>NC_135720.1:90571205-90908581 GCF_964656455.1 Halichoerus grypus | reverse complement strand
CAATCTCAGACCTAGTGAAATATCTCGTAATAGTCTGAACTTGGCCTGCAACAGTATATTCACCTTCATAAACACCATCCTGTCCTTTAAGCTCTCCAAAATCTTACCTCATTATTCTCTGCTTGCCATCCCACAGTCTTGACTTGCTTTTATTGCTATTTTATGCACACTATCTTTTTCACCTGAAAGTTTATGCTTCAGTTCCCGCTCCAAACACATAAGCATTGGCTTCAATTCAGTTTCTCACTCCGCTTCTTTCGTCTGCCACAGGTCACCACACAATAAGGGGAACTTGAACTGACAACAAAGCATATGAGTTCCTACCACTATGAATCAGAGCTCTCACTGTACGCTTGGCGATTTGGGAAGATCCGAGGAATTGAGATGAACTTTAAGTAATAAGTAGGGTTCAGGCAGAAGACAGTTCAGGCTAAGAGAAGAGCAGAAGTAAAATTTAAAAAGAAAATAAGAAAATTTGTAAGTAAGATTTGAAAATGGCCTCAGAGAATGCCTGATGCAGTCTTCCCATTTTCAAAGGAGTATTTAGAGGATTAGAGAAGACTTGCCTCTCTTTTTTCCCCACTTATGTTCATTTGTTTTGTTTCTGAAATTCCACATATGAGTGAAAGAAAAAAAAGAGAGGCAAACCAAGAAACAGACTCTTAACTGTAGAGAACAAACTGATGGTTCCCAGAGGGGAGGTGGGTGGGGGATGGGTGAAGTAGGTGATGGGGATTAGGAGTGCATTTGTGATGAGCGCCCAGTATTGTATGGAAGTGATGAATCACTATATTCTACACCTGAAAGTAATATTGCACTGTATATTAACTATCTGGAATTTAAATAAAAACTTGGGGGGAAAGAAAGAGAGATGACTTGTCCAAGGTCACATAACTAGACTCCAAATTAGTGTTCTTCCCACCGTCTGATACCAGCTCAGTGTGGTGGAGAGGATGATCATAGTGTGAAATATCAAGAAGAAAATTAGCAATAGCTGTAATTCAGAAGGCAGATGGTGAAAGGATTTGAATGTCAGGTCGAAGAATTAGAACTTTATACTGAAAGCTTATTTATGGTGTCTTTCATTCATTTTGACTGTAGTTTTCAATATTCAAGAGTCTCAAATACACTTCCTTCTGGATCTCAGATTTCTTATCTGTTAAATGACAATGGCAATAGCCAGATTCAGTTTACTGTAAATACAGTCAATGTCTATAAATTGCCTAATGGCCAATAAGTGATAGTTATTATTGTTGTTGTTACTTTATAATTGTAATACTTCAGTTGTTTCCTTCATTCTCTATATCATTTACACATTTTATATTTTACTGTATTTTTGTTTAAGAAAACATAGGGATAGAAAGTAAACTTTATGAGATTAGAGAGATTGTTTTATTCACAACCCACTGTACAGCAGAGATACAATAAGTTTTCAGCGAGTGATTAAAAAATAATAAAAACCTCTGTGAAAATATACAATATAAGTGAAATTCAGCTGTAAGCCTTTCACTTGAATACTCCAATACATCATGAAAGCAGATGGTACACTGATGACAATGGAAATTTAGAAAGGTCAAATCAAAAGTTTTCAGGGAAGACTCTCATATTATCATTTGTTGCACATAAAGATAAGTATGCAATGAAAAATTTTCAGAGATAACTGAGAGCAAAAAAGTGATAACAGATCGAGTTGATTTTAAAATAACACACCCTAACTTAGTTACAGATTTTTTTTTTAAAGTCCTTCAGTGGATTTATGCTTGGTGTCTCCTTGGCAATTTTGTCACACCTGCTCTTGTCAGTAACTTAACCAGAACATACTGAATGCCTGTGCCGAAACAGGGTTAGATCTGCAGGCTGGAGAGAATAAGAAATTGTTTCTTGGACTCGGGAAATTTAACTTGATACAAGTTGTGAGGCTAAGCAAGATGGGTGTGCCATAGCTAATTTGGTATTTATAAATAGGCACTTTTCAGGGCACCTGGGTGGCTCAGTCAGTTAAGCTTCCGACTCTTGGTTTCAACTCAGGTCGTGATCTCAGGGTCCTGAGACAAAGTCCTGCTTAGGGCTCGGTGCTCAGCATGAAGTCTGCTGGAGATGCTCTCCCTCTCCATCTCCCTCCCCCTCCGCTCCTCCCCCTGCTTAATGCTTAACGACTGAGCCACCCAGGCTCCCTGTACCAGTAAGTTTAAAGTGGCTATTAAAATTTGTTTGTGAAGAGATATTGAGCTGCACAACCATCAACATGGTAAAGTTTGAAGTCAAAGCAATTTTTCAAATGGAGCTACCTACATATCAATCAGGAAAAGGAGGTAACAATAGAAGTGAACTAAAATACCTTCGTGACTAAATTCAAAATGAATTGCTGATGTGGTCATGAAAAACTTTATAATTGGGTGCCTGGGTGGTTCAGTCAGTTAAGCGTTTCCCTTCAGCTCAGGTCATGATCCCAGGGTCCTGGGATCAAGCCCCTCTTCGGGCTCCTTGCTCAGCGGGGAGTCTGCTTCTCCCCTGCCTGCCATTCTCCCTGCTTGTGCTTGCTCTCTGTCTCTCTCTCGCTCTCTGTGTCAAATAAATAAATAAAATCTTTAAAAAAAAAGAAAGAGAAACTTTATAATCATTAATTGAGTAATTTCATTCTGTAGTCATTAGCACATAAACGTCTTCTAGGTATAAATAGGAACATACACTGTAAAGTTGTTGATTTAAAGGTTAGGCTAACAAATTTTTCAATTTACTAGGTTTGAGTGTAAAAATTTATGTTTATTAACCTAGTAGTGACTAACAGTGGACTCACTTCCAAGTAAATTGTTTTTCAATGAACAGAAAAATCAATCCTTAACAATAGCCATGAATCTTTACTTCCTCATTTATAAATATACTGACAGGAAAAATTGTCTCATCATCAAAAAATTACTAAATTACAAAGAGTAATTCTAGAAAATTTCAGATAAAAACAAACACACTTGACAGATTAAGCAAAAGGACAACTATCTGTTCATTAACACCAATTTCATTTAAGGAAAATGAAATTCTTCCTATGAGAAAATCAATGCACACAGTCCTTAATCAAAAGACAAATAATTGATTACTTCATTTTTTTTCCTTTGAGCATCATTAAATGAGAAGTTTTCCAGATTGAAACTCATTTATATATCAACTCTTTAAGCTCTCTAGCAATCAATAAATATTTGTTAGTACACCTTAGAAATTACTTTTCTACAAGGTATTGCACTTAAGCATTTCATTAAAATGAGTTGGTAAGAATAGCTAACTGCAGGGCCATACCTGAGTCAATAACACTACCAATGCCTTCAAATTTATTAAAAGAGAACAAAGAGTCTATTATGCATGCAGAATAATACGCTCACATTTGACTCCCTGCTAGCATCTTATTCTGTTTGATCCTGTCCTTACAAGCCTGTAATCGTCAAGTTTCAGGCAGCCAGTTTTTTAATGTGAAAATTGAAATAGGCTGAAAAGAGATTTCCAAAACCAGGTAACACAGGATTGTGCCCTGCAGTGCTGTATGATACAATTCAGAGAGAGTTGTATTGCCACTTAAATTGTGGACATATGGAATGGGATCAAAACAGGCCAGCAGGCGTTGTGGATAGCTGCCAAGAAGGTCTTACGGAAAAGTGTTTCATTGTCACCTTCACTTCATGGAGATAAAAGCTTAACAAGGAGCAAGTGACTCGTTCTGGTGATGATGACAGAAAGTAAGATGAGCTTCTGGAGGGAAGCTATAAAAAGAGTGGGCTGGAAGTCTTAAGTGACACATTGCTAATTCAGAGATTTTCATCCCTCTTAAATTTCATTAGTGATGACCCCACTGTGAGAAATGTGTTTGTGCAAGAAGTTGTAGGTGGCTGAATACAGAACAGTAGACACTCGATTACCCTCTGCGTTAATATGGGCTGATCAGCTCATGGCCTTCAACAGGGATGCGCCAGCCCCGGTCGTTTTTAATAACACTCAGATGTCAGTTCACAGCCATGAAGACAGTGGAGGTCCACAGGCTGCAAGTAGCAACCAAGTATTTTCAGCAGCAATTCTCTTTAAAACAATTGTTTACATATCAATGTCCCAACCTACACCCAGTCTCTTTGATTTCTTTTGAACAGGCTGTTCAGGCCTTCAAAAACTCTTTTAAATGTGGATGTAAGGATTAACATTTTTTGAGGTGAGGTTATGGATATTAAGTCTGAGTATGAAAGACAATTAAAAATGGTAAATATGAGCGTGACATACACACCTAGAAAAAAAATTTAAATTGGCATTTCTAGGTAAAACGGCAGAGTGAAGATGAATCACAGAGCTTCCCTTCCCCGATGCCAAAAACAAAATGCAAGAAAGAAGCAAGAATTTTAAAAACAAACGATTCACCAACAACAAGCTGGGAATGATGAACAATCTCATACACAAAGTGTGATATGGCCTAGCCCGACTTCTCATCCTTCTCCCATCGCCCAGAAGCAGAAACAGGAGTAAATAATAATCCCATCTCATCTCCCAAGCACCATTTGGAGAGAAACAAATTGAAAATCGAGTAATAATCATTATAATATTGGTGATTGGTAGGGATCTCCTTGAAAACATACTAGTCTGGAGTCTTAGCTTTAACCTTCTGGAATGTACATTAATCTCTCCAGGGTTTATATAAACCCAGGTTCCAGTTTTCCAGTAGAGAGCTATTTCTAACATCATGGACCTTGTCATCTCTGAAAATGGAGTCACACTCCTCCAGAGTTAACTTAGGAATCTGTCTCCTGAGGTAACTGTTTGTCTGTCAAGAAGGTACTTTTTATTGATTGGTCTTTCTTTTGGTTTCCTGTATAAACCTGTAAAATTCATTTTGATTTTGTAGTCTTTGCAGGCTACCTATACGCATGTACATGATGAGTTTATTCGGTAATAAATCAGTTTTCTTTCTTTCTATATTAATTGTGGAGAGGTTGTTGACAGAACTCTTACTTCCCCAACTGATGTTGGCACTAAGTACTTACTATGTTGGCACATTCAATTTTCTTATGAACTAATTTCTTATGAACAATGAGTAAATACTATGATGAGATGAGAAAACTGTATTAGGGTAATGTAAAAACAATTGCCCCAAATCATACAGCTAAGGAATGTAGGAATAGGAAATAAAAACAAATATACTGACTTCTACTACCATGGCATTTCAGGAGATTGTAAAAAAAAGACAAGGAAAACAAAACAAAACAAAACACCCACAAGCCAAAAACCTGACCATGCTTCAGAACTACCTCTCCATGGGGAAGGCAGCATGAAACTTGAAAAGAGTCTCCCAGAAGCAGACTAGCTAAACAAGAAAGTGGAGTGACTTTTAAAAAATCCTAAAAGAGCAGATTCCCCAATAAGGAATTCTAACAGACTGCTGAGATTTCTCTATCCACTATTTTTGCTGTCAGGCTACCGAAATGGAGAGAGAACAAAGTACTTCATCCTCAATCCCTAGCTTGGATTGGAAGACAAATAAGGCTCGAAAAAAGTAGGAAGAGTGACACCGAGACTTCATCATCATTAAATCAGACAAATGGATGAATGAATCTTTCCTACAAAGTAGGAACAAGATGGAAAGAAACAGCACAAAAAGGATGCAAGGAAACTATGTGTACCAAAACAGTTTGAGAAGGGAACATAACAAGCAAAAGATTAATCCAGAAGCCAGACTAGACCAATCCATCACTTCCCAGAGTGTCCTCCCCTCCCTCCATTTAATTAGTTAATTAATTAATCAGTGGTACTACTATGGTCTGCACATTTGTGTCCCCTCCCCCAAATTGAAATCCAAATACCAAAGGTGATGGTATTAAGAGGTGGGGCCTTTGGGAGGTAATTAAGTCATGGAAACCAGATGCCCTTATGAAAGAGACTCCCAAGGGCTCCCTCACACCCTCCACTGTGTGAGGACACAGAGAAAAGGTGTCCATCTGTAAGCTGGAAAAGGGTCTTCACCAGGATCCCACCATGCTGGCATCCTAATCTTCGACATTAGCCTCTAGAACTGTGAGAAATAAATTTCTGTTCTTTATAAGTTCCCCAGTCTCTGGTATTTTGTTATAGCAGCCCGAATGGACTAAAAAATGCAGTAAGATTATTAACATAAGGTCCAATACTTAACATAAGATCTTAGAAAATTTTAAGTACATTTTACCCTTGAACAATGCAGGGGGTTAGGGGTGCTAACCCCCTGCACAGTTGAAAATCCACATATAACTTTTGGCTCCTCCAAAACATAACTACTCATAGCCTAATGTTGACCAGAAGCCTTATTAATAAAGTTGATTAACACATGCTTTGTATATTGTATGTATTATATACTGTATCCTTACAGCAACATAAGCTAGAGAAAAGAAAATGTTATTAAGAACATCATAAGGAAGAGAAAATACATTTGGAGTACTGTATTGTATTTATCAAAAATATCTTCATATAAGTGGACCCACACAGTTCAGACCCATGTTGTTCAAGGTCAACTGTATACTGTACGGTATTGTGAGCTACAAGCTCTGCTCCGTGGCAATGGTCTCACAGATGTACACTTACTCCCAGACCCACTATGTTCTAGATGTTAAATACGTACAGGTTTTACATGTTAAACACATGATATGTCTTTTTTATGCGGCAGAAATAGAAAACAGAAACTGTTGAGCTCGCTGGTGCATTTCTACAAAAATCTAAGTAACTTTAAATTGACAATTCATACTGACTAGAGAAAAAATCAAGTAGAGAACTTCTGGAATAAAAGAAGTAAGAGATCATTAAAATGGATAAAGAGGGACGCCAAGGTGGCTCAGTCGTTGAGCGTCTGCCTTCGGCTCAGGTCATGATCCCAGAGTCCTGGGATCGAGCTCCACATCGGGCTCCCTGCTCCACGGGAAGCCTGCTTCTCCCTCTCCCCCTGCTTGTGTTCCCTCTCTCGGTCTCTCTCTTTGTCAAATAAATACATAAAATCTTAAAAAAATAAAATAAAATGGATAAAGAAAAAAGATAAAAATGATCCAACATAAGGATTATGGTCTCCCTAAATTAGAGAACACAAAAAAGAGATAATAAAAAAAAATCCAGAATCTCATTTAAATGATGAAAATTTCTCTAAAGACAGGGGAAGCCTTGAAGAAATGTATCAAAAAGGCCCACTGCTAATACAGTGCTAAGGGCTAATACAGCTAGCTAATGTTAACTGCTATAATGATAATATAGAAATAAAAACTGAGGCATGCCCCCAATAAATTATTGAATTTCACTGCTTTAAAAACAAACAAACAAACTTTCCTTCATATATTAAGGCAAGAAAAAACAAGTCACAAAGAAGATAGAAATTATCAGAGTAGCGGCTTGAGGCTTTGCTATACCAAAATTTAGTAACAAAAAATGTTAAAACTGTATCTACAGAGGATCATAGGGGAAGAGAGGGAGAAATGAAACAAGACGAAACCAGAGAGGAAGACAAACCATAAGAGACTCTTAATCTCAGGAAACAAACTGAGGGTTGCTGGAGTGGAGGGGAGTGGGAAGGATGGGGTGGCTGGGTGATGGAGATTGGGGAGGGTATGTGCTATGGTGAGCGCTGTGAATTGTGTAAGACTGATGAATCACAGACCTGTACCCCTGAAACAAATAATACATTATATGTTAATTTTAAAAAGCTTAAAAAAAAAACCCTGTATCTACAAAACTCAGAGGAAAAAAAAACTATACTTCAAGTTCTTTTTTTTTTTAACCCAAAACATGGTCCCTTGTATACAGGTCCACAATTCCTTTTCTAAAACCTTTGAGAAAAGATTTGTTTTATAATTCAGAATTTGTTGGATTTTGGAAAGATTATATTATTCTTATACTATTTCTTAGGTAAGACTGGGGATGGGCTAACATAATCACATATTGCATGCATCAGTATTTCTTCAGAAAAATCAATATTCACCCTGAGAAAATATAAATGATAAATAATCTTTTATTGTTCATGTCAGAATCTTCTGCCAAATAATACTGGTTTAAAATCACAGAAACACATGCACACACCCCTTCTCATTTTCTAAGCTTTTGAATTTCAGAATTATGGATCAAAGCAACAGATATATATCTCAGCCTGATAACAAAAGTCCCAGTTTAAAAAAGTATTGACGGCAAAATACAGCTAATCAAAGATGAATTAAAATAAAGAATTCAAGAAAAATAAAAGCAGCTGTGGCAAAAGACTAAAGAACATGATATATATTTGAATCTAGAACTACAATTATATAATGAGAACTGCAGTCTCATGAAAGATTATAAATTCCATAAACCTTAATAATATAAAAATGAGAATTATGTGACTATATAATTATTAACCAAGGAAAACTCTTTGAGTAAGAAGAAAGAAAGAGAGAAAGAAAGAGAAGGGAATGAAGGAAGGAAGACAAATAATGGAAAATGGATACTGTCTTAGTCTATTCGGGCTGCTATATCAGAGACAGACTGGATGACTGCGAAGTTCAAGATGAAGGCATTGGCAGATTTTGGTCTCTGGTGAGGACTGAATTCCTAGTTCACGTCTTCTTGCTATGTCCTCCCTTGGTGGAAAGGGTGAGAGCAGTCTCTGGGATTTCTTTTATGAGGCCACTAATCCCATTCATGAAGGCTCCAGCCTCATGACTTAATCACCTCCCAGAGGTCCCACCTCCAAATACCATGTGTGACGAGCACGCTATGAGAGCACACACAGTGGTGTCTTTCCACAATGTCAGCTTCATTCAGTCATAAAGCAAGGTTAACGTAACTACAAAGCAGGTTCAGGATTCCAAACTCAACATTTCACCACGTGATTAACTTGGCTTCTTACCCTGCGCACAAAACAGAATACAAATAACACAACAAACAAGATACACAAGGGGTAGGAAGTTAACAAACCAAACCGAAGTCAGTCTGGGGGCACACAGTTCAGATAAGACCTCTGTCCAGCCCGGGTCAGCTCTCGGCACTTACTGCTTATTACGTTCCAGCAGTGAAGGCTCTCGGTTCCGTTCGGAGATGAATCGTGCAGAACCTTCTGCGGCAGCTGCCTTTCTTAAGTGGTCAGACATAGAGGGGTCAGTGTCTGAAGAGTCTGACAGTTTGCTACAAAAATCCTGCCCTTTTAAAGGGATATAATAAGTCTTGGGCCCCTGCAGACCTCCTCTGCTTCTGCTTGCTATTAGTTCTGAGGTGTCCTCAGCTGGTGCTGGTCTCGGGGATATTTCGTAGCTGCAGTATCCTAAACTGCCTGCATTATTGCCTGACACAGGCCCCTGCTTGACCTGAGTGACTCCATCTTGCTCTCTACACCATGATCCTGGGGACTAGGTTTCAACACATGAATTTTGTGGGAATACAAACATTCAGTCTACAGCAGAAACCAAAAAACACTGTAATGAAGTAAAAATAAAATTGTAGAAATAAGTACAAATGTTATTTGCAATCAAAATAATGTGAATAAGCTTGTGTATTCATGTTAAGTGTTACTATTAAAGAGAAAGATTCTCATATTGTTTGGAAAAATAAACAGTTATGTGCTCTTCACAAGGCAAGACATCTAACAAGACCTAACACCTAACTACACGAGTAAAATACATCAATAGAGTAAGACTAACCATATAGGATTAAAAAAAAAAAAAAAGATATACCAGGCATCAAATATTTAAAGCAAAAACTAAAAGAAACAAGAGGACACATTTTTAAAATAGAAAATGATAGTGGGAGATTTTTAAGTATTCTTTTCAAAAATCAATAGATTATGAGACAAAAATTAAGTTGCTGCACATATATATAGAAATAGAGATCTACAGGTCCATATTTCTATATATCTGTATTTCATAAACATTAAATACACATTCTTTTCAAACAGACTTGACTGCTCACTAAAAGTGAGCACTTGGTAAGCCACAAGAAAATTTCTATAATTTCTAAAATGCAAAATTCACAGAAGTCACTTTCCACAAGTAATAAAATGAGAAATGCAATAAAAGGAAATTTTAAAAAACTCCACCCATTTGAAAAGTTAAAAACTCTCTACTAAATAACTTTGGCATTGAATAAATACAAATGGAAGTTAAAATATTTGAAATAAGTTTTATGACTGTTCAACATATCAAAGCCAATAGACACAGGAAAAAAAAAAGGTACTCAGTAGGAAAGGTAGAGCATCAATACACATGAGAAAATATAAGAAAGATTTAAAATAATTGAACAATTTCTCACTCAATAAACTAGAAAAATATTGATAAAGGGAATACAAAGAGAGTAAAATAAAAGCAGTAAGGAAAAATGAAGGCAGAAATTAATGAATCAAAAAGAATAATTTATTAGAGTTAATGACATACCTGAAAACCGGTCTTAATACATGTAAGTAAATTAGTTTGCAATGCTGATCAAGAAAAAAGAACAAGCACACGTATACACTATTAAGAATGAGAAGAACATAAATGCTTACAGAGAGTTTTGTTTTGATTTATTTTTCATTATGACAGCTATGATATGAAACTTCATGCCAGTAAATTTGAGAGTCTAAATGAAAAGGATAATTTTATTAAATTATCCATAAAAGTTGACTCGAGAAAAAGTGGAAACCTTGAACAATAACAGAGATGTGAATATGTTGTTGCTACATTATCCTAAAATAGAAGCATCACCCTGTGGTATTTAACAGTGAGGATTATCAATCAAACCTACATACATAGAAACTGCTTCAGAGCAAGAAAAGGTGGAAATGTCCCCAGTTCATTGTTTAAGGCCAGCATAACTGTGGTTCCAAGAATGACACAAAAGCACAGGCTAGAGGCTAGAGGCTCTTCTTACTTGGGAACACAGACTATTCTACCTGAAATGTGATAAAATATCAGCATATTGGATCTAGCTGTACCACGTACCTCTTAAGGAAGAATACACCTGGAACTATGGGTTTTATCCCAGAAAAGCAGCAATTGTGGAACATCAACGAAGGTGTTAATGTAACATTATAGTAAGACTTATCAATAAGAGGAGAAAAATATTTCAAAAAGACTAATAAAATTAAACTTACAAAAAAACAAAACCATTCACTAAGCACTAGCTAAGGAAAATTCTCTAACTTGATAAGTGGTGCATAACAGAAAACTCAGCAGACATTAAAATTAATGGTAAAATTGTAGAATCTTTACCGTTGCATCCAGAAACACTTCTATTTTTTATTGTTAGAATTTTCTGATGGGACACCTGGGTGGCTCAGACAGTTAAGGGTCCGCCTTCAGCTCAGGTCATGATCCCGGGGTCCTGGGATCCAGTCCTACATCGGGCTCCTTGCTCAGTGGGGAGTCTGCTTCTCCCTCAGCCTGCCGCTCCCCCTGCTTGTGCTCTCTCTCTCTCTCTGACAAATAAAATCTGTAAAAGAAAAAAAAAAGAATTTTCTGATGAAGATATATTAGTTGTGTAATTAAAAATAATTTTTAAAACTGATTAAAAATTATTACAGAGGGATAAAAAAGATATTTCATGCAAATGGAAACCAAAAGAAAGCTGGAGTAGCTGCACTTATATCAATCAAAATAGACTTTAAAACAAAGACTAATAAGAGACAAACATGAGCATTGTGTAATGATAAAGGGGTCAACCCAACAAGATGTTAACAGTAGAAATAATGGAAATATACTGACACTAATATTGGTTGGTTTCCTTTGTGTTTACATAGCTAGACTCAACTAATTATTCCCTTGCTTACTAAAGAAGGCTTTAATAACTGTAAGAAAATACTTTCCACTATTTAAAATAACATCAAATAATTATAAAATAGCCGTATTAGATTGTATATTTTAGAGAATCACAATATTGGAAATACATGAGTCCAAATTTATCAATTAATAATAGATGTTTTTCTGCACCCTTATGTACTAATCCCTGAAAGAGAAAAGAAATTGAGGAATAAAAATGAAGATTAAAAAAATAGACATAGGTTGCATAGCATGAATGAAGACATACAGCTAATAAATACCAATACTCCTGTTGGCCCCAAAGCTCATGCATTCACAAAGTTAAGAATCTTGTGCTTGTTACCATCTGCTTGTGTCCTTAAAGAAGTCATTTAACTATTCCATGCTAAATGTCTTAAATTACAACATGAAAATAATGTTTAGATTTATGGCAGCTAATTCCTCTAGGTACTTTTAAAAGTTAAATTTAAAAAGTTAATTGCACAAGAAAAGACACTCTTACTGGTAGTTCTGTTCTGAATACAGAGAAATAGATGGATTTTTTCCTAACTAAAATGGTAGTTAATTTTTTAGCCCTAAAGCAGGTCTGAAATGGAAACACATACACACACACACACACACACACACACACCACACACACACAGTAAATAGCCATTTTAATGATTGTGTGCTTTTGTTCCAAAGGGTATGTGTTAACAGATATTTTCATATTTTTCTTTTTAATAGAAAGACAATGACACTCATTTATTTTCTAAATACTAAGAATATCCTTCTACCAAATAGTGAATTTCTTACACTTTCATGGAGTTTATATTACTTTTTTCCTCATCCAACTTGTTTTATCTTGGCTGGTTGTTTTCAATAGTGAAAACCATCATTACTAACATACAACTTCCTTCTTCTTAGTCTGAAGTAATTTTCGTTTTCTATAAAATATTTATCCTGAAGTTTGAAGGTTTCCATTTTCTAGTCTAGAGAATATAACTTTTTAATAGGAACATAGAAACATAATGAGTCTTAGTCTCCTGGGCTCCATGCCTACTCTGAAAATACAATGTTATAATTTAATGTCCCTGCAAGCCTTTCATTGTGTGAATGGAGATTTCTTTCTCTTCCAGTGAAAACTAAGACACTAGATGAGTGTTTTAGGCCTTAGGAACCCTAGGGAAGAGGGCGAGTGACAGGAGGAGTCTTCTAACCGGGAAACACTTGGCTGTGCTGAAGAATGTCGTCTGATCCAGATCGCACCGGAGACTGAGGACGTAAGCCAGCTTTGGTCACAGTGTCCAGGAAGCTGGAGGCTGTGTCCCACCAGTTCCATGGCCACTGCCTGATTTCACTGGCATAAAACAGGTTGGTTGGGGAAAATCAGAAAATGTCCTTTTAAGGTGATGGCTATCTTTCTCCATTTCTCTGTTCGTGGTTTCTTTGGCATCAAAATCTGATGCTCTTTTGATAGAGTTGCTACAGAATATAGTCAACTCCTTTTCACCTGACCTAGGGGCTAAATTACTGAAAAGCCGATGAGTTGGAAACCTCACTACTTTTTTATTACCATTTCTACCTAAGAACTAACGATATAGCTAAAATTCATACTCCGCAACTGATGGTTTCTTTTAGACCTAATGTTGTTCTCGATGGTTCTAAACAGTTAAAAAGTAATTCCAACCCATTTTTGTTATTGTTTCTTCCCTTATCCTTATTATGATTTCTCAGCCAGACAAGGCAATTAAAAGCCAGAATGGTTTGCAAGCACAGGTTTGCTCTATATTTTCTTTCTACTCCACAGGCAAAAAGAAATTATTTATAATTTTCTAGGTAAGAATGGAGAAATCAAGCTACTTTCCTCATGAGTCTGTTCTCATGGAAGGAAGAACTTTTCTAGTCTCTTTCTTCCATTATGGACTGCTCTAATAGGAAGACGATGCCCCTAAGATTTCAAGTCAAATCAGCATGCTGCTGCCTGGGCACACATTGCATTTGGAGCTTCATTTATTTTATTTTATTTTTTTGACATTTATCCAGTTTATTTGATTACTCTAGCATGCTGGTCTGTATAATTCAATCTCCATAGCTTTATTTTTTTAGACTTGATTTATATAGTTCAATCGTCTGCTAATTGTTAAGCAAATAATCACCCTTTATTTTATTTATTTTTTTATTTTTATTATTTTTATTTTTTATTTTTTATTATGTTATGTTAATCACCATACATTTATTTTTAATTCCCACAGTTTCCTCATCTCACAGAACATGCTTGAGCTGCCTTTGTACACCGTCCAGCATGCAATGGAATTTAGCCTTAGTTGGCTTAAGTGAAATAGCTGAGAAGGTCCATCCAAAATAAGATACTACATACCCCATTCAAAAGCTTTCAAACACGCAGGATCTCTGCATCACCCAGCAAACCCAACGTTTCTTTTAGGATTCAGATGCATGATACAGAAACGTCTTCATCTTACAGTGAAATAATAAAAGGAATTGGGGGTTACAATACGGTCGGACAGCGCAGAGGCAGGGCCTGAAGAGAGGAACCCCCACAGCCACACTGGCAAACTGGCTTCCCAGGGGAGTAAGCACCATCAGGGTGGCGGGAAATTGAGAGCCATCCATGGAATACAGCGCTCCAGCAACGGCAGCTTCTGCGGCCCTCTGCTTGGCGTCCATGAAGCCAGAGACCGGAAAGTCGGATATTACTGCAGAAAAATCCCACAGTTCCAAATTTCACACAAATGCATCAGAATGGTAGAACCTAATCTTCAATCAGAATCCTAGCTACGTGGTGGAGCAGGAAACATGGTATTTAACTTTCTACCCTTTACTGTACAGAATAGCACAATAGAAAGAGGGTATTGTAGATGCTAAGAGCCAATTCACCTACTATACCACATAAGCCAAACAAACTCCTCCAAGTCTGGTCTTCAAGGCCTTCTGTGAACTTTTCTTAAGCCATCTCTCCAAATTTATCTCCTGCCCATTATATCTTTATATACCGTACATGCCGGGCGGACTGAAGTTCTTTGAAAGGTTTCCTGAATATACTGCAAAATTTCCTATTTCTGTGCCTTTGATTACCATTTTTCCCTTTCTTAAGTCTGAAACCTACCATTTCTTTAGTGCAAAAGTTTCTTCCTCATCAAAGATTAGTGACCTTTGAAAGTAGTCTCTTTCTGATAATCTTCGTCTTCTCACTGTAATTTTAGAATAATGTCATGAACACAAGAACTCAGCAAACATCTGAAAAAATATAATAAAAGCAATTTTATAATTTTACATCACTATTTCCCTTCATGTATACTTCATGGATTGAGCTTCACTATTAATAAACAAATGCAACTCCCAGGGAATTAATTTTCAAGGTTTCCTCAAGGTTCAGAACATTTTATTCAAACCAGAAATTTATCCAAATGACTACTAGCTTAAAGGGTTTTCTGACTTGAATCAGGTGAGGTCCATATAATTTCTATGTGCACCTATGTCCCTCACCTCAAACACACACACACACACACACACAGACGTACACACACAGCCCCCCCATGGAACTCTCTTAGGCCTACTCAAGGTACAATTTGAAAATTGCTTTCTTAGGTGCACTCCTCTCCTCTCCTCTTGTGTGTGTGTAAGAGAGAGAGAGTGTGTTCACGTGTAAGTGTTCTTGAAGGCACACTGATAACCGGGATCAATTGTGGAATTATTACCTAATTGGTTTCACAAGATGCTATTCAAAAAAATTAAGACTTGGATCTAGTTATTTTACTTCCCTATATTCTTACCTAAACTGCCTCAAAACTTTGGTTGATGGAGATAGATGGATAAATAGAAATGTAAATAGACCAGACAGAAAGGAAGAGAAGAAGAAAGAGATGGAGGGAAGGAGGAAAAATAAATGGATGTGGGGATTACTGGAATGAGAGGATGATACTTTCTACTCATAAAAATGAAAAAAAAAAAAAAAGAAGAAAGGAAATATGATGCCAGACCATCATCACCTCATCAAGAAATTTTCAGAATCTCCCCAGTGCCAATTCCCCTGGGCTGGGTTAATTACTTCTCTTTGTTTCTCTGGCAGTGTTTTGAATATTTCTATAATTTAGAACCATTAAATAGTTCATAGAAACTAAATAATTTAATTCTCCTTTATGTACATATAAAGAGAACATTCCATACAAAGGGTAAACCATTATTTCTAGTGTCCATCATACTCAAAATGCAGGCTGTTCCAAGTTTGACACCTCTCTTCTCTCATCTACAACACAGGTCTATTAGATTCTACTGAAACATTGTATGTAATAGAACATTACTACAGGTAGATGTTACTGGGGTTCAGAAAATCAGATAATATACAATGGTTATAGCCTAGACCACTAGATTTCATAGGTTTTTTTGTTAAGAAAAATTCTGTTAATTTTATGCCCTATTTATGGTAGCCACATTTTATTTTTGATATTTCTATTCCATCCACATAATACATTATGGTTCCATATGGTCACAGTATTCTTCCCAAACTGTCTTAACTTGTGATATATTGGAGACATTTTTGTCATATATCTTTTTTTCTAAAAAACAAATATTTCACCAAATTGAAATTGCTCCTTTCTGAAATTTTATATTGGTTGTGATTTGCAGAAAGCAGACTTGAAGATAATCTGTTTTGCAGGATTTCGCAGAAATATAATTGCTATTTACTATTACTTTATTTGGTTGCAAAATGTAGAAAACTAATAACTGTGGTATTGTATTCTTGCCAAGTATAGTTGGGTTATCAGGTGGTTATAGTAGAAGATTTACAAATCGAAAGTGCCTTCTTTTCCATTTCCTGACCAACTACTGATTCATCATTTGACCTTGGAAAATCAATTGGCCTCCTCATACCTCAGTTCAACTGGAGAATTAGGTAAAAATTAGAATTTTGCTGATAGCTAGATGTTGCATCTCATCTTAACTGACTATGTAGAAATTGCACATAGTTTTTTTTCTTTTGCTATGCAAAAACTTGAAAATGACTAAAAAATATTTCTGCTTCACTAAATATCCATTGTCTTATTATTAAAACATTGCTCACAACTAAAGTTTTTTAAAAACCTGTGAATAACTATTGCATTAAATTTAAATAATGAGTGACTATGTTAACTTGGAATATTAATCTTTAACATAAACATGAGTGCATTAAAATAATATTTATATAAAATATATCTTTACATATATACCATATATATTATGTATATAGTTGTAAATAAATGTGTATATATGTACACACTGAGCTGCAAATTTCCCAATGGCTATGAACTTCGATTCACTTCTGCATTTTCTGAACCCAGCTCATCACCTGTGACCTAGGAGGTACTTAATAAATGTTTGTTGGATGAATGAGTGGACAAAAATGTCTTGACTTATTGCATCTGCAATTATGTAAATAATGTCAGGCTTGAATATGAAAAGGAAAGGTACATTAATTTATGTAACAAAAAAAGTCTTCAGTACATCTTCATACTGAAGGAGCACAGAGGAATGATACCTGGAGGAGAAAGCATTGGAGGGAGAAAGTATAGCAAGGACTGGCTACTATGTCAATGTGGTCATCACTGGCCTCACCTCAACTTCCATTTCTCTCTCAAAACTCCATCTATCCATCTCTTATAGGTGCTATTCACTAATCACTTAAAGAATTAACAATCAGTTTTGTTTAAAATTACTACAAGGACTTGAGTTCATATTAATGTTTATGGGTAGATCAAGCTAATCAATTGACATCATAATAATTATCTTCCACTCTATGTGAGATGCAGAGTACAAACTTAACAAATTTAAGGAAAGACCGAGCATATTATATAGAATTTACATTTACTGAAATCAACCAAGAAAATTTAAAGACAGATAACTAAATATACACTGAATTAGTTACTGGTCCATATCAAAATAACTGAAGATTTTCATCCATTCATTTGGATCAGTGAGGAAAACAATTCATTCTCACCATTTATTTTGCTGAACAACAGAATAAACAGTCCAACTCAATAGCCCATATTTGTGGATGTTCGATGTTGTATGGCCATTGACTCCCCTGAGACTACACCAAAGCTCTGGACACACTCTCAGAAAAAAATGTGTGCATTCATGTACACACACACATATTTTGAGGATATTCTGGAACACATTAAAGCTGGATCTCAATGTAAGAATCCCTACTGCTGAGCAGGAGATATAGAATCCTTCTTACCCACTTCTCATTTTTTCATGTCAAACAACATCTACTAAAGTTAACACTACAGTCCCCTTACTCACTCCTTTATTTATCCTGAGCCCAAGTGGGAAAAATATTAGCTGTCTGATTGTTGTTGACATCCATCGAACCATGGTTTTAACTCGGGTGGGAGGGTAATCTAGTCAAACTCTGCAGAAACTGAGTAATTGACTTTTTTGCTGCTCCCTCTTCCCAAGCCTCTGTGAGGCAACAATTCAGGATACATGCATTTGGGGTGCAAACTCATCCTTAATCTCAGATGTATTATGCCAATGGGTAATATAAGAAGGGTAAAGGGATGAGTGTGTTGGTGCAGGCAGGACAAAATAGAAAGCCAGTTTGACCACAGATCAAAGCTTTTTCCTTTAAGCAACTGTTTCAATAATAAAGCTAAATCAGTTACAAACTTAGGAAGTTTAGACATAGGTATGTTATTGATTAACCTCTTGTTACCTTAACACTGGTCATATATGGACACATCTGCATGGCAGAATAAGAGGAAAAACTTGGAACAAATTATAGCTGATTTATGATATTTGGTGAGACAGTCTGTTCAAAATCTGTGAAACTCTTTTTTTTTAAACTCAAGCCATTACATTTTGTTGTACCCAAAAATTATAAAAAAGAAAAACTAATTCATTTTCCATCAATAGTACCTATAAAATCAAAAACTTGTAAAGCAAGACGTTACTTTAAAGTTTATCTAGTTAAAATATTTACAGATAAGTAAAGTGAAAAAAATATGTATGATATTATATGGATAGATAAGTCCCAGTCCTAGAATTCAGGTTTAATGCATCTCAGTTGTGTTTTCTGCATTGCCTTTAAACACTTCTTTAGTTTCACACAAACAAATAGTGTAGAAGAGAGACTCAAGTTGTATAAATATTACTGTCCTATTCAGCTTGGGCTGCTATAGCAAAATACGATAAACTTAAACAATTGATATTTATTTCTCAGGGTTAGGGAGGCTGGAGAGTCTAAGATCAAGGTGCTGTCAGAGTGGGCTCATGGCAGACTCAGTTCATGGTGAGAATCTTCCTCCTTATTTGTATTGTAGACAGCCACCTTCTCATTGGTCTTTCTTCAATATGTGCATGTGGAGAGAGAGAGAGAGAGAGAGAGATTTCTCTCACTTTCTCTCCTTATAAAGGCACTAATCCCATCCTGGGGGTGGGGGTCGGTTTCCACTCTGATGATGTCATCTAAACCTAATTACCTCCTAAAAGCCCCACCTCCTAACATCACATTGAGTGTTAGGTTTTCAACATTTGAATTTGGGAGGAACAGAAACATTCAGTCTACAAAAATTACCTGATTTTATTTTATATATATACACACAAACACACACACAATTCCTTTCAATTGCCTTTATTGTTGATGTGTTGTGACTAAGATTCTTTTTTTTTTTTTAAGATTTTTATTTATTCATTTGAGACACAGAGATAGAGAGAGAGAGAGCATGAGCAGGGGGAGAGGCAGAGGGAGAGGGAGAAGCAGGCTCCCCGCCAAGCAAGGAGCCGGACGCGGGGCTGGATTCCAGGACCCTGAGATCATGACCTGAGCCGAAGGCAGAGGCTTAACCATCTGAGCCACCCAGGCACCCCGTGTTGTGACTAAGATTCTTATAGACATTGGAGAGTAAACAATCAAAAATACTGCTTTATGTAGAGGTTTGGCAGATAAAAGAATAAAGTCCTAAGCATCTATCTCCTGCCTTATCTTTAAATTTTTCTCCCTGTTTTCCTTCTACACCTAACCTTTAGAACTGACCATTTAGATAGATATTTTCACTCTGCCTTCTGGGCATCACACTTAAATTGTTCAATAAAATGAATTGTATATGAACACTGTATTGGAATCATGTTCTGAAAGTGCTTTTGTTGTTTCTATTTTATTAGTCCTCATACAGCAGCACAATGAAAGAAGCTAGTTTACTTTCCCCATATCTTCTGAAATACTGGTTCTTTGTGCAGTTATTAAATCTCTCAAACCAGATAGTCATTTTACTACAGTTGTGCTGTCTATTTCAAAGTCGAAATTTCCTCCAAACTTGAATTGCTGGCATTTATCTTTCAATAGACTCTCAGGACTCTTTTTCTATTTGCAAAGATACCTAATCATATATTTGTTGTTCATCTTTTCAATTCTAAATTATATTTTACCTGTCAGAAAGATCAAGCAATTTCCTAGGTACACTGAGCGAGGTGCAGCATTATTTTCCTAAGTGTTGCTAATGCATTTCCACTTGAAATTAATTATTTAGTACTAACTCACATAGATGCAATCAGTTCAACTGATTTGACCAAAACAATAACCCATTCCTTTATTTGTCAATCAAATGGTAATGGTAATCAAAGTCCTTGTTGAGATGGTCAGACTTTTCAGCCTCTAGGTACCCATTAATCCCATTAATTAAAATTCATTTGCATCTTACACTTAAATTGAACAAATCAGTCAATTCTTCTGTAAGAGAGCAAAAGTAGAGCTTCCTGCATGTGGGGGAGCAGACCAAATCTGACTCTTTGGCATTCAGTTTGGATGCCCTTTTAAGAAATAGTCAAAAAAATTTAATTAGGATATCTGACTGAGAAGCATCTTTCTTTCTACATAGAATAGTTTTTTTTTTTCAAAATTTCTAGTTAATCATACAATCTTCAAAACCTCAATTTATTTAAGACAAATAGGTTTCAATTAAAGAAGCATTTTTAAATAAAACTTGAGTGATTTTTGTATGATTATTTTAAGTGTACAGCAAGGAAATAACAGGCAAAATGTTGCTTCTATTGTTCCCAAGAAAGGACTAGATAAGAGCATCTCTTCTACCCCACCTTCTTCTTTTTGAATTCTGTGATGTTGATTTGAGTAGTTAAGAAGCTGGGGGTCAGCTGCAAGCCTGGATGATAATCAGCTGCAAGTCTGGATGATTTAGTCAAATCAGTTTGATAGTATTTAAGTAGGGCATGCTCTAGGATACTTCTGTTCTCTTTGTTCAAATTTCTATATAATCTAATATCAACAATTTAAAAAGGAGAATGGGAACAGTGAAATTCTTTTAAAAGAACAGAGATTGAATATGAGCATATTTTCTCCTCCTTAAAGTGTTCTTTTTTAACCATAAAGCAAGGATTCTAAAATCTCTGGTCTTTTTTCCTAATATTGAACTTTGTGATTTTTAGATGCATCACCTTCTGAAGTGTTCAGCTCTTTCCATCACATTCCAGTCTCCTGATGGTGGATTCATTCTTATAAACAATCCATACACTGCCCCACTGCCCTAAACTTGATGTTTATTACTAGACATTTAGAAGTTGCTGACAATTAAAAATATTTATCTGAAAGTCTGAAAGTGTATTTTCGTTGTCTCTGTAACACAGTCAAGATGGAAATCTCTAGACAGTGAAACTAAGTGGCAAATTTTTTTTTAACCTTCTTTATCCTAAAACTGATTTTACACTAAGAAGAGATCACACAACTTTTGCAGGCTTCCTAAATGTAATGTGCTATTTTACAAGTGAAAAGGCTTTCCTGTTGAAATGTAAAACTTAATCTAGAACTTGAATGGTATTTTATTTTATTTTTTTAAGATTTTATTTATTTATTTGAGAGAGAGACAGAAAGAGAGAGAGCGGGGGAAGGGCAGAGGGAAAAGAAGAGGGAGAGAATCTCAAGCAGACTCCTGCTGAGCTCAGAGCCTGATGCAGGGCTGGATCCCACAACTCTGAGATCGTGACCTGAGCCAAAATCAAGAGCCGGATGCCTAACTGACAGAGCCACCCAAGCGCCCCAAGAACTTGAACGGTATTTTAAAAATTAAAAAAAAAAAAATCAGTTCCCATGAGAAAGGTCTCAATCTGGGCTTCCTTATAGTTACTGGTGATCATAAGGACCTCAGAAAATGACGTAGTTAAATTTGTAGTTGTCTTCAGCGTTCCTTTATCTTGCTGTTCTCCCTCTTCCTCCTTATATTTTCTTTTTCCTTATTGATGCATACATTTACTTATGGCATGTGCCTTTCCTCGATATATTTATTCTACCTTGCCAGTCCAAGATAGATTTTTCAGAGGTGAATTTTGAGTTCATATTCCTCTGTGTTCTAACTTAACTAAGCTAAAGATGATTGCCCGAACTTATTGTTTAAACTAGCGTTTAAAGTTACATTAAATCATACATAATTCAAAAAAAAACTGTAAATGAATGTGTTTGTTAGCTCTTGGTCACTAAACACATTGCTTTTGTTATTTAACAATCTCTTTCACCCAGCCTTTATATTTCCAGGTTAATATTAGAATTCATTATCCAGATGGAGTCTGCTTGTGTGGTATCTCCAATATATGATTCCTTCTTGGAGGAAGGATGACCAGCAGGGTGTGTTATACAAATTTGCTGTTGTAAATGATTTGTACTTGTAATTTGCTTTCAAAACTGGTTTTGCTCTTTTCTCTTGCTTTGCTTCATACATCATTCCTGCAATATAGCAAATATATTGTTTAATTTTATTTTTTACTAAGTTCATTTACTTTCTCCTTACCTCATCACTTTTCCTAGGTATTCTCCAACTAACAGAGAATGTTTTTATTTATGCTACAAAATTGATATCAGAATGTATTTGACACATCTGAATAGTAGCTACACAATAAAGAGTTTAGTAGCCCAAGTAACAAAATGTTATAAGTACTCAGGCGAGGTTCAGGTTATTTTCCATATTCCCACCTGGTAGCATTTTTATTTTTCCTTCCTACAATGCTTTACCCAGTCTCATAATTCTAAGATTAACAAGAGAAAAACGTACAAATATATTTAATATAAGTTCTACATGACATGGAAGCCTTCGTAAGGAAAGGAAGATCTAAAGAAACAGACCTGAGTATTTTTGTTTTGTCTTGTTTTGTTTTGTTTAGACCTGAATATTTTATGTTAGGTTTGAGGAAGAGTGGGTAGGCATGTAGACATATGATAAGTTAAGGAGGATGAGGTAATTGTAGTCAACTGTGGGAAACTTAGCAAGGCCTGTTTGAAGGCTTCTTGGCATCCCTTTGTCTTTGGAAATAAGGATTTTCCTCTTCTCCAGGTATAAGGAGGGCCCCTCTCATACGAGGGTTTTATGACCTGTTGCAGGGAAGATGGCAAGGGGAGGGGAGTCACAGTTACCTTCCTGCTTCTGCCATTTCCTTAAACTTCTTCAGCTAAAAATATTCAATATGCCACGATGCTGTATTTTGGGATAGCACATCCCGAGCCCCATCACTGGCACCAGTCAAGAAGCAGAAAGAAACTCCTTAAACTTTCATGGATCTCTTTTTAAAACCTGGCATCCTTCCCAGAAATCCATCCACAGACTTTCCCTTGGGTCTGATTGCCATAGGTGGCTGACATGCCCACTCTTTAACCAGTCACTAGTAGAAAAATGGCATTAACATCATGGACTATAACTATTCAGCATTCTCTTCTTGTGATTTGGAAGGAGTACCCAATGGCTAAAGGGAGACTCTATATGCAAGGACTATGAGGAGAGTGGTATGTGGATGAGCAAAAAATAAGTAACTTCTGCCGTAGACTATAAGTTCCATGAAAGCAAATCTCAGCGTTCTTTATTCATTGCAGTATGCTGAAGGCTTAATACAGTGCCTGGTATACAGTAGGTGCTTATTCATGAATCCATTTCCCAAATACTTGATAATGCAAACACTAATATTGATGAGACTACTAATGTATAGTCCTCGAATGGCAAAATAAGAGGCAACTAACCCAATCTCAAGGAGACTATAAAAACGGAACACACAGTATTTGTCACCATGGTATGCAATATCTGGATACTTTGAAACTTTATTTTAAAGTCGCCAATGACCTCCAGGTTGCTGAATGTAGTGGTCAGTTCATAACTATGTTACCTGACACCACGATCATTTCTTCCTCTTCCTATATACCTTCTTTTGACTTTCAAGGTCTCACATTCTCTTTGTTTTCCTCTCTCACTGGCTGTTCATTTCCAAACTACTTTAATTGTCCTTTCTTTCACTTCTTAATATTGGAGTGCCTCAAGGCTCGCTCTTCATTCCTCTTCCCTCCTCTATTTACATTCATTCCCTTGATGATCTTTCCTTTCTCTCGACTTTATATATTATCCAGATGCGGAAGAATACTGAAAACCAAAAATTTGCTGATGTGTTTCTGTAATTTTTCTTTCTTTAATTGTTTTTTTCTCCTTTCTACTTCTTATTTTATTTTTTATAGGCCAAGGTAGAAACAAACAAGAAAATGAAATAAAGTTGCTGCTGTGATTGCAGAATTACTCACAGCAATCTTTGAAGAAACATGCCCATTGGGAGAAATGACACAATTCAATTCAACAAATATCTGTGTTGTGCCTATTATGTGAATGACACAGTGCTAAGAAGCCGAATGGGAATCAGTCCCACTCTCAAGATGCTTATAACAGTGCACAGAGAATGTCAGCACACAAATAACTATAACTATAAAAGAAGGCAGAATAATCCCTAGTTCCTTCTCTGTAGCTATAAACTTTGTTTCTTGTCTCCTCTGTCCTAAGAAAAAGCAAAACAAAACAAAAACAAACCACAGGAGCAATATTTTTTTTTCCCTCAGAACTGCATACTTCCCTGCTTTTTAGTGCCAAATCCTTGAAGGAATTTCTCATACTTACTCTATTCACCCCTTAATCTCTTAATATCTGTTTTCTATCATTTGCACTAAAGTTACCATCTTAAGATTGAGTGCACTGACTTCCCTAGGTCATATCTCTTTCTCTCCAGGCCTCATCTTCCTCAGTTTCCCTGCTGAATTACATGCTCTGAGCCACTCTTCCTTCTTAAACTCTATCACATTGTTCTTTGTTCACTTCTCATCTCAATTACAAAATGGGAGAATCTTGGCTTACCGAAAGGATTTTATTTGACACAAAGCACACTAAGAATCAGCGATATGAAATATTCATGAAAAACCCAATGCAAGTTTATATTGCACAAGCACAAGGACCAAAAAGGGGATGTAATCGTTTCTTTGTAATCTGAAGCCAAACTCTGCCAAAACCAAGGCATTAGGTTAAATTATGTTCCGTGTTAAAGAGATACCAACCAATTGAAATATGCTCCCAGGAAGGAAACTAAGCAAGGCATCTGAGGGGATCTGTAATATAAGTCACATGATGAATAGTTGATGATTCAAGATTTATTTAGCCTGAGCAAGAGACATAGAAGGGAATACAATTATTGACTTTAAATATTTAAAGAATATGTAAAAAAATAGGACAAGTGAGCAGAAATTTTGGGAGAGATCTTAAAGAATTCCTAACAATTTGAGATATCCATTATTGGAAAGGCTTGCCTTGTGAGGCAGTTAATTCAAGCAGAAGCTAAATGGCAATATGTATGAAATGTTCTGAAAAGGACTCTTGCTTTGGAGAGAAGCTGGGACTAGATTAAAGCCTCTTGCAATGTGGAAATACTATGATTAATGAAATCATTAGGAGTCTATCATTAGTTTAAGCTTACAGTTTTGGACCTGGAC
The DNA here is from genome assembly GCF_964656455.1 of Halichoerus grypus. Classification (NCBI taxonomy): domain Eukaryota; kingdom Metazoa; phylum Chordata; class Mammalia; order Carnivora; family Phocidae; genus Halichoerus; species Halichoerus grypus. Next base: position 90,883,084 of record NC_135720.1, on the reverse strand, counting down.
ATCTTTCAATTTACGTTTCCATGCCAGTATCTTGGATTTGGGGAGGAGCTGTGCTATGAATGATTCATATGTTCTGAGTCTGATAGAAATTTTACATAAGAAATGTTAGCACTCAATGTGGAGAATGTTAGAGGTTTTTTTGTTTGTTTGTTTTTAACATTTTATTTATTTATTTATTTATTTGAGAGAGAGCATGAGGAGGGGGAGAGGCGGAGAGAGAGGGAGAAGCAGATTCCCCTTTGAACAGGGAGCTCAATGAGGGCTGGATCCCAGGACCCTGAGATCAGGGTCTTGAGCTAAAGATAGACACTTAACTGACTGAGCCACCCAAGCGCCCCAAGAATGTTAGAGTTACACAACAAAACTATTTTGGAGAAAATTTAGCAAAAGAGAAAGTACTATGATCACAAAAATATTTTGTCTGTGTGTCTGTGTATTTTGGGTTAAAAAACTATTTCTATGAAATTTCTAATTAAAGCATTTCATTCATATTTTCAGTAGAGAAATTAAAAATATAAAACTTTGAAGACTCTATGAGCAGGTAACAGTTATGTTATTATAACCTTGGCCTGATATTCCCTTTCAAAATATAGTACATTAGAAATATAAAAAAAAACCCTAAAAACTAAAAACAAAAAGCCCTGTCCCATGTTCTTGAGAATAACAACTTTTTTAGTACCTTGAACTGTTGAACATATATGTATATACATACATGGATGTGAATATGTATGTATACATACACATGTACTCATATGTGCTTTATATGTATATTCATCACGTATATGTGAACATATATGACATGCATGTTTTATCTCTCCAATGAGAGGGTAAATTACAACTGGTAATAATTTCTTTTGCCCTCCTCCTATCCTCAGACCCTCCTACTTGATATAGTACTGAGTTTGAAGCCAATTTTCAATAATAAATTACTGAGCGTAATTGATTTTTTGGAAGAATCTTATAGCGTGAAAAATGCTATATATGAATTTTGCTTTTAGAATAATTTTAACATTTACTGCATGCAGCGAGAAAGAAAGTTGGGGCACCAAGGATAGAAACTGCATTAAAGGCTGCTAATACAGCAGTCTCAGTGAATCAGATGCAGCATGTAACTCATGAAATAATAGATTATCATGAAATAAATAAGAGTCAACTACTAATTAAAAAGTGAGTAACAACAATTTAGGGAAACCTAATTTCATAGTAACAATGATTCCTGCCAGGAACCTTTTCGTCTTTAAGGAAACAAATGATTGTCATTAACTTAGTGTAGGTGTCTATTAAACATTGTTACTATCAAATGATGTATTTTAGGAATGGGAAGTTATCTTCCATATACAGATCCTCTTGTTTATATTAAGATACTGTTCAACTTTGAAATGACAGATTATTGATATTGTGCAAGCCCTTCAAGGTCATGGTTCAATTTAAACATTCATTAAGTCTTGTTTATTTTTCCAATATATATGTCAATGTTCACTACCAAGCTGTAGATTAACAAGAACAATTGATGGCTGGTGCGAGACACACACCATTAAAATCAGAATTGGACTGAGTCATTTTAAACAAAATAAAGTGCAGCCAGTGGAACTAAGGTAAGATTCTAATAATATAAACAGATAGTAGAATTCTCACAGCCCTTCATAGACTCCAGTTATCTTCCCCTTCTGCCCCAGGGATGAACGCTGGGTTGCAAGTTTCCTGAAGGCAGAAGTGGAATGATTTGGATATTTAAATATGAGCCAGTGCCTAATGCATTACTTAGAGCAGAGCAGAGCATTGAAGGATCACTAATCTGATTTCCAAAAGTTTAGGTGTAAGATATTTTATATTTTTCCTGATATTAAAATATTTCTCTTTTTTTAGTCCATATATCCACAAAATGTGAGAAAATATATAAAAAATCGTACAATAAAAATGAAGAAAGAGGTTTTCCATTACTAGTACCATTCTCCATGAGCTTCCTGTGATTCCTACAAGGAGGTCAAGGAGCCTTCTCCCATGGGACAGAATTTAAAGAACGTCCTCCTCCAGCATTTTTATTCTCCAAGTCACTGGAGAGCAGCCCACAGAACTGCAATGAAACGGGTTAAAATCCATGGTGTCTTTTCTCCCACATTTCGCCTGATAATCAAATATTTCAAATTCATGAAACTGTTATCAAAAGCCTTTTAACTCAGAGAGGCTTATATTGGGTTTTCCCCAGAAATTTTAATGCAATCAATACATGTATTTTGAGAACAATAACAGATTTCACTTACTGTGTCATAGAGTTGTGAATTTTGCCTTATAATGAGTTTTTTTTTAATTGGATAAATCCTTCCATTACACTTGGTTATTCACTGTTAGTAATAAGTTTGTTGTGAGGATTGAACAAGTTAATGTTTATCAAGTAAATAGTATAGTTCTTGACCCATAAAAAGCATTCATGAAGCTATTATGACAGTGAAAGTGATTATAATCATCAAGATCATTATTTTCAGCTTGCTTTTTCCCATTCCTGTCTGATCCTAACCAAATCAATGAAGGGTGAATAAGTCACTTATCTTTACAATGCAAACAGATATACTCCCTTCTTCATTTATCTCTTCCATTTACACTCTCTTTTCTCATCTAACTTTGACAATTCTTTATTTTTAATAGCATGATGTTATAGATTGCATGTTGTAGACTGATTCGTCAATGCAAGTGATGTCTTAAAACAGCATTTGACTATCTTATATTTATCTCTTTCTTTAATATGGATTTAATTACCTTTGTTGAAAATGCAGTATATATTTGTTAACCATTCTCAAAGAAAGGGTTGATATGCTTGGTAGCTCCATCCAGAGGAATTTCCAAACAGGGCCTCTCTGCCTCTCTCCCCTCTCATTCTTTGGGAATCAACGTAATAAAAGAAGTTAAGAATGGAAATGTGTTTCAAAATGATTGATAGTATTCATCAATTAAAGAAGATACGAAACAGGGGCACCTGGGTGGCTCAGTCAGTTAAGCGGCTGCCTTCGGCTCAGGTCATGATCTCAGGGTCCTGGGATCGAGTTCCACATCAGGCTCCCTGCTTAGCAGGGAGCCTGATTCTCCCTCTCCCTCTGCCTACCACTCGCCCTGCTTGTTCTCTCTCTCTTTCTCTCTGTCACGTAAATAAATAAAATCTTAAAAAAAAAAAAGAAGATACGAAACAATGTTCTAGGCCAAAGTGGAGTAAAATATGCAAATTTGTGCATCTAATTACTGGTATTGACACTTCTGGTATGTTATTGTGTCACTCATATATAACATGACTCAATCTATATAAGCTTCAGTTTCATAACCATAATGTGGGAATGACACCTATCTTGTAAGAATTTTGTGAGGATTAAATTAGCAAAAAGTGTAAAGCATCTATATAATGCCCAGGAAGTAGTAGCTGGTGAATGAATTCTAGTTCCCTTTTGTATCCCTACCCCACCCCAACCTTCCTCCAACAGATTCCCCTTTAACCCTAGTCTTCTTGCAACACTCAGATTCTTCCTGACAGTTTCAGTGACATGTCTGTTTGCTTTGTTATAGATAATATATGCACCCAGATGCTTTTTTTCCCTACCTTTCTTGCTCTCTAGTCTGCCATTTAAATATTTAATGCATTTTGATTTCTCTACTTGGAATTGTTTCCACTTCTAGAATTGTAACAACAACCAGAAATGGAGAAGGATGTAAATGCTTGAGATGGAAGAAAGTTTTCAATGATATCTACCAAATTTCATAGACACTAAGACACAATTTTTTTGAAGTTTCAACTTGTTCTAGTTGGGTCATATCTTTTAATCAACAGCATCTTACAGTTGAAGAAGTTTTACTATCACTGTCAGAAAGGCAATAATCTCATCATTTTTTCATTATTGAAGCATGTTCAAGCATCAGGTAATCCAGAATCAAATCTTGCCTGTTGGGTTTCAACTTATAAAAATATCCAAGGAATGATTGTGATGTAATCTGTTAACCCCTAGAAGTCAAGTCATGGTGATCAAGGATGTTTATTAACACTACTTAGGCAGGAGTCAAAAGCAGACTAGCTCTACATAATTGGAAATCTTGCTTAGGATCACACACTACTAATAAGTTTAATTTGTTTATGGAATTTTAAAAGATCTTCTGCGTCACCAACACATCTGATGACAAATCAGACCATATGGTGAGAAAAATCATAAACATTGTCTATGACTTAAAAAATTATTTAGACACTGAATGTCAAAAATGTAATACTTTAAACTATTTATTTGCTTATTTTTTTCTTTTTTATGCATGCACAAAAGCATATAACAAAATTTATGTTAAATTATGAATAAAAGATCTCTTTCAATAAATGTTGAATTTCTAAATGAAAAGAAAGCATGTTTCATAGTTTAACTGAAAGTTGTTCTTCTTTAAAAAATGTTGTTTCCTCCAATGGTGTTTCCTTCTTCCTGCAAAGTCTGCATTGAATTTTAAGATATATGATATTCAATTTGCTTTCCTCAATATAAATGAAAGTTTTGTTATTGTTTGTCTATTAGTTTTCATCACTACTTTTTTCTTAGTACTCAGTATCACATAGTTTCAGCTACTTCTAAGTCAATTACTGAGCAAATTTACTAGACCATATTCCAATTAGCTATTCCTAGGTGGGTCTATTGTCTCTCTCCTAAAATATTTTTAAAAAATGTAGTTCAGAGAACAAACTGATGGTTGCCAGAGGGGAGGTGGGTGGTGGGATGCGTGAAGTAGAAAAAGGGGATTAAGAGATACAAACTTCCATTTATAAAATAAATAATTCATAGAGGAGTGCCTGTGTGGCTTAGTCAGTTAAGCTTCAGACTCTTGATTTTGGCCCAGGTCATGATCTCAGAGTTGTGGGGTCAAACCCGTGTCAGACTCCCTGCTGGGTGTGGATCCTGCTTGAGATTCTCTCTCTCCCCCCACCCCTCCCCACCCACACACACGCACATGTTCTCTCTCTCTCTCAAATAATAATAATAATAATTCATGGAGATGAAAAGTATAACAAGGGAATATAGTCAATAATATTATAATAACATTGTATGTTTTTTTTTTTTAAAGATTTTATTTATTTATTTGACAGCGAGAGAGGGAACACAAGCAGGGGGAGTGGGAGAGGGAGAAGCAGGCTTCCCGCTGAGCAGGGAGCCCGATACGGGGCTCAATCCCAGGACCCTGGGATCATGACCTGAGCCGAAGGCAGACGCTTAACGACTGAGCCACCCAGGCGCCCCTATAATAACATTGTATGTTGACAGATGGTGACTACACTTATTGTGGTGAGCATTGAGTAATGTACAGAATTGTTAAATCAATATGTTGTACACCTGAAACTAATATGACATCATATGTTAATTATAGTTAAATAAAACTAACAATAAAACAGTAGTAAAACTAAACAACAAAAAATATAGCTCAAGAGCCCAAGGAATTCTGACTTTATTTACTTGATTATTCTCATGTCTCTTTTGCAAAAAAACACAGTGTCTAATCTGCTCTGTGTCATATTTTATCTCCATTTTTCTCTTCCCAACAACTGGTTCCTATTTTAAATAATTAAACTCAATGGAAGTGACTTAATACTAACTTACTCTGAAATGCAATTCAAAAATACAGAAAAGTTACAAAGATCCAATACGCATATTTTAGAATTCTCATGACGAAAAATTAAAATTCAGGAAGTGTCACTATGGTCAGCGTCTTAGTTGGGCTCTGATTGACACACAAAATACCACAAACTGGGTGGCTTAAACAACTGTTTATTTTCTCACAGTTTTGGAGGCTGAGAGGCCCAAGATTAAAGTGCCAGTGAAGTTGGTTCCTGATGAGAGTGCTTTTCATAGGATGCAAATGGCCAACTTGTTGCTATGCTTCACATGGTCTTTCTTCAGTGCATGCACTTGGGGAAAGCGGGAGAGAGAGATACACCTGTTCCTCTTCTTAAAAGACCATCATGAGTATCCCACTCTTATGACCTAATCTAACCCTAATCACCCCCCAAAGGCCCCATCTCTAAACACCATCACCCTGTGGGACTAGGGCTTCAACACACAAATTTGGGGGGGCGGGGAACATTCAGTTCCTAACAGTCAGAAAAGAGTATTTATGGAGATAGTAATACTTGAGAAAATCAGGAATCAGTACTCTTTTGAGTTATTTGTAGAGTGGAGTAAAATGATAAAAATGGTATTTTAGAAGATTATTTTTAAAATACAGTGCTTGATAAACCAGTCAGCAGACTTGAAATAAGATTAGAAAGTTACTTTCATAATCTAGGCCAAAGGTAATACTGAATCCACACTAGGATAGTGACCTCTACAACCACAACATGGGGTATCATTTACTGAAGATTTCACTGTGTGCCAGGCACTTTTAAAAGTACTTTGAATGCAATGTTTGATTTGATTTTCAAGAATCCTACAAAGAAGGTACTACTATTCTTTCCATTTATAAGTGAGTAAACAGGCTTAGAAGATTAGTAACACCCTGCTTCTCCATAGAAAGGGAAAGATAAAGGGTTAGGCAAAGGGCAGTCTGTGGTAATTAAATATGCATGCTGGAGGTAGGCACATACTATTAGGAGATGCTAAATTATAAACTACTTGGCTATAAATTAAAGTTGAATTTTTTAGTTTATTTAAAAGAATGGAAACAGAAAAGAGTTTTGGGGTAAGGGAAAGGGGGAGGAGGAGACAAGAAAATGTAAGGAAGGAGAAAAAGAATGAGATTGAAAGACTTCCAAATTAGGGAGGAATGAACAAACAATGCGTTATATATTGGAAATTTTTAAAGTAAGGAGAGTTTTAAGATGGTAGATATAATCCTCTATATCATAAAGATGTCAAGGAAGATAAAAACAAGGAAAATTATTGTTCAGAAAGGAGCTGTTCATAATAAAAAATGTTTTCTTCTAATCTTTTTATTGATAGGTATACTTCAGTTAAGGAAAAGTCGCCTTCAAGATGACTGGACTCTTTGTAGAGTTGTTCTAAGTGAAACCAAAGACATAAAAGAAGAAAAGTAGAAACTAAAGAGAAAGAAGAGAATGAGGGAAAAAGGCAAAGTGACAGGAGGAATGAAGGTATATCCAAAAGCATGGAGGGAAGGAGGGAAGAAAGAAAAGAAGGAAAGAAGGGAGGGAGGGAGGGAAGGAGGGAGGACTAGGGAGGGAGGAAGGAAGGAAGATAGGTAGGAAGGGAGGGAGGGAGGAGGACGGAGAAAGGATTATTCATTTTTCTATCCTATACACATTACTGTTGGTTAAAGGTTAACACATATTTTATGTGTAGAAATAGCATCAAAGATTAATATCAGCATCACATAATATTTTAACCGATTGACAGTATAATGAAATTATGAGTGATTCTATTCAACAGAAAATCTGGCTTAATAATGTTTTATTATAGCAACAATTTCACTTTTCTTATTAACCACCTCCTTTAATGGAAAAAAAAGAAAAAGCTTATATATGTAATAGGTTTATCTGTCTTGCCAAAATGAGTGAAGAAGAGTTGAATTTATATTTTCTTAAACTAAAGTAAAATAGATACCAAGACCGGAGTGCTGGCCTAGTAAGTTTTACTCTGGACTGAGCATAAATCTTGTCAGTTACTCTCAACTGAACACAGCTCAATAAGCACCAGCATTTAACTACAAAAGGTGATTTTGTAAAGAAAATAACTCAAAATGTCCAATTAACAAAAATAGTATAGTAAATAAGATTAAAAAAAAAAAAAGCACCAAGGGTATTTTTGGGTATTCAGGCAAGTAAAATTTAAAAAGAAATCTCTAAAATGTTTGTATAAATACAAATGCAGACACGAATTATGAGGGAAGACTAATTTTGTTCTGTTTTTTTTTTTTTGTTCTGTTTTTTGTTCTGTTTTTTCATTGCTTAGTTTAATTTTAAATTAAATTTAAAAATTTATTTTATCATTACTTATTTTAGTTGTGATGAAATACACACAATGTAAAATTTTCCATCCTAACCATTGCTAAGCCTACCGTTCAGTAGCCTTAAGTACATTCCCGTTCAGCACCCCACCCCATGCACACAGCTCTCTTCAGCTGGTAAAACTGAACCCATTAAACAAGAACTCGAACTCCCCATTTTCCCTTCTCCAGTCCCTGCAACCACCACTCTACTTTCTGTCTCCTTTGCTATGAATATTCTCATTATTATTTTTTTACTCATAAATATAATTTTGGTTTTTGTTTAAAAATCGAGCCTTGGGATTCAGTAATCCCACTTCGGGCTATACGTCAAGAAGGAAATGAAATCGGCATCTTTTTTTTTTTCTTTTTTAAGATTTTATTTATTTATTTGACAGAGAGAGACAGCAAGAGAGTGAACACAAGCAGGGGGAGTGGGAGAGGGAGAAGCAGGCTTCCCGCTGAGCAGGGAGCCCAATGCCGGGCTTGATCCCAGCACCCCGGGATCAGGAGCTGAGCTGAAGGCAGACGCTTAACGACTGAGCCACCTAGGCGCCCCTGAAATCGGTATCTTGAAGAGAAGCTGCGCTCTCACGCAGCATTATTCACGATAGCCAGGGTTTGGAAACAACCTAAGGGTGCACTGACAGAAGAATGGATGAAGAAAATATACAATGGAGTCTTCCTCAGCTTTAACAAGGAGGGAAATCTCGCTATTTGCAACAATGTAGATGAACCAAGAGGACATTATTCTAAGTGAAATAAGCCAGACACAGAAAGAGAAATACTCCATGATCTCACTCATAAGTAGAATCTAAAAAAAATTAACCTCCTAGAATAAGAGAGTAGAAAGATAGTTGCCAGTCGCTGAGGGGAGGAGGAAATGGGCGGATTTTGGTCAAAGGATACAAATCTTTAGTTATAAGATGAGTAAATTCCAGGGATCTAATTTCCTGCAAGGTGACTATAGTTAGTAATAATTAATTGTATACTTGAATTTACTTTAAAATGTCGTTTTTAGAGTACTCCTTTATATAATAAAGCAGACATTTAAGAGATTGATGGCTTACAATAAACAGGGAGACAAGAAAGGAAATTATTCATACAACAAATATACGGGGATCGTAGTCTCTTATTTTGGGGGAGGCACAACTGACAGCGATTAGGAGTTGAGCGGCACGTGTGACTGCAGAGACTTTCCCGAATACCGAAAAGGCTTTCCACTCCGTGCACTTAGGAACATATTAATAGCAGATGAGATCCTTACTGTTGTCTCTATAGAGTTTTTGTTCCAAGATTCACGCATGGCCACACCTCCCTGCCCCCACAGATTTGTCAAGGTAGTCCATGTTTTTTGATGTGCTGCAGGCTATTCTTAAATTCTCTGTCTTTTTTGTTTTCTTGCTATAGATTCCCACAGAACAAAAAAGCTACACGGATATCTCTTTGCCATAAGTTATGAGCCCAACATAACTTCTGTGCTTTTGAAATTTTCTGGATGTTCTGCTCAGGGGCATTCTACGCTGCCCCACTTCCCTAGAGTCCTTATTCAAACCAGTGACCCGAGTCTGACTGAGATACTGGTGTGTTATAAGGATGACCTTATCTTGACCTTGAGAAACGGACGCTGATAGCCCTAGATTTATCAGGATTGGGATAGAGGACATGAGTTATGTATTGAATCCCCCAGATAATGAATATATTCAATGGGACTTTTCAAGTTTCTTTCACAGCGACATTAAGGATAGTTGATCTTTGTTTTTGAAAAGATGACTGATTTAGACACATGTACAATATTGTGTCAGAGAAAGAACTATGCTAGACATCCCTGAATGCCTACGTGTTGACTTAGCTATTTTGCAAAGCAGTCTATACTATTTTAATACATTTTAAATTTTTTGAAGTTTCTCTTTTAGTGTAAGCCTAAACTATCTCTATTTAATATCCTTTTTCTATTTTTACAGAGCAAAATAGGACATTGCCTGACAACCCTTCAAACATTTTAAACAGCTACATTTTGGGGTGCCTGGGTGGCTCAGTTCGTTAAGCGTCTGACTTGGGCTCAGGTCATGATCTCAGGGTCCTGGGATAGAGCCTCACCTCCATTGGGCTCCCTGCTCAGCAGGGAGTCTGCTTCTCCCTCTGCCCCTTCCCCGCCCCCAATATGCCCGCCCACACACTCTCTCAAATAAATAAATAAAATTTTTAAAAATAAAATAAAATAAAACAGCTCTATTTCCTTTGAATTATCTTTCTTGTAGACTAACTTTTTCCATCCCGCTCTCCATACCTCCCTAAAGCATTCCTCACTATCACTTCCTCATTATCCTTAGCATCCTTACCCTACCTTTCTAGATCAATGTTTATCAACCATGGCAGTATGCTACTGGGAAAACTTTACAATAAACATCCCAGGCCCCACCCTGAATCAGCTAAATCAAAATCTCCTGGGATGGAATCAAGGCATCAGCCTTTTAAAATCTCACATATAATTCCAAGGTTGACAGTCAGGGTTGAAAACCACTGTCCTGGATGTGCCCTGGTTTGCAAATTGAGCTTTTAATATCTGGCATTCTAAATTTCTCTAACAACGTATGCTATGTGTTCCTACTCTGGAAGTCTTCATCTGAATTGAGAAGTAAAAATTACATTTAATAGAATTTAAATGGAAAAAAAAAGTTTGATATAAGGGAATACTTCCAAAAGCTTGTTTCTTAAATTGTAGCCTTCCTCAAGATTCTTTATTCATCCCTTTTTTCCCTTCTAAATCCACTTTCTCTGGGAGATTGCATCTGCTCCCATGAATTCAGGTACCTTCTACCAGCAAACTTCAGAGAGCCGAACTCTCATATCCAATCCAAGTATGTATCATGTTAAAAGACAATTTTCAAAAATGAGACAAAATTGTGACTCTCATACAGATAGAAAAATGAATCTGTGCTCAAGATTTTATTTCATTCATGAGGGAACCAGAACTGGCAGACATTATATATATTATACCAGTTCATAAAAGTTTTTAAAAAATTATAAAGAGCACAAAGATATATTGAAATAAATGTGCAAATAGAGGCAAAACCAGTTTTGCTATGTGGATGAGGGTAAGGGAGAATTGGGGGGTAAGAAGTCATTTGGAGCTCTACCAAAGAGGACAGAATCTGCATGTCAACAAATGACCACTGATTTAGAGTCGCAAAATAGCTCAAGATAATACCCAGGGTAGACTCCTACAGCTAAATGGTATGCTCTATGTAGACAATGCATAGCATTCCACTGAAAGACACATTTATTTTTTGGACCGTCCGCTTTCAAAGAAGTGAACTCATCATAGCCTCTCTCCCCCCTAAATCTTTTGCTAACACTCCTCCAAGAGATAGGCACACACTGTCTTATTTTCCTTTGTATCTCCAGTGCATGGCATAGGACTTGTTACACAATGAACTTTCAAAAATGTGGAACATATGAATAAACAGAAAATGCACTCTGAAATCACTAACCTACACTTACAGTAATTTATTGCCATATTCCACCTTCTTTCTCCTACCCTGTTCTTGTCCATGTAAAATATATGAAATAAACATACATTGACATCCCACTAAAATTAATTACAACTGCTTGTTTGAATAAGCAAGTGGGTTTTTTGTTTTTGTTTTCGTTTTTACATCTTTTAAAAGGAAAGTTGAAAATTTGATACAAAACAGGAATGGGAGAATAGGGTTTGACTCGGAGGAGTTTAACGTTCAAATTCTATCATAGTGGAATTATCTGGGAGTCTTCCAGATGCTCAATAAGCCCTTGTTTTTTTGATTGATTAAATTTTGAAACTTGCAAGGCCATTTTAATCTCATACCTACAGTTACAGCAATGTTACAAAGATTAAGAAATCAAAAGGGTTATCAGCCTGGTGATTTACAGAGGACCCTATAAAGGATTTGTCATTTAAAAGTGATAGAGGCTTTTAAGTGTTTAAGAGATTAACACTGTGAGCATGCTTTCTCTTGATCTAAACTGTAGACTTCTGCTTTCCTACTTACTATCTCAAGATGGATCTTTCAAGCAATGCAATTACCTGCACTTTAGACAGTGAGTATCTGCTGTTATTTGTGTTACTTTTGTAGTACATCTTGATAATCTTTTATTAAAACCACAAAAATAATAATCTCTATTTTAAATAAGACTAATAAATAAACTAATGTTTCAGTTAGGTTGTTCCAAAAAAACATAATAACACATTTTTTCTTATAGATAGAAAAATAGAAAACCAATGCAAACCAAAAATCAACTTTTTTAAACGTAGGAAATATTTTTAATTCTAGGAGCTATAGATACTAACACTTAATTCATATCTTAATGGTGAGAAAGTATTTAGTTCCTGTAATCACACAAATAACTTACAATAAAATGTATCAGAATTTTGATATACTAATGGAACTAGCAGAATCTAGGGCCTCATGAAAGACTACAGAAAAATAGTTTATTTTTCATTATATTCTATCTCAATAAAATCTCTAAATTAGGGGCGCCTGGGTGGCTCAGTCGTTAAGCATCTGCCTTTGGCTCAGGTCATGATCGCAGGGTCCTGGGATCGAGCCCCGCATCGGGCTCCCTGCTCGGCAGGAAGCCTGCTTCTCCCTCTCCCACTCCCCCGCTTGTGTTCCTGCTCTCACTAACTCTCTCTCTTTGTCAAATAAATAAATAAAATCTTTTAAAAAAAAAAATCTCTAAATTATTTGAACCATTTGAATTAGCATTTATGATTGTTACATTAACAATTACTTAATCCACTAATTTCAATTAAGCAAATTATTTGCTGTAATATTCAAAAGATAATTAATTAGTTCCCGTTGGCATAATAATATGAATTTTAGTTGTTGATTGTGAAGCATTCTAAATGCTGATTTCATAATGGGCATTTTTTAACCTAATGGCCTGCCTAAATTATAGAGGTAAATATGTTGGAATAGAACATTGCATTTCCACTCAAAAGTTTAATTTTTATACTAACAAATAAATTATTTGGAGATAAATATTTGTCCTACAGACAGGCACATTTACAACTTACACAGGGTTTTATTTTTACATTAAATGTGGGTAGTGCCCCCTGGTGGAAGTATGCCAAAATAAAAACTTGAATAGTTAATGCTACATAATTTTTTAAAATCTAAAATCATAGGCTCAAACAAAGTTTTGAGTTGAGCATTATTCAAATAGTAAACCCTATTTCAATTATTTCAAACCCTATTTCAATTCATTATTTAGTATTTTATATAGGTCTTACAAAATTTACCCTAGAATGGTTGTGTAAAAGCAACCCACCAGTTTGAATTCATTTGCATTGTTTTATACACTTTAAAATTAAATTTATAAAGTAGCCATCTAATTACTTTACCCCTGATCATATTCCAAATCTTTGAACATCTCGTATATTTCAGCAATGTGAAGGCAGAGATTTCAAATGCCAAACCCACTGTTGTACACTCAATGTTTAGCAATGAGTTTGGCCTATGGCAACAGCACAGTAGAAATTTGTTGTGATTCATTTCACAGATTTTATCATAATATTTGAAGGTAGGAGGCGCCTGGGTGGCTCAGTTAGTTAAGCGTCTGCCTTTGGCTCAGGTCATGATCTCAGGGTCCTGGGATCGAGCCCCGCATCGGGTTCCCTGCTTTTCCTTCTGCCCCTCCCCCTGCTTGTGCTTTCTTTCTCTCTCTCTCTCAAATAAATAAATAAAAATCTTTAATAAAAAAATATTTGAAGGTAGCACTTAATAAACCTTGCATGAAGAATCTTCCTTACAAACTGAAATCTGTTTTTAAATATCACATAAATACTTCTGGTGATTAATTAACCCGCTAATATGGGATATTTGTTATTTCCCCCGTTGAACATAATCCTAGTGAACATTCTGTAGTCTCCAGCAACATCCAAAAGTATTCAATATTGGGACGCCTGGGTGGCTCAGTTGGTTAGGCGCCTGCCTTGGGCTCAGGTCATGATTCCAGGGTCCTGGGATCACGTCCTGCATCAGGCTCCCTGCTCCGCGGGGATCCTGCTTCTCCCTCTGCCTCTGCCTCTCTCTCTCTCTGTCTCTCATGAATAAATGGATGGGATCTTTAAAAAAACAAACAAACAAACAAAAGTTTGTTTCAATATTCACATGGAGTATATAGAAACTTGCACTATAAGACCTTGTCAAAATCTGAATACATGGCATAAAACTCAATTTAAAGGATTAAATGTAAAATGTTTGACCTTCTGGTTCAAGGGAGTTAAGTTATTCTGAAGTTTTATCACTGTTATTCCTATAGCAAAATATTTCATTACTTCAAAGGCTTATTTATACTTGTCAATGACCATGAAAGACATGCGTGACCAAACACCAAAAATTAAAAATATGTCCTAAAAGTTTGAAATGTCACCACACTAAATGAGAGAAGGAGAATTCATGATTGTTAATGTTAAATAACAATTACTCTATTTGCTTTTAAGTTGTTCAATAACTGAAAACCTTCAAAAGTTAATTGTTTTTGCTTATCTACTATCCCTTCCTTGTATAGAACACTTGATGAAAAATTGCTGCTATGGAATACTGAGATTTCATTGTTTTTTATAGTGTTGTCTGCTATTCCCAATGGTATATTTGCATCAAAACTTTAAAATCTTGTTGGAATAGCTGGAGCCATAAACATTTTCACACATAAAAAAAGGAATGTTTTAAGATCTTGGACTTTGACTATAAAATATTTAAGATAGAAACAAATAAATTTCCAGAAGATGTGAAGTATCTATTGTGAGGAATTATTATGCGAGAGTATCAGTAACAGATTATACTCAAGAGGAAGTATTTAATAAGTGCATTTTTGTTTTTTCATAGGCAAAGGTTTGAATATGTATGTATAAGAAAATGTTTATACAGTGCAAATTTAACACCTTTATTTTAGTCTTCTATTCTGATTATACTTATAAACACTTGAAAGTCAGTGATAAATTCAGCTACTGTAAGTATTTTCAAGCATTTAATTTCATATTCTGTTTAAACAACCATAAAAATAATACAGTGATTTGGGGGCTAAATTCCTTGGAGTAAATCAAGAGGCATGGAAAAATGAATATCATATCAAAGTGAATATTTAAAAATAAAGTAAAAATTAAACATGCTCACAAGCCCTCAGATCTTTAAGGCATACTTTAGAAAGCAACCTCTCTCCAAACTTAGAAATATCTTCTATATAATATTATAAAGAAGTGTCTCTACATTGTTGAAAATAAAGTGGAGAATATTATTATCTATAATATATATGTCCTTTCTCTCTTCTCTCTCTCCCAGCAGAATCTTTCATTGAATTCTTTCTAATAAGGGCAAAATAATTTTTTTAAATTTTTTATTGTTATGTTAATCACCATACATTACATCATTAGTTTTTGATGTAGTGTTCCATGATTCATTGTTTGTTCATAACACCCAGTGCTCCATGCAGAACGTGCCCTCTTTAATACCCATCACCAGGCTAACCTATCTTCCCACCCCCCTCCCTTCTAGAACCCTCAGTTTGTTTTTCAGAGTCCATCGTCTCTCATGGTTTGTCTCCCCCTCCGATTTCCCCCTCTTCATTCTTCCCCTCCTGCTATCTTCTTTTTTTTTTCTTAACATATATTGCGTTATTTGTTTCAGAGGTACAGATCTGTGATTCAACAGTCTTGCACAATTCACAGCGCTCACCATAGCACATACCCTCCCCAGTGTCCATCACCCAGCCACCCCATCCCTCCCACCCCCCAACACTCCAGCAACCCTCAGTTTGTTTCCTGAGATTAAGAATTCCTTAATTCTTAAATCATATGATACATGTCTTTCTCTGATTGACTTATTTCGCTCAGCATACCACCCTCCAGTTCCATCCACATCGTTGCAAATGGCAAGATCTCATTCCTTTTGATGCCTGCATAATATTCCATTGTATATATATACCACATCTTCTTTATCCATTCATCTATTGATGGACATCTTGGCTCTTTCCACAGTTTGGCTATTGTGGACATTGCTGCTATAAACATCGGGGTGCACGTACCCCTTCGGATCCCTACATTTGTATCTTTGGGGTAAATACCCAGTAGTGCAATTGCTGGATCGTATGGCAGCTCTATTTTCAACTTTTTGAGGAACCTCCATACTGTTTTCCAGAGTGGTTGCACCAGCTTGCATTCCCACCAACAGTGTAGGAGGGTTCCCCTTTCTCCGCATCCCCGCTGACATCTGTCCTTTCCTGACTTGTTAATTTTAGCCATTCTGACTGGTGTGAGATGGTATCTCATTGAGGTTTTGATTTGGATTTCCCTGATGCCGAGCGATATTGAGCACTTTTTCATGTGTCTGTTGGCCATTTGGATGTCTTCTTTGGAAAAATGTCTGTTCATGTCTTTTGCCCGTTTCTTGATTGGATTCTTTGTTCTTTGGGTGTTGAGTTTGATAAGTTCTTTATAGATTTTGGAAAGTAGCCCTTTATCTGATATGTCATTTGCAAATATCTTCTCCCATTCTGTCGGTTGTCTTTTGGTTTTGTTGACTGTTTCTTTTGCTATGCAAAAGCTTTTTATCTTGATGAAGTCCCAATAGTTCATTTTTTCCCTTGCTTCCCTTGCCTTTGGCGATGTTTCTAGGAAGAAGTTGCTGTGGCTGAGGTCAAAAAGGTTGCTGCCTGTGTTCTCCTTTAGGATTTTGATGGACTCCTGTCTCACATTGAGGTCTTTCAACCATTTGGAGTCTATTTTTGTGTGTGGTGTAAGGAAACGGTCCAGTTTCATTCTTCTGCATGTGGCTGTCCAATTTTCCCAACACCATTTGTTGAAGAGACTGTCTTTTTTCCATTGGACATTCTTTCCTGCTTTGTCAAAGATTAATTGACCATAGAGTTGAGGGTCCATTTCTGGGCTCTCTATTCTGTTCCATTGATCTATGTGTCTGTTTTTGTGCCAGTATCATACTGTCTTGATGATGACAGCTTTGTAATAGAGCTTGGAGTCTGGAATTGTGATGCTGCCAGCTTTGCTTTTCTTTTTCAACATTCCTCTGGCTATTTGGGGTCTTTTCTGGTTTCATACAAATTTTAGGATTATTTGTTCCATTTCTTTGAAAAAAGTGGATGGTATTTTGATGGGATTGCTTTGAATGTGTAGATTGCTCTAGGTAACATTGACATCTTCACAATATTTGTTCTTCCAATCCATGAGCATGGAACGTTTTTCCATTTCTTTGTATCTTCCTCAATTTCTTTCATGAGTATTTTATAGTTTTCTGAGTACAGATCCTTTGCCTCTTTGGTTAGATTTATTCCTAGGTATCTTATGGTTTTGGGTGCAATTGTAAATGGGATCAACTCCTTCATTTCTCTTTCTTCTGTCTTGTTGTTGGTGTATAAGAATGCCACTGATTTCTGTGCATTGATTTTATATCCTGCCACTTGACTGAATTCCTGTATGAGTTCTAGCAGTTTTGGGGTGGAGTCTATCACCCAGCCACTCCATCCCTCCCACCACCCACAACTCCAGCAACCCTCAATTTGTTTCCTGAGATTAAGAATTCCTCATATCAGTGAGGTCATATGATACATGTCTTTCTCTGATTGACTTATTTCGCTCAGCATAATAATGTATTGTATCACACTGATCTGCGGATGTTGAACCAAACTTGCAGCCCAGGAATAAATCCCACTTGGTCATGGTGAATAATCCTTTTAATGTACTGTTGGATCCTATTGGCTAGTATTTTGGTGAGAATTTTTGCATCCGTGTTCATCAAGGATATTGGTCTGTAATTCTCCTTTTTGATGGGGTCTTTGTCTGGTTTTGGGATCAAGGTAATGGTGGCCTCATAAAACGAGTTTGGAAGCTTTCCTTCCATTTCTATTTTTTGGAACAGTTTCACAAGAATAGGTATTAATTCTTCTTTAAATGTTTGGTAGAATTCCCCTGGGAAGCTATCTGGCCCTGGGCTTTTGTTTGTTGGGAGATTTTTGATGACTGCTTCTATTTCCTTAGTGGTTATAGGTCTGTTCAAGTTTTCTCTTTCTTCCTGGTTCAGTTTTGGTAGTTGATACATCTCTAGGAATGCATCCATTTCTTCCAGGTTGTCTAATTTGCTGGCATAGAGTTGCTCATAATATGTTCTTATAATTGTTTGTATTTCTTTGGTGTTGGTTGTGATCTCTCCTCTTTCATTCATGATTTTGTTGATTTGGGTCATTTCTCTTTTCTTTTGATAAGTCTGGCCAGGGGTTTATCGATCTTGTTAATTCTTTCAAAGAACCAGCTCCTAGTTTCATTGTTCTACTGTTCTTTTGGTTTCTATTTCATTGATTTGTGCTCTGACCTTTATTATTTCTCTTCTCCTGCTGGGTTTAGGCTTTATTTGCTGTTTTTTCTCTAGCTCCTTTAGATGTAGGGTTAGGTTGTGTACTTGAGACCTTTCTTGTTTCTTAAGAAAGGCTTGTATTGCTATATACTTTCCTCTTAGGACTGCCTTTGCTGCATCCCAAAGGTTTTGAACAGTTGTGTTTTCATTTTCATTGGTTTCTATGAATTTTTTAAATTCTTCTTTAATTTCCTGCTTGACCCATTCATTCTTTAGTTGGAAGCTCTTTAGCCTCCATGTATTTGAGTTCTTTCCGACTTTCCTCTTGTGATTGAGTTCTAGTTTCAAAGCATTGTGGTCTGAAAATAGGCAGGGAATGATCCCAATCTTTTGGTACCGGTTGAGACCTGATTTGTGACTTGTAAGTTTTACTATTAGATGTCAGAGTGTTGACCTATTTTTATTGATTTTGAGGGGGGTTCTCTGTGCCTCCTGGATTTTGATGCCTGTTTCCTTCCCCAAATTAGGGAAGTTCTCTGCTACAATTTGCTCCAATATACCTTCTGCCCCCCTCTCTCTTTCTTCTTCTTCTGGGATCCCAATTATTCTAATGTTCTTTCGTCTTATGGTATCGCTTATCTCTTGAATTCTGCCCTCGTGATCCAGTAGTTGTTTATCTCTCTTTTTCTCAGCTTCTTTATTTTCCATCATCTGGTCTTCTATATCACTGATTCTCTCTTCTCCTCATTTATCCTAGCAGTTAGTGCCCCCATTTTTTATTGCACCTCATTAATAGCCTTTTTGATTTCGACTTGGTTAGATTTTAGTTCTTTTATTTCTCCAGAAAGGGTTTCTCTAATAACTTCCATGCTTTTTTCAAGCCCAGCTAGTATCTTTAAAATCATCATTCTGAACTCTAGGTCTGACATTGTGCTAATGTCCGTATTGAGTAGGTCCCTGGCAGTCGGTACTACCTCTTGTTCTTTTTGTTGAGGTGATTTTTTCCATCTTGTCATTTTGTCCAGAGGAGAATAGATGAATGAGAGAACAAAATGCTAACAGGGTAACAATGTCCCCAGAAAATATACTCTAAACAAATCAGAAAAGACCTGAAGCCAGGGGAAAAGAAAGGGAAAGAAAGAAAAAAGAAAAAGAAAAAGATAAAAACAAACAAAAACAGAACAAAACAAAAAAAAGACAGAATATGATCAAATATGATCAGGCTGGTGCATAGATCAGTGCCCCACACTAGATTTTGGGTGTATTTTGGTCTGTTAGAAGAAAGTGCCTCCCAAAATTTTAAAGAAAGAAAAACTTATATATGTACAAAATAAGGGTTGATATGATGAAGGGATGGAATATGACTGTAAAGATGAAAATTATAAAAAATTTTATAAAAGGAATTAATAAGAAGTTGTTTGAAAAAAGGAAGAAGAGGATTAAAAAAAAAAGAAAAAAAAGAAGGAATGTGATCAGGCAGGAGACTAGAACAAAGCCATACAGTAGAGATTTAGGGTATATTTTGATCTGTTAGAAGAAACTATATCTCAAAATTTTAAAGAGAGAACAACTTATATATTTATGCCAAAAAAAGGGTAACTACTATGAAGGGATAGAATATGACTCTAAAAATGAAAAATAAAAATGTTTTTTAAAAAAGGGATTGATAAGATGTTGGTTGAAAAAGGGAAAAAGAAAAAGTCAAAAAAAAAAAAAGACAGTTAAAAAAAAATTAACTTTGAGAGACTAAAGAATCATGGGAAAAAAGCCATGAATTCTATGTGCAGTATTCCCCTAGCGCTGGAGTTCTGCCGTTCTCATTGATCGGTAAACTTGGTCTTGGCTGGCTGTTCTCGCTCATCTTCTGGGGGAGGGGCCTGTTGCCGTGGTTCCCAAATGTCTTTGCCGGAGGCAGAATTGCCTGCCCTTGCCTGGTCCGGGCTAAGTAATCTGCTCGGGTTTGCTTTCAGAAGCTTTTGTTCCCTGCAAGCTTTCCGTACAGCTTTGGAGGAGGAGAGTGAAAATGGCGGCCTCACAATCTCCGTCCAGAGGAGCAGAGAACTCGGGGCCCCGCTCCTCAGTGCGCCCCCAGAGAAAAGCAGTCAATCACTCCCATCTCCCCGGTCTCCGGCCACACTCCGTGCTCACCTGGTCTGTGACCGAGCATTTCTATCTCTGGCACCCGACCCCGTGTGGAGTCTCCAAACCCAGCAGATCCCTGTGGTGTGCTCCCGCACCGCTCCTCCCTGGGGGAGGAAGGTGAGTCTCCCCGGATCTGCCGCTTGTTGGGTCCCTGCTGGAGGAGCAGTGGCCCTTCTGTGCCGCGGATCATGGTTTATGGCAACCCCGAGCTGAGAGCCCGCGCCTCGGCTCCGTCTCTGCAGCCGGCTTCCCTGCTCTGAGACCTGGGAGCTCTGCCGCACTCAGGCACCCCTGGTCTTTCTGTGACCCCGAGGGTCCTGAGACCACACTGTCCCACGAGGGTTCCACCCCCTGCTTAGCCACTGGAGCAACGTCCTTCAGCGGAGCCGACTTCTAGAAGTTCTGATTTTGTGCTCCGCCGCTCTATCACTTACCAGAAGCGGCCACGGAGGCTCCTCCCCCGCCGTCTATCCTCCCGAATGTTGCCTTGGATTCACTTCTCCCATGTCCTACCTTCCAGAAAGTGGTTGCTTTTCTGTTCAGAGAGTTGTTGCTATTCTTTTCTTCGATCTCCTGTTGAGTTCGTAGGTGTTCAGAATGGTTTGATCCCTATCCAGCTGAATTCCTGAGACCAGACAAAATCCCAAGGGCAAAATAATTTAATGAAAGATTCTGCTAATGTAGAATGAAATATCTGATATTACCAAACTTCACTCCTAAAATAGTTCCCTTTGAAATGAATTAAAGAAAACTATTGTAACATTATGATGATAACATATCTTTGTTTCCATGAGGTCAAATAAAGTTAGAATATATTAAAGATTATTAAAGAAAGTGAAGCTTATATATACTTTTATTTTTAAAATGACCTGAAAATTTTTTGGACTGTGTGGATTTTTTTTTTTTTTGAGAATGATCCATTTGAAATGGATAGGACTTTAGCAGATCTCATTTTGCTGTTACAAAAGAGCCAAGTTTTGAAGTACTCTAAATATTTACTTTCCTGCACTGCCAAGCAAAAGAAGTCATGCACAATTGCAGTTCTTGGTAAAACCATAGGCCCTGGACATGTTCTTGTTAGTTGTGGCTTAAAGCAAAGAAAGTAAATTGTAACAATACTTTTTGAAATAACATTTACTCTGGGCTCAATGATAACGTTTTCTCATCTTTTGAATCAAGTCAGTTGGTGCCAATAACACCTTTTTTGGCATCTTAAGTCGATAAAAATATTAACTTTCCCAATATAGCCAGTTCCTGGGTTTCATTCATTCTGAGAATTTTGATTCCATCAAGGAAAAATTCTTATTTGACAGTATCCTTTTATAAACTGTAATGTTGATCAAAAAGTCAAAATTTGACAAGCAAAATTTAGATCGGAAAGAAAATATCAATGCTCTATACACAGATAAGTGGGACAATGCTTGGAAATACAAGTGGTTTTGTTGACTTGATTTGGAAAAAGCAATAGCTGATAGTTTGCCCCACTGTGTTGGTATCAGAGAGTCTGCTAATAATCTACATGTAGTCTTGTCTATCACCCCAAAAATCATGAAAAATATCAGATCCAGCAACTTGACTATTTTTTACATTTCTTTCAAAAAATGGCAAATAAATAAATTTTCCTTCCACAGCACAGATATTTTTTTCTTTCCCTTTCCTCTCTTTTTTTTTCCTTCTAGTATATAAAATTAGAAGCTCTTGCTGACTGTTCAAGCAGAGATTTCACATTCTTTGAAGGCAGAGTATATCCAACTCCCAAAATGGTACAATAGAGAGAAGTTATTCATAACATGCTTGAATTTGTGAGTATTTTTGGTCATAAACTGAGGAATAGCTTTTGATTTAAGGTTAGGAAATCATTATTATGACCTATACCTAAAATATTTAACTAAGCTGCTATTCTGGATGACAAAATTGGCGATTATCAGTTATAAAATCATTCCAAATCTGAAGGAAGTGCATCTGCAGAATAGAGAAGATATGAAAAAAAAAAAAAAGTAAAACTTACCATTTTATCCCCAAATATCTTCAGAGGTATCTAGAAATCTCAAAAAAGTCTGCTTTAAAAAAAAATAAGCTGAACTAATTCAGGCAGCTATGAATGTGGAGAAAAAATGTAACGGACACCATAAATTTACCACCAACCATAGGAAATAAGGCATTATGAAGACAGATAAAAACACCTGCGTATTTCAACAACTTTGTTTCTGCTTTCTTCTGAGAGGTGATTCATTATCTTGAAGCTGAGTTTCTTAATTTCTGGTATTTTATTATGCCTTATTAATAAGTATACAGCATTACTAAACAGTATAGAGCACCATCTCTCAAGTTATTAATCTTTATATGTGACATCATCCTCTATAGATTGTGTTGCAATTGCACATAATTATTTTGGAGAGATCTGTTCATGTATGGATGTGTAATTCTAGTTCATTAATTTTTCATAGCTGTGTAATATTCCATTATATTAGTGTTCTACCATTTATTTAATTCTCCTCTTGATGACATCTAAGTTGTATATCAGTTAGGAGAATCAAAGTTTATGCTGCAATAGGAAGCAACCTGAAAATATCAGAAAAAAAAAAAAATGAATTCCTTGCTCAGGCAGTCTGCTATAGTTTAAGATGTTCAGCTCCATGGAGTTGTCAGGGTTCCAGGTGATTATGGTTTCCCACCTAGGAAATGACAGCCATCCAGATGTGGGGAAAGAAACAGAATTATTATACTATTCACTTTAATTTCAAGTTTGCTGGCCAGAACCAGTCATGTGGCTCAGAACAATACTTTCCATAAACCTCAGAAGGAAAAGAGAATCAGGTACTGGTGAGCAAGAGCATTGTTGACCACCGTTTGTTTCTAGTTCTTACTATTGCAAACCCTACTGATGTCTCCTTGTATTCACATGAGAGAAAGACTTGGGAGTGAAATTCCTAGGCCTAGGGAATTTCTTAAGTAATAGTCAAATCATGTTGTCAAAGATTTCTACTGCACTCCCACCACAAGAGAACGAGAGTTTCTATTTCTCATAGTGTTTGTCAATACTAAGGACTAAAGTTCTCCTGTGATTGGTAAGCATATCATCTTGTTCCAATTTTAATTCACATCTGCCTGATTGCTGGTAAGGTTGACTATCTTTTTAATTTATTTTTCCAGCCACTCAGTTTGTCTTCTATGAATTAAATATTCATACCTTTTACCCATTTTTCTATTGATTTGTCTTTTCTTATTAATTTGTAGAAGCTCTTTATGTATAATGATTTTATGCATGACAAAGATACTCTCCAAATCTGTGGATTATCTTTTTAATTGTTATCACAACTTTAGAAGCACAAAATTTCTTTCCTCTAATTCTAATGCAAATTATCTCTTTTCCTTTACAAACAGTACTTTTTAAAAACAGTCCTTATCCAAGTATCATAAAGACATTCATTTTTCTAAAAATTGTAATGTTTTGCTTTTCAGATTTAGTTCATTCTCATGGAATTCTTTCTTATGTTGTTCCTGAAGGAGTAAATTGATTTTTAAAATATAGAGAACCCATTGTTTCATGATTATTTACTGAATAGTACATTTTTTTCCTTCTGATCTAAATGTCACTCTTGCCATAAATAAGAGTCTGAGTATATAGAGATACTTTCCTTGATTCTCTATTTAATTAATTGATCAATATGTCTATCCATAGAGCTAATATACGATTGTCTATAGCTTTATAGTAAATCTTGATATCATGCAGGACAGATAACTTCACTTTGTTCTTTTAATTTAAAAAAATTTTGGTAGTGTTTAGTCCTTACTCTTCCTTACCAATGTCAGAATCATCGTAACAATGTCTATGAAAACTCTGTCAGGATTTTCAATAGAGTTGCATTACATAATTAAGCTACTTGAGAAAAAAATTCATCATTTTATGATATTGAGTCAAAATGATTGTTCATTTATCTGTTCATTTATTTAAAATTTTATAAATACCTAGTAACTAATAACATAATTTTCTCCATTAAAGTAATACACATATTTTGTTAAATTTATTCATAGATAGTTTTCATTTCTTTGTTTTTTTCACAATAATAAATGATACATTTTTAGAAGTATGTTTTTAATAATTTCATGGTTGTATAAGAATGCAATTCATTGCTATATATTGATATATAAATTTAATTCCAGGGGTGCCTGGGTGGCTCAGTTGGTTAAAAGACTGCCTTCGGCTCAGGTCATGATCCTGGAGTCCCTGGATCGAGTCCCACTTCGGGCTCCCTGCTCAGCAAGGAGCCTGCTTCTTCCTCTAACCCTCCCCCCTCTCATGTACTCTCTCTCTCTCTCTCATTCTTGCTCTCTCAAATAAATAAATTAATTTAAAAAATTAATTCCAAATGTATGTTTGTATTTTCTCTTATTTTTCCTATATAGAATTATATTACCTATAAATAGTAATAGTTTTACTTCTTCCTTACATGTTTTATTAATTTTTATTAACTTTACTAATAATATTGAATGTAATCAAGAATAGCAAACATCCTTAACTATTTTCACATTTTAAATAGAATGCTTCCAATATTTTACCACTAATTATAACTTATTTCATAAATGTTTAGTAACTAACCTTCAACTGACTTAATGATCTTCAATATGTTGAGGGTGTTTCTTTTGCTTTTATTTTTAATTAGCAATAGCTTTTATCATGAATAGTTACTGATTTTATCAAATGGTATTTTTTTGTTTCCATTTATCAGACCAGATGGTTTTTCTTTTTATTCTTCTATCTCATTTAATCTTTTTATTTCTAGGATTATCCTCACAATTATTACACTGCCACCTGTATTAGAGCTTTTGCATCGATATTTATAAGTGAAATAGTCTACAATTTTTATTTGTATCCTGTCCTTGTCTGATTTAGGTTCAATGGTTATTCAAGCTGCATAAACATAGTTGGGGAATTTTATCTCCTTTTCTATTCTCTGATAGACGTTCTATAAGATTGGAAATTATCTGTACTTTAAATGTTTAAAGAGGACACTTCTAAAATCTGGCCTCTTATTATCTGGTAACTTATATAATCTTCACTATTTTGTCTATAAAAACAGGCATCAAGTTTTTACAGATTATACCAAATATGGCCAAGTTCAATCTGATTCAGCTCTAAAATCAGTCTTAATGACAGATTTTTATAATCCTTATATCTCTTGACACAATAAAAAACATTTTGCAAATATGGCAAAGTGTTAGATTCTTAATTTTAAAACATTTCCAAATAAGTAAGAAAAAGATGAAGATGTCTGCTAAAATGAACAAGTAATTCATGAAATAAATACAAATAAAAATAACATGTATAACCAAAACCTCTCCAATTTGAGAGTTCTCTCTCTCTTAGAAAAAGTTAGATAATGGTGATAGTGCTGATGAATGTTCAGTCAAATGGCCACTTTTCTATATAACTGGTGGCAATATAAATTGGTACCATCCTATTTATTATAGTTATTGAAAAGTTTTTGTATATATCTAAGATCTTAGAGGAAAGATGATTATCACTATAATGAAGATAGAGTATTATGATCAATATATTGTCTTTGTTAGACCCATAGTACCTATTCTAATGTTTTGGAATGGAAAAGAATCTAAGATTTGTTATCCCCTAATAAATAAATGATTGTATCTGAATCCCTAAAGTATACTAGTATTCCACATATTGAAAAATTATATTTACACTCCTATACTTCTAATAGGTCATAAGTATTCAGCACCTTGAGTTATTTCACTTAGAAATAAACCAAAAATTGACTCATGACAATCTCCATGAGTGCTAAGTTATAACATTAACTGAATTCAAATGTAGATTTTATGGACAATTAGCCATTTTTCCAATAGTCTATGATAACCTCTGTATCTTTCCCTTTTCCTATATTGTTAAAGTCAAAATGACCTGCAGTCCATTAAAATATCTTTCTGGAGAGTTAACATTATGAATGTTTCCCCAGCTTGCTAAAAATAGTAATTTTATCCTGCTTAAGGAAGCATGGGGCCTACTCTAAATATCTTCTTATTAAGGATAGAACTTTATGGTCAATTAGTTTAACTCAATGCAAAATACAGATTTATTTGGAGAAGTTTCAATAAGAAAATTTGAAAAAGAGCTTACCATCAAATTTTTTTCACTTGACCTGATGAGACAAATCAAGCCCATGATGGTGATTTAATAGTGCAATCAGCAATGTGTCAAAACTGATTGATGTGTCCCTTCAGAGTCTGGCAGGCAACTTGATCACCAAAGTCTCAGACAAATTTTTCCCAAAATCCCTCTGACTAACCAGACCCAAAGAGATTCTTTTAGTCAATTGTCTTTTGTTTTGTCCTTGAAGCACAATGATTCTTTTGTTGTTGTTCAGCCCCTCTGCTTTGAATTGAATAGCACACAGTGACCTCAAGATGTTATTTATGATAGAGAGCTACACCTACCTTTCAAAATGTCAAATGTGTAGTCAGGTAGCAAAAAGTGATTTCTCTGTGGAGACTTAAGTAAGAAAGTAATAAATGTAATTTTCACAAAACACCAGTTTTAATAGCTATCAATGTGTTATAAACACAATGAAATTTATAATTGGTACTGAGTCAGCACTCAACTGCCTTCTCTCCTTAACTCTCACCTCCATGGGTGTAGACCTGCTGCTGAGAAGGCAGAACATACATCACCAGTACACACATCAGCTGAAATCTCACTGCAATTCAAAGGTGAATCAAATCATAGTCTCAAAAATAATGGTTTTCTTTTTCCCTATCATCTGTACATTTTAGAAAGTTTTCCTAAAAGTTCTATGAAGTTCAAGGACATTTGTGTAATTTATCATGCATTCCTGTTCTTCCTCTAAGGGCTTTTGTAGAAGAGTAGCAGAGAGGGAATCTAGATTGTGGTGACTGAGAAGCTATAGGAAATGCTGTGTGGTGCATCTAAAGTCCTGCTATTCAAAGTACAATCTGTGGATCATCAGCCTGGGCATCACCTGGGAACTTGTTACAAAGCAGACTCTCATGCCCACCTCAAAACCACTCTTCTCTTAATAAGATACCCAACGAATTGTATGAGCATTTGGAGAAACAATAATTTAAAAGACTGTTTTACTGGATTTGAATATGAGAGAGACTGATGGCTGCTTTATGTATTAGCCATACGACTAGTGCCAATCCCTTAACCTTTCTGAGCCTTAGGTTCCATATCAGTTCAATAATTAGTACTTATCTGTGCTGACACCCAAGTGGAGTTATTATGAAGATCTAATTATGACACCCAGCAAGGTATCTGACAACCTTAGAAAAGGTTATCAATCACTGTTATCATTATTAATTTTCTTAATAGGGAGCTCTCATTTCACCAGTTCAGATATCTCAACATTTTCCATTACCTTACGTTAGATATGTCTTTTCCATGATTCTATAATAAGGATTTT
Source organism: Halichoerus grypus (assembly GCF_964656455.1). Classification (NCBI taxonomy): domain Eukaryota; kingdom Metazoa; phylum Chordata; class Mammalia; order Carnivora; family Phocidae; genus Halichoerus; species Halichoerus grypus. The sequence goes on along the minus strand of NC_135720.1, from coordinate 90,855,213 downwards.
TTTCTCAAAAATCTGCTTCATCTTTGCTGCCAGGCAGATGGAGGGATTTTACTTCACTGCCCCTAATGCTTTGTGTTGGGCGGGGCCACATGACCAATCTGGCCAGTGGTCCTGGACTCAAAATGTCACTTTTTGGTAGGAACATTTATTTGCCAAAGTAAGACTTTTTAGTGGTCTCTTGTCTCATCAGCCTTCTCTTTCTAGACGGTGGAGTTTCCATCAATCTGAGTCCCTGAGTGTAGGTGAGATCCCTTGTTGGCATGTGGTGAACATATGTCATGAATGAGAAATAAACATTTCTGGCATTTAGTCCCTGAGATTTTGGAGTGGGTTGTTAATACGCCATAGCCAAGTCTACAGTAACTGATAGACACATCTGCTTTTCAGTGCTAACCCTCAAGACTGCAGGGTGGTTTTAAATCTTCAATGAAATCTTTAAGTCTTCTGGGCAAACCTTCACAAGATATATACCCTAAATATATATATATATACATACAGTGAAGAATCTGATTTATTTTAACACCCTCTTAATCTCTCTGATTCAGCTTTGCATCTTCAATCTGCCCTGCAGAGCTTAACCAAACTGATTTTCCTTAAGGGCTCTGGAATCTGACTACATATTCTAGATCAGTACTGCAGATACATCTCATGTGTTCTTTCATATTTCAACACAGAAAGGGATAATTGATGACAGTAAGTTTTCCTGAAGAGATAAGATATGCCCTTATAATCATTTATAACTCAGAAAATTTGAAGGCTTCTAATCATCCATCAAAGTAGACCAGAAAGATGAAATAAATGTTGTAGTATTGGTCTAATTATTTCAGCTTAATTTCCTAAATAAATACTCCTTAAAACCTGGTCTCACTTTTTTAATCCTCTTTTTCATTTCCTACAACTTCTCAAAAAATAACCTTTTCTCAAACCAAAACCCCCTCCACAATTTTTCCAACAAGTAAAATACAACAATGTGATGTATGATTAAGACCTTTTCTTTCCCTGGAGTTTAAGTAGATTACAATGCAGATAGCAACCTGTTGAAAGCTAATTTGCAAAATTGCCCAGCTCTTGTCATGAGATACTTGTGTTCCCAGGTATGAGAAGCCTCACTGATTTATCCAACCTTAGCAATTAGAAATATAAGAAAGGATAAGAATGAACAAAACAGCTTAGTTTCTCAGAGATCACTAAATTTATCAGAGAACTTAAAATACAAGATCAGTATGACTCTGACGGTGTGAATTTTTGGTTCTGCACTAGTTACATCAAAGGACTAAAAGAAGCAAATACATTAATAATAATGATGGTAATAGTAACTATTATATATTAAGTACTTACTATATGACAAGAGCTATGAGAAAGTGTTTCCTTGCATTTATTTTTCTCACCTGTCTTTAAGATAGGTTTTATTATTACTATTTTATGGATAGGGAAACCAAAACTCAGAGTTTAATAAACTTGCCCAAGGTCACATTGCTAATAGATTTTGAAAATAGGACTGTCTTTTTTTTTTAATGTCCTAATATTGATCCTGTGAGTGGGTGCTGTTTTTTTTTTTTTTTTAAGATTTTATTTATTTATTTGAAGAGAGAGAGAGCACAAGTAGGCAGAGTGGCAGGCAGAGGGAGAAGGAGAAGCAGGCTCCCTGCTGAGCAGGGAGCCCGATGCAGGGCTCGATCCCAGGACCCTGGGATCATGACCTGAGCTGAAGGCAGCTGCTTAACCAACTGAGCCACCCAGGCACCCCGAAAATAGGACTTTCTATCACCAGAGCTTACATGCCTTACCCCTTTTGCAAGCCCCCACTATGCAGTGAGGTAGTAGTGGGTCTGGAGTAATAGGGGGTGGGGGAGAAGTGTTATGCCTTAGCTCTAGATCCAACTCTAGTTTCAAGGGTCTGTTTGACCTTGGATAGGACCACTAACTTGCTTCTGCAGCCAAGACCTGTTGACTGTTGGAATGCCTGGGTGGCTCAGTCGGTCAAGCATCTGCCTTTGGCTCAGGTCATGATCTGAAGGTCCTGGGATTGAGCCCCACATTGGTCTCCCTGCTTCTCCCTCTGCCTGCCTCTTCCCCTGCTTGTGCTTTCTCTCTCTCTGACAAATAAATAAATAAAATCTAAAAAAAAAAAAGACCTATTGGCTGTTGTATGGTTCACCATCTTTTACAAAACAGATGCTTTTCTGAATAGCAACTTATGAACTAAATTTCTGTGCCTATAATCATTTTATATGTTTAAAAATGTTTGTCATTGACAGAATCTTTGCATACATATATTTTTCTAAAACAAAGAATGCGTTTTTTCATGGAAGCAATAACTTATTATTAACTTATTTTCCATTTTTATATATTAACATTTCTCAATAACCAATCTTTAAAGGAACTGGATTTCTCATTTCTCTCCACTGGTCATGTAAAAATTATTTCCAAGTAGTTCATCAGTTATTCAATATTAAGTTCCAATTAATTAAGAAGTTTTCAAAAAAAAAAAAAAGTTTTTCAGGGTCCAGTTTTCAATATATATGCATCTATGAAATTGAGAACCCTGACGAAGATACTAAGGAATTTTGAAAGTGACACAAAGATTAGAACCAAGAAATTCTGAGCTTGTTCACTGAAGACATTAGAAGTATATTTTATGTTTGTGAGCAGAAAGAATCTGTTTATTATTATAATGTTTCTTGGTATTTTTTGTGATCTGACAACATAAATGCAGAAAGTAACTATAATACTGAGAAAGCATTGATTTATCAAAAGATTCTAGCTACCATTTACATTTATCAGTATATATGACTTCCAGTTGCTCCTTTAACTTCTCTGGGGTATCTTTTACTCCTCTGTAAAACTGCCTTGACAAGTGTATGAGATTGTTGTAAGGATACAATGAGACAGGCATATGAAAGAGCTTTATATGCTGTAAATTATCATTAAAAAAACACCTGGTTTTCTTTTTTAATATCTGTTGTTTAGTCTGCAAAGACTAAAAGTGTGTGTAGCCCAGAGTAGTTGTTTTATCAATAAAAAAACTAGATTAAGGCCTGCTCATTACTTGTCTATTTTTCCTTTATGAACACATATTTACTGACCCTCTTTTGCCTGTCTCTACACTTTATTCCAGTCAATAAGGTCTCTAAGACCCAGAAGAAACATGGAGAGAGAGTGTGTCTGTGTGTGTGTATGTGTAGTGATTAGGAATAAGAAGAGGTGATAAGATTGCTAACTTTTTAAATCCCTGATGTAAATCTTCTCAGTGTTTGCCAGTGAATATTTATCCAAATGGAGCTCATCATTACAATCAAATGTATAATTATAATTATATTTTTCTGTGATAAATGATTGGTAAACTGTTGTGAAGGTGGCTCAGTACAAAAAGTTCTGAGTATTCCTTTGATCCCTTATTTCTTAAGTATATGGCAACATTAAGAACCACAATATCTTGTTGAAAAATGACTACATACCTGAGAGGGTAGCATTATTTTGAAGCCTCATAATTAGATACATTTGGATCTTCAGCATCCAAACTATGGAATAGGGTCCAAAACAGAGAAGTATTATCACTAATTTCATTCTATAGAGGCAATTTCAATAGTTTTGTTTTTGTTTTGTCCATAGTAAACAAACTTCCAACTTCAGTGCTATTTCAGAAGGTAATTATTTAAAATGCATTTACATAAATATGGATTTCATTACTGAGAGTATATGGAAATGACTAGATAAGAGAAGACATTTTTCAGGTTATTCATAGTTATAATTAACAATATGTGAAATCGGGCTGCTAATTTTGAAAAGTGACAGAGTTTTCTAGCAAAATTTATTCTACTTTATTAAAATGTGCTCAATAAGATTCCCAAATGAAAATCAACTGTAGCAGTCTATTTCTGTAATAACATTTACAATTTTAATTATAAAATTAATTTTCCAGGATAGCAGGCTGAAATTAAATGTTATAATATTTGTGTTGACTTTTTTTTTTTACTGGATCACTTATCTAAATAATTAACTTTTTGCCATTTTGTAAGTCCAAATAACATATTATAAATATTCTACCAGCAAAGCAGAGTCCTAGAAGGGTGATTTCTAAAGGTTCTTTTCTGAACTTGCTATATATTCTTAGACAGTCTCATTGATTTTGAATAATTAAATCATACTTTAGTATTTGAAAGTTATTTAAAATTTTTCGTTGAATTATACCATAGCAATAGAAGAGTAAATGAACCTAACCATAAGGGTGCAGTTCAGTTGCCACAGGTAAAATCACCAATGTAGCAAACTCACAGATCAAGAAATAAGACATCATGAGCCACAGCATCAGCCTTTGTGCTCCCTCCTAATTCAAACTTAATTTATCTAAGAATTTCTAGTACTGGAGAAAGGTTTTACAGTTTTTTAACTTTCTAATACTTGTGCAATAAGTATTATTTTTTTGTTAAGTTTCTTTCACTTGTTATTTTTGTGAGATTAATCTATGTGGTTACAAGTAGCAGTTAATTTTTTTCCATTGTTTTGTATAATATACCATCACTTGAATAGTCTCTACTTTATCCATTTCTGTACTTTATTTATCTATGTACTTATCTTTTGATATATATTGGGGTTTTTATAAATAATGCTGCTATTAGAATTCTACTTCATGTCTTTCAGTTGTGTATACCTAGCAGTTGAATTACACAAATATATTCAATTATATGGGATGCTGCCAAATAGTTCCCCAAAGGGATTGAACATAATTTACACTCCCAAAAGCATCTAGTAAATTCTCCATTACTACAATATTGCCAATACTTGGTATTAACAATTTAGTCTTTTTTCATCTTATTTTTTTCTGGAAGGTGTATAATGGTGGCTCATTATGATGTTATGAGCCTTTCTCTAGTGATTAATGAAGCTGAGAATCTTTTCATGTTTTTATTGGCTTTCTAATATCTTCAACTTTGAAGTGAAGCGTTCAAGATTCTTGCCCATTTTGCTAATGAATTGTCTCTATTTTACTAGTTATTTGAAAGATTTCTTAATATATTCTGGATATGTGTTCATTTTCAGGTTTAAATGTTCTAAATATCTCCAACTTGGTGTTTTGCCTTTATGCTTTCTTTGCGATGTCTATAGTGAAATGAAGTTCTTAAATTTTAAAATAGCTCATGTATTAATCTTTTTCCTAAATATAGTTACAGCTTTTTGTATTTGTTTAGGAAATATCTGCCTACCTCAAGGTAATGTAAGAATTCTCCTATGTTGGGGCGCCTGGGTGGCTCAGTTTGTTAAGTGTCTGCCTTCGGCTCGGGTCATGATCCCAGGGTCCTGGGATCGAGCCGCACATCGGGCTCCCTGCTCCGCAGGAAGCCTGCTTCTCCCTCTCCCACTCCCCCTGCTTGTGTTCCCTCTCTCGCTGTGTCTCTCTCTGTCAAATAAATAAATAAAATCTTAAAAAAAAAAAAAAGAATTCTCCTATGTTATCTGGCCATTTTATCCATAAGAAATTGATCGTTTTAAGGCAGGGGTCAGATTTATTTCTACATATATATCCAATTTACCTAGCACAAGTTATAGAAAAGATCAACCTTCTCATCTCCTCTGCAATGATACCTTCTCCATAAATCAAGTGTCTAGATTACTGTGGGTCAGTTTATAAATTCTATTCTATATTATATAACTCTATTTTCATGAAAAACATTGACCTGTATTTCTTTTGATTTCTGCTGGCTCACAAAATAAGTTAGGATGTGTTCTCTTTTTTTCTAATAACATCGGCCAAAGTGTGTGTGTGTGTGTGTGTGTGAGTGTCGATTATTTTGTCCTAAATTGTATGGAAGAATTCAGCAAACCAGAACAAGAATGTTCTTCATGGAAAGGCTTTAAGTTATAGATTTAATTTCTTCATTAAATATATAAAAATTATTTAGATGTTCCATTTTTCTTCTTAATAAATTGTATCTTTTAAGGTATTTTCCTCTAGGATATTTTTATTTCATCTACTATCTCCTGTTGCCATAAGATTGTTTGCTGGTATTAAAAAGTTTGTCAAAACTTATGAACAGTGTAATGTTTGTAGGATCTGAGGTGATACCATTTTTTTCATTCCTGGTATTAATTAATTGTGTCTTCTTTATAAGATATGTCCTTTGCAAATATCTTCTCCCATTCTTAGCTATTTACCTTTACCACGGTCTTTTATCTTTCTTCCTTTCTAATATATGCCTTTGAATGTAGTTAATTTTCTTCTAAATCCTGATTTAGATTCACCCTACAAATTTTGATATGCTGTTTGCATATTATGATGTTAAAAATATTTTTTACTGTGTTTCTTTTTCACCCTTTGGACTTTCAGAAGTATATTGCTTAATTTCTACATTTATGAGGATGCTCTATCCTCATTATTCATGGATTCTGTATTCAAGAATTTGCTTACTCACTAAAATTTATTTATAACCCCCAAATCAGTACTCCTACCACTTTACTGGGCATTGGTGAACTTGCACGGTGCGGCAAAAAATTTGAGTAATTTGATGCATATGTTCCCAGCTAAGGTAGAAGAAGGCAACACGATACCTTCTTGTTTCAGCTTTCATATAGAAATGGATGAACAGGGTAAGGAGTAATGATATATAGTGAAAGAAGCTTTGGTTCTGGGGCCAGTTGGGACAGGATTTGAATTCCAACTCTGGCACCTGTTATTGGGGGCAGCTCTAGGCCAAGTCACTTAACATTTCTGAAACTTGTTTTCTCTTTTGCAAAAGAAAGAAAATAAAATCTACCAGGATGAGTATTTTTAGTATTTAAGAATATAATTTATGTGAGATCTGTAAATATGTGTACATATTTCCCCTAGGAGCAATGGATCAGTATTTATTTATTCATTGTTCACTTTATAGAACATAACCAACGCAAATAATAAGACTTTATCTTTTTTTTTTTTCTTGAAGGAATTTCTAGCTTAATTGACTTGTGTTCCCAATTCTTTTGACTTTATTGAAGCTAGATTTGTGACCTGGTATGTGTCAATCTTGGTAAAAATTTCCAGTGCACAGTTGTTGGGTCAGTGATATATGTTATGGGTTGAATTATATTCCCCCAACTTCATATGTTGAAGTCCTGTGTATCTTTACTCCCTTGGTAGATACCTGATTCTTTCACACTGATATCTTAATGTTGCTCAGCTTTTCTATTATTCTCAGTAGTAAAGTCAATCTTAGATTAGTCCACCGTTGCTGAAAGCAGAACTCTCTTTTTCATTGGATTTTCTTATTACTCTATCTAATTTGTCTGCACTGTTACATTTTTCTGTATAATTTTCCACAACAAAACAAAATAATGGTATTTACTCCCTGTGCTTATGACTAAATCTAAGTTTATATCATGAAACTGATTGGACTTAGCTATTATTAAGTCCAGAACACTGAAAGATCTTTTTTTCCCCCTTTTGGTCAGTGTGTCAGCCAGGATAGATAAAGTTGATTACACTAAGGAAATAAACAAATCCCAAACTTAATGACTTCAAACAAACAAAACTTTTTTTTTCTTTTTTTATTACTCACACTTCATGGGTCTTGGGGTAATAGGGACTCTGCTTTTGCTTGATCTCATTAAAGATCTGGACAGATCTGGAACATCTCTAACCATAGCAGAAAATAGAAAAAGACTTAGCACATAAAGTTCTGGCTCTTAAAATGTTCCACCTGGATATAACACATCTCTTCTGCTCACATTCCATTGGTCAAGTCAAGTGACATAGTTAGGCTTTACTTCAAGGTCACAGAGACATTAAATCTTACTGTGTGTCTAGGAAGAGAAACAGAGTATCTCTGAACAGCGCTAATGGCTAATGCAACCGTTTTTTTAAATGGCCAATGACCACCATTACCTAGTAACTGAAAGATTGTAAAGTTCTCAAAGATGGAGAATATGTTCTGTTTGTAATTGTAGAAATAATCTCTAAGATAGTTTTATTAGTTTTGTATTGTTGACATAACAAATTTCCACAAACTTTATAGCTTAAGACAACACAAATTTATTTTTTTAAGATTTTATTTATTTGAGAGAGAGAGAGAGCACGCACATGTACGAGAGACAGAGCGTGCTTGTGCATGCATGAGCAGGGGGGTAGAGGCAGAGGGAGAGGGAGAAGCAAACTCCTTGCTGAGTCCCACCCGGGACTCAATCCCAGGACCCTGGGATCATGAGCTGAGCTGAAGGCAGACACTTAACCAACTGAGCCACCCAGATGTCCAACACAAATTTATTTTTTTACAGTTTTGTAGGGGAGAAGTCTGGCACAGGTTTCACTGAGCTAAAATCAAAGTGTCACCAGGATGTGTTTCTGGAAGCACTGGGAGGAAGACGGGAATCCATTTAGTTTGAGTCATTGGCAAAACTTAAATTCTCTGTGGTTATAGGACTAAGGTCTCTGACTTCTTGTTGGCTCTAAACTGAGGGCCACTCCCAGTTGCTAGAGACTATCACATTCCTTGGCTCAGGGCCCCCTTATTTCATGTTCAAGGCCAGGAAAGGCAGAGATTCTTTCTCCCCGCCCCCCCCCCCCCCACATACACACTATGTATAATTATATACATAATTTTTTAAGCAAGATTTCTTTTTTTTTAAGATTCTGTTTATTTATTTGACAGAGAGACAGAGACAGCGAGAGAAGGAACACAAGCACGGGGAGTAGGAGAGGGAGAAGCAGGCTTCCTGGGACTCCAGGATCATGGCCTGAGCCGAAGGCAGATGCTTAACAACTGAGCCACTCAGGCACCCTATATACATAAATTTTTTAAGATTTATTTATTTATTTTAGAGAGAGAGAGAGAGAGCATGAGCAGGGGAGGGCCAGAGGGAGACGGAGGGAGAATATTTCAAGGAGACTCCCTGCTGAGTATGGAGCCTGATACCAGACTCAATTCCAGGACCCTGAGATCATTACGTGAGCCAAAAATCAAGAGTCAGATGCTTAACCGACTAAGCCACTCAGGTGCCCCTACACATAAAAATTTTAATTTTAAAAATACTGAAAGAGAATTTTTAAAAATTATATCTGTGCTTTACCAATCTCAATCAGCTAAATGAGGGCTATCTACTCCTATATATGGAGAAATACAACCATAGACAAGGACTCATTTTTTTCTTTGTTACTAATTAATCTTGATCCTTTAAGGGATAAATGAAATTAATATTTTATGAAGCATCAAATAGAATGGTCTATGGTGAATGCAAGAAAGAGCTTCAACAATCTGCTTTTCTACATGATTCAAGGGGTTTGCTGAATAAGCAACTCAAATATTTAGGAATGAGTTCTATATATGATGAAAATAGTAGCATATACTTCTAAGGCATAATGTAGTTTTCAAATAAATATCATCCATGTTATTCCATCATATCTTCACAACTGCTCTGTGATATAAGCAGGGCAGCAACAGTTAATCTGCTTTTACAGACTGAGACTTGGGAGTGATAAGTGATGTATCTACAGTTTTAGAGCTAGTTGTGGCAAGGCAAGAAATCTTTTAATCTTGGTCTCTTTCTACTTCCTTGCATTTCTTTCAGAGAATCACCCAGCTGCACCGAAACAATGGAAAATGCGTACACAGTTGTTCCCCCACCTCATATGCAGGAGTGGGAGTAGGCTGGTATGTTGGTTGATTGGTATGTGGCCAGTGAAAATGTAGTAAAAGATCTCGGAATCCACTCTAGGGAGGGGTGTTCTGTTTTGGCACGCCCTAGCTATGTAATTGCGGGCAAAAATCATCATTCTGAAAAATACAGGCCTTGATATCTTGTGTGATTTATGGTTTTATGACTTTGAAAATATCTGTGTGGAAGATAGTTTCTATACCATTGCCGAAGGTGTTTTGCATTCTCTTTCTGCTAATAAAATTAAATTCTTGATGTGAGGACAAATCACTTCATAGACTGTATGATATCACAGTGGATGACTTTTACCATCATTCTGTCAGTTCTAAATATTCTACATTTTACATGGTTGGTTATATTAAGAGGTAGAACAAAATGTTCATTTGATTAGAGGGAGTTCTGCGTTATGGTGACACACTATATTCCATACGTTCATAAAACATGTTGCCATTCAGAAAGCCTTGCCAACTGTGGAAGGGACCAAATATTTGCCCTCATTCTCTCTGGTGTCAGAGATATGTATAAATCTAGTCATACCACTCTTTGTAACATGTGTGTATCAGACTCTTTATACTCAGCTTAGGTTTTTAGCATACATTATCTCCCTTTAATCCAACCATCTGTTATGTAAGTTTTGAAGCTTTACTTCACATGTTATAGACCAGATAGTATGAAACTGTCATCATTCACATTGTCAGAACTCAAGATATAAGTAACTATTCTCTTCTTGTTTCCATTTAAATCATCTCATTTCTTTTCAGAGTAACTGTAAAATTTAGAAATCATTTTCATCAAGATCAAGTCACTTGTTTAAACTAGTATGTCCATGCCCAGCTATCACTTTTTAAAAATCATCCTTTAAGATGAAACCTTGTCTCTTCTCCCTGAATTTTACTACTTTCCCAATTTCTGTTATCTGTTCTTTTGCAAGAATTTTATTCCCCCCACCATTTTTTTAAGCAGGAAACTCTGAGATAAAAATAGATAGTCCAAAGTACTATAAGAACCCATAAAATTATGCTGCTAAACATACCAAATGACATTAGATCATCTGATTTAATATATTATTTTATGTATTTGAATGCATATATTGTTTGCTTAGACATGAATTCTCCTCTCAAGTAAGTCATTGTTCATGGAAGAAAAATAGACATATAAAATCATACTTCAATATGATATGATTTAGTATTAATAAAGATATGTAGAAAACACTCTGAAAGGATATGAGAAGTAAATAAGTAAATAAGAAAATGATTCATGGAGGAGGTGATATTTAGGTTGATTCTTAAAGGATCATTTTAGTGGGATGTAGAACTGAGTAGAGAGTAGAGTGCAAGCATATTGCAGGCAAAGATAATAGCGTGATTTATTAGTTATCTACTGCTGCATGACAAATACTATCAACTTAGCTGTTTGAAACAACACACCTTTATTATCTCATAGTTTTCATGTGTCATCTTAGCTGAAGCATGCTTATCTGAGTCATCCACTCGGGGTCTCACATGGCTGTGATCAAGGGGTTGTCCTGGTTCATATTCTCGTTTGGAGGCTCCATTAGGGAAGAATTGGCTTCCAAGCTCATTCAGGTTGTTGGCAGAATTAATTTCGCTGTGGCCATATAGCTAATGTCCTGACTTGTTACTGTCTGGAGGCTGGAGGCTGCCGTCAGATTGAGGCCACACCTAGCTCCTTTCCATATGGGCATTTCAAACATGGATATTTGCCTGTGTAAGGCCAGTAAGGGAATCTCTCCCTTTTAAGGGCTTTCGGTTGCTTAAGTCAGACCTATCTGAGATAATCTCCCTTTTTATTAATTCAAAATCAACTGATATGAGACCTTAATTACATTTGAAAAATCCCTTTACTTTTGCTACATATTGTAAATTTATCACAGGAGTGATATCCCATCACTTTTGCCATATTCTATCGACTAGAAGCAAATCACAGTTACCATGTATGCTCTAGGGAAAAGGATTATTCAAAGGTGTGGCCACCAGAGGTTGGGAATTATTGGGGGTTACCCTAGGTTCTGACTGCCATAATGGGCAAAGACAAGTATTCATGAAATAATACAGTACTGCAAAACTGCAAGTACTATAGTTCCATCCAGTAGCAAGATAGACTGTGAAACATGGGAGAGATAAATAAAGGTCAGAACTTACTAACTTTGAATAGCTTCTGAAAGAGTTTGGGTCCCATGTTACATGCAGTGAGAAGCTATTGAAGAATATTCACCGAGTAGAACTTGGGGACAGTCTGGAACCAGTGAGCAAGATGGAATGCAATAGACTGATTTGGAAATAGGGGTATCAGTTAAAACACCCTTTCAATAATCCAGAGAAAGGAGGATGGGAATTTTGGTAAGACTATGGAGGTGAAAAAAGAAAAAAGAGAAATCAGATATAAAAATATATTTAAGAAAAATATAATTACCATGAACATTGAAGATGGGAAAGAGGGAGGGATATGAGATAACTTATTTTTGTCTAAACTGGCTATATAATCTCTGGTTCAGGGACCTCTCAACCTGAGGTTGAATATAGGTTTTTGCCACTCTATTAAAAAAATATCGCTTGAGCATATTTATTATGCAAAGCATTCTGTTATGTATTTCATGGAATTCAAATATTCAAATATTATCTGATTCAAAGAATATACAAGACACAATCTAAATGACTAGATACACAAAATAGTGTGTGATATAATATGTGATGGAATGTAATGATGAGGTATCTAGTGAAGTAACTTAATTTTATGCAAGACTGTAAATCAAGGCAAGATTTAGAAATGAAGATTGAGGCTAATGTAGGTATTTTGAGTGAAAGTTAAAGAACTTGAACTTTGTCTAATAGACAATAGAGAAATCAATGAAGGTTTTGAAGACTGAGAGTGATATTAGCAAAACAGTGCTTTCTGAAAATTAATTTGCAAATTAATGAGCATAATAGATTTGATGGATAGAATCTGGAGATAGAGACTCTTTTAAAGGAAATATTTGGGGCTCCTGGGTGGCGGTCAGTTAAACATCTGCCTCAGCTCAGGTCGTGATCTCAGGGTGCTGGGATCGAGTCCAGCATTAGGCTCCCTGCTCAGCAGGGAGTCTGCTTCTCCCTCTCCTTCTGCCCCTCTCCCCACTCATTCTCTCTCTCTCTCTTTCTCTCCCCCTTGCTCTCTCTCTAATAAATTATTAAAATCTTTAAAAGAAAATAAAGGAAATATTTGTAATCTAGGGTTGAAGAAATATGAATTTGGGCCCATGAAATTGGAAAATGATACAAGGTGGGAATGATTGTCAAGAACTTTCACCAAAACTGCACTAGGTTTGTGGTTGCAGAAAATTGCTACAGTGGGCACTTGCTTATTTGATATTTTTACCTCCTGACTAGCATTTTTAAAACATCCTATCTTACATATCAAAATCACTGTGAGTGCACATTCCACTTTTTATGTGCCTTTGGCATGACCCTTGATCATGCATAACAATCAATCAAGAACAGAAATATGTACCTCTTCTCCAAGGCTAGAGATTTCTGCTTTACTGGATAATAATTATTCTATTAATAATACTATTGCAAAATGCTATTGAATGTGTATTAAATGTAGATAATATTCTGAATACTCAAGAATTATCCTTAGAATAAACCATTTGGTTGTAAAGAAGGTACAGGTAAAGAAGCTGAAGTGAAATAACTTGCTCAGATTCATACCCTCAGTTAGTAGCGGAGTGAGAATTCTAATTTGGAATATGGATAGAAGTCTATGGTAGAGCTCATACTCTTCAGCATTATGCAATGCTCCTAGATTTAACACTGTACAAAACAAACAAATACCATTAATACTTTGTAATACTTCAAATTCGTTCTCTATTTTCTTCCTTTTGGATTCCTATCCCACTAAACTATTTCTGCAAATGAATGATATGGCTTTTCCACCTTATGTTATTACCCCCAAATGAGGAAAAATTAAACGTTAATGAAGATGGCTTAGTATTTTTGCATAATAAATTGGAAAGGGGAAGGAAGGAATCTGTCAATGTATTTCTGGGTTGACAAGCTTTGAAACATTATAATATAATCTAGTTTTAAGTATTATAGTTGTCATGGGCAAAACTAACATACAGCCTATTCAGTTAAATGCTCCCAATGGTATAACCTAAAGTAACTATGAAGTCTTGTGTTCAATAAATTTCTCCATTGTTTTGGAAGCTTTTCTGGAGAATTTACTTATTTACTCATTTATTCAATCGTGTTCTTTCAACAGTGGTAGACATGATAAAGATATTGGCAATGCAGAAATGAAGATGAGATTGTCACTTTTTTGTCTTTCTGGGGCAGACTTTGAATTACCTTTGTGATTCGGAGAGGAGTACAGAGAGCGAAGTGATTCCAATCTCTGGAGAGATTCCTTATCTCATTTGATAAGGGAACTATCAAGAAAGATAGTCTATATCAGGGGCTGTGGCAGGAAATAAATTTCATGGTAAGGACTCACCAAGTGCAAGGACTCATTAGGAAGTGTAGGGCAGAGGATGAGAAGAAAGTGTCCTCCTAAAAGCGGAAGGACATTGAGCACATTGATAATTGTCCTCTGAATTTTCTGTTTGTGCAGTGAAGAATGCTCCCTTATTCCAAGCTAGAACAGACTTGAAACAATGTAATACTTGTTATAAAAACCAAACCAAAGTAAGAAATGCAGACAATAGAAAAATAGGATGAAAGAGATGTCTGTTGCCCATATGGCCACAATGACAAAAAAAAAAAAAAAGTGATTTTATGTAATTAGCCAGAGTATTTTGATGACACTATGCCAAAATAGCTTCATTGAAATGAACTGTTTGACATGTTTGTAATTCACAAATTATCTTTTTGAGGTAGATCAAGTTATATACTACACTTGACTTTGTAGATAAACATGAGTTTATTACTGCATTTTGTGAATGGATAGTAATGCTTAACTTTCAGCAGGTGATCCATTTAACCTCTCTTGCTTTAAAGAGGAGGTAGTTTTATCACTGGTCTAAATAACAAAACTCTTATTGTTCTATATCCTATGAAGTCTGAAAAAAATGGGGATATGAAAAATACGAAGAGATTGGCAAATTAATGTCTCAACTAAAACTGGTAGTAAGCAGGGCAATTTCGGACTGAGATCTGTTTTCCTGAAAGTGCGTAGTGCCTAATGCACCTTGTCTAAACTACCATGTGGCCGTCTTAACCTACTGTCTTGGGAAAAACAAAACTTTCCCATAATGTGGAGAATTTTTTTAAGAAGATTTACTTATTTATTTTAGAGAGAGAAAGAGTGCAAGCACGGGGAGGGGGAGACGTAATCTCAAACAGACTCTGTACTGAAGGTGGAGGCCAGGCTCACGACCCTGAGATCATGACCTGAGCGGAAACCCAGAGTCAGATCCTAAACCGACTGAGCCACCCAGGCGCCCCCTAATGCGGGTAATTTTAAAGGGTTCTTAATCACCATCATTAGCATGAATGTTCAGAAATATCCATTAAGATTTATTCATTTACTAGAACATATTTATTGAGCTGCCACAGTAAACCAGACACTTCTAGGCTCAGGGAATATAGCAGTAAACATAATACTTTTTGAAGGAAATAAGCAGACTTTGAACACAGAAATCTATGTGATTGTTTAAGGAGGAATTATGAGGTAATTGGTAGAATATAAAAGAAAATTTAGGCAGAGAAAGAGGATGAGTGGGATTCTTTGTTGTATCAGTGGTCAGGGAAGGGAGGAGAAACATGGAGTAATTATCTCGTCAGCCCCGTGGATAGCCAGTGAAAGGGTGTCGAGGCCAGAGAAAGAGCACAGGCAGAAACGTTAAGGCTTGGCAGGTTCCGGGAATTGTCAGGAGGATAATGTGCCTGGAATGAGCCTTCAGCTGTAGGACATAGGATCAATTTAAGACATTAAAGCACAAAATTAGTTGGCTGGGACAGACCAGACCCAATAAACAGAAATGAATAAGTATCTGCACATAAAAATGTTATTAAGACTCTTGAACTATGTGTAGGCTACTCATACTATTTAATACTAAATGAGGCATCTGTAACTAGCCATTCTCTTCCTTGAATCTATGCTATCCTAAAACCTGAATGTCTTCTCCTACCATTCACTGCATTCTGTTTCCTTTCGTTGATTTTGCCAGTTTCATTTTAAACAACATTTTTCTGAGTACTTTTTACATCAGTCTACTATCATTATTGGAAGATATACTGATATTTAATTTCATTTGATTCCCATCCACTATTTTGTAGTAACAATGCTCTTTATAAAATGAAATTTGATATTAAGGGGCTCTCCTGTATGTTATTTAAATGGGTTTATTTAATAATGAATTGAAAGAGGTTTTTTTTTTTTTTTACATATAATGAACAATAAATTCCTTCTCTGTAGACCACATCTCAGTACAAAAGCTCTTTAACGGTCCCAAATGTGGACTCTACCTCAACACATTACGATCTGACATCTCTGTATGCTTATATTATTGGAACATTCATCATGCTACACTGTAAACAAATGAAAGACAGTCTGCTAGTCTTGGGAAAAAAATAAATGAAAGGGATAAACATAAGAATAGCAGAGCAGTCACCTTTTCTCTTTTCAGTCTAGTTGTCAGTAACATCAACATTTACACATCTGGCCTTTAGAGGTATACAGTATATTTATTTAAAATTTAAAGAAACATTTTAGTCCTACTGATATTTAAAGCTATGTGAGTGGGGTTTTTTTCCCCATCTGGGGAAATTTTGCAAGTCAGGTTTTATGTAACCAACCCAAAGTGAACACAATGTGCTAAGCAACTGAGAGTTTCACTGTTTTAGTGACTCTGGCTCTGAGGAAGGATTGTGACATTGTATTTCAGGCCATTTTCTCTAATAGTAATTTTATTTTCATTGGTTTACACAGCCAACTCAGCACTGGAGCTTAGCTATGGAGTAAAGGGCACCGTGTGTTTAAAACTTTATTATTACTGTCTCCAGTTTTTTGGACATTTTTGCTTGGTAGCATTTCATCCACATGCACTAAGCATTTTTTTTTTCCTTGCATGCAATGCTCCAATAAAAACGATTCTAACCTTTTTTCAGGTCTTGTAGTTGCCTTGATAGCATGGCTCTGCATTTTAGGGAAATGTTTTGAAAAATAAAGCAGTGTAATTATTAAAGATCCACTGACAATTACTTACCTTCTGTAGATGTGCTAACTTCACAGAAACTGAAGTTTCTTAATGACTATGAGCATTTCCTGTAAAAATTCAGAGTACCTTTCATGTTTGAATGGAGACTATTTTCTTAGATCCTGGATATAATTTTCCAAGCTAAAGTATTATGTCCCATTTGTTTGTACTCTTCCAACCAATGATTTACTCTGTGATGTATGATACCTGTCTGAGGACGCACACATGCTGGGAGGGCACTCAGGAAGCAGATCCTTAACTGCATCATTACCTATTACTCGGTGTCTCCTAAACTCCAGGAATGAAAGACCTTTCTTTCCAGTTCTTTATAATTTTCACATATTCTCTTCTTCACTAAATGCCTCATTAGCTTTATCTTAAGTGGGCTTTGTTTACCTAGAAATTTGTGTTCATTGTTAAATAAGACTATTTTTCAAAGTGACAAAAACACTGTATTGCCGTTGTACTACTTTGAAATCTGTTGCTAAAAGTGTTCTATTTAAAAGTCAAGACACAAATCGTATGCTTGCTTATAAATGCTTTCGGATTAAAATCTTCCCAAGACCTCTCTCCATGTGATAGCCTCTTAGCTCACCTCTATTTGGGTTGGGGCCAAATTCACGTCTCCAACACAATGATTGATTCTCTGCTCTCCGGCGCACAGCATGTGCTCATGACCCAGGTATCAAATGTTGATTCGACCTTATGTGTTGATTCTGTGACAGTCCTCACTTTGGGAGTGTCTACTATCTAATTTGTATGCTAGATGTTAACCAGATGTGCAATAATAGGAGAGAGGATTCTCAGATTTTACCTAGAGGTTATATACCTGTGGTGACCATTTTTCTAAACCAAAAATTGAGACAAATTGGTTGACAAATATGAATAAACTCGTGGGCACAGAGGGAGATAATATTTTAAAGTAGAATAATCCTGGAAAAATTCACAAGTTTAGACACAAACAAATCCCAATACATAGACACACGCATATACATATATCCTTGGTTAAAAGCGTAGCCACTCCATTCCCCTCAACAGAAATTACCACTGACCAATGGAAATGTTCCAAGTTTATTCAGTATAGAGATATGTATACATTGTGTGCATCTTCCAATTCAGCCAGCTTAATTTACACAGGTTTGTAGATTCATGTCAAAAATGTACTTAAATATTAGGTATGTTTCTAATAACCCAGTGAATCCAAATATTTTAATTTTATGCTTAGATATAGCAGTTTGTGAATTTATAGCAAATAAAAATTTGAAGCCCTTCACCATTGGGATTTCACATTATTTTTTGACTTCCAAACATTCAAACTATGTATATAGCTCATGGTACTATATTTTGTTCAATGAGAGAATGGCAAAAATATTGTTTTAAATATGTAAGTGATATAATAATTTCATAGCATATTAAATATTAAAGTAATAATTCATGACATCATCCTGACATTATATTTTCTGTACACACACACATTATGCACATATATATGCTTATTTATTTATCTTTAAAATTATAGATTGATTTTTTTGACAGTTTTTAAACTTTTTTTAAGAAATAAACATTTCTAATGGCTGAAAAAGCAATCATCACAATCAAGGCAAGGATTTTACAGTATAATTGCCAATAAAAGTATTTCAAAAAATTCATGTTCAGTTTAAAGGTCCATACGGACAGCCACAGTCGTCTTGGAGAATCTATAATGAGGGTAACTCTTATGAGACTTACTCTCTTCCATACGGAAAAAAACAATACAGCCTTGACATTGATATATGCAATATATTTTTAAGATGACATTTGCACAATACTGTTCTTGCCAGGAAAAAGTAACAATTCAAAGAAGAAGGTTTTTTTATAGTATGGTACACTATGACTGAAAATGCTGAATGTTCAATTGTTACACTTTTTCTACTCCTTCTTTGAGCAAGTCAATACTATCCTAATGGAAATATTTTTTAGATGATCCAGTATGTATAGTGATCCAATATGTATAGCACTAAAATATTTATCTAAGGAAATTTAGAAGGTGATCAAATGTGATTTTTCAAAGAAATAAAATGATAAATATCATACAAAGCTTTCAGTTTCATTCATGGTAAGAAATGAGCATATCTGTGTGCATGTTTGTATCATATGTCCGAGTGATAGAATAGGAGCTATGCTTAGTTAAACTGGTTGGCAACAACAAATCGGGTATGGCAGCATAGACTTTAGATAATAAGATCAAATAAAAAAAATACCTTCGAAAGTCAGTGAGGAAAAAATGAAAAGGATTAAGTTCAGGGGCAGGCTGAGTCAACTCCACCAATATAATACAGAAACTAATTAATGACCAAAGACATATAAAACTCAGTTCACAAATTCAGGCGTGAAAGAAATATAATTTTATTTTTTGAAACTTAATTTTAGATTCTAAGCCTCTATTCTGTTGGGCAGGAAAAAAAAATAAATTAACATCTGTTCCGTATGGTCATAGCCTCTACCCCTGCCATTGACTTCTGTTACACGATTCCGAAACCCAACGCCACGCTGTGCTGAGGCTGGGTTTCCCGGGGTATCTTCAATCGCCAGCATGGCCTCTCCGAATGCAGACAATCCCTGCTACTCTTTGACACATGGGGCCCTTCATTTCTATCGACTTAGATTCTTGACGTAGGCATTTTTCTCTGGATCATGTTGCATTCCTGGTGAGCTCCCCTGACTGTAAGCATAGCACCCACCGGACTTCCTTCTCTGTCTCCGTCTCTCCCTCTCATTTCTTCTCCTCCCTGGTAAAAATTCCTTCTTCATCTCATGTGGCTAGGACTACTGAATGAAAATTTCAAGTAGGCCTGATGATGTATGCAGTAAGAAAAAGAACTTGGAAGTTTATAACTCTTGGCCACGCAAGAATCCCCTCAAACGATGGATTGTGTGGATCCTGGAATGCCACCAAGGCCCCCTCCAGCCTGTGGCCCGGAATAGATTTGAGGGACGGAGTCCACAGTTCTGAGTTCCTCTCAGCTGGCAGATTCCTCATTTCATGAAGGCTAGTAAGCCCTCCAAACCCAGGGAACAACTTTATGTAGAAACAGGCAACCTCGCATACGACATCCACTCACTTAGATCCTAATCCTGTGTTTGTCCTTTGCACCAAACTTTGGTTTGGCCATAAAGCAAACCAAAAACAATCTTGCACAAGTCTGAGTCATCATTCTCCCAGACTAGGACCTACACCGGTCTTGGTGGTCTAATCCAGCTCTATTATCTCCCACTCTGAGGCTATGGGTTTTGGACACAGAAGGCAGAAAATATGCTGTATTGTGCAGAAAGGGAAACATGATGAGTGTAAGTAAGAAAATAAAAGTTAATATCTTAAACTATTACCCAGCCAGTCCAAGTATAAGTGAACAAGAAAAACACCTTTAGGTCACAGAACATGAAAATGGTCAAGAGCTTTTATTCTTTAAATTTGATATTTATAAGAAATAGAAGTAGACTGTATAGAATTATGAAAGAATTATCATATTATATTTAGCAAGAAAAAAGATGCAAGAGTTCAATTTTAAAAACACCTAAGTTCACCAGTGAATCAGCCTTGTTTCTGAGTGACCCTTTTTGCTGATTCACTTGCTGCCAAAGATTGGGGACATCTCTAGGCTGGCCCTGGTAGAAATTGGACAATAGGTGTATTTCTTTTATAAACTTATGACATTCCTCTTAACAGTGATTTACCTGATTTCTTTGTGTTCTCTTTCTTTCTTTCCTCTTAAAACCTACTTTGGAGAGGATGTAACATGACATATATAGCATACTTAGAAAACAACTTGGTAAACAGGGAAGTTCCGTTTGGAGGTGAATAAATCCTTCAGGAATCTCAAGCCACTCGGTATCATTTCTGTGTCTCTCTTCTAAGGAACACAAACGTACTTTCAATTTGAGACCAGTAATTATTTTAGTAACAAATTGATAGATTTTTCTCCCTCCACAAATTAAATATTTAAGAGTTATAATTCAGTCCCTCACCTATGTATCTTACTTGACATTAAATGGAGAATTCTACAAGATTAATTTAGTACTCTGCTTTGAGAAAAAATTTTAAGCAAGGAGGGACAAGTGTTTACAGAGCCAGCAACACATGATACAAATACTGGGGCCTCTGGAAATCAGTGCACAATTAGGTTCTCTTTTCTTTCCCATTAACTCCACTCTTCCTGCCCATAAATAAAACTTGACGATAAGTTTATTTCCATGTCATGACTACAAAGATAGAGGAAAATATATTTAAGTTAGGTTCTCAATGAGTTTTGAATAATAGCACAAATCCATGGAATTAAGGGATTGGAGAGAGAAGCAGCCTTCTTTTCCTAAAATATAAAATTGATGGTGAGAGTAGTTTTTAACTTAGGTTATTTTCAACATTTTACTTAAATGGTAATAACTTCATATCTGGATAAGAATATAGTGTTGTGGAAAATATAGTAAATTATGTATGATTGTCTCAACTTTCTCTGGTGGTATGCCCTTATTTGCCCAAGTAAGCCTCAGAAGAGATGATACTGAATCACATACAAAGTAAAATTCAGTAATTGAGTTATATAACCCAATGGGGTTATCATTGCTTTAAGGCTGTATGTTCTTTTTTTTTAATTTAAATTCAATTTACTTAACATATACTGTATTATTAATTTCAGGGGTAGAATTAAGTGATTCATCAGTTGTGTATAACACCCAGTGCTCATTACATCAAGTGCCCTCCTTAATGCCCATCACCCAATTATCCCTTCCCCCCACGCACCTCCCTCCAGCAACCCTCAGTTTGTTTCCTAGAGTTCAGCATCTCTTATGGTTTGCCTCCCTCTCTATTTTCATCTTATTTTATTTTTCCTTCGTTTCCGCTACGTTCATCTGTTTTGTTTCTTAAATTCCACATATGAGTGAAATCATGTAGTATTTGTCTTTCTCTGATTGACTTACTTTGCTTAGCATAATACCCTCTAATTCCATCCATGTTGTTGCAAATGGCAACATTTCATTCTTTTTTATGGCTGAGTAATTATATACATACATTATATTAGGTTAGGTTCTCAATGAGTTTTGAATAATAGCACAAATCCATGTATATATATATATATATACACACACACGCCACATCTTCTTTATTCAACTGTCAATGGACATCTGGACTCTTTCCATATTTTAGCTATGGTGGATATTGCTGCTATAAACATTGGGGTGCAGGTGCCCCTTCAAATCACTATGTATTTTTTGGAAAAATACCTAGTAATGCAATTCCTGGGTCATAGGGTAGCTCTATTTTTAACTTTTTGAGGAACCACCATATTGTTTTCCAGAGTGGCTCTACCAGCTTGCATTCCCATCCACTGTGTAAGAAGGCTCCCTTTTTCCACATCCTCACCAACATCTGTCATTTCCTGACTTGTTAATTTTAGCCATTCTGACTGGTGTGAGGTGGTATCTCATTGTGGTTTTGATTTGTATTTCCCTGATGCTGAGTGATGTGGAGCATTTTTTCATGTGTCTGTTGGCCATTTGGATGTCTTCTTTGGAGAAATGTCTGTTCATGTCTTCTGCCTATTTCTTGACTGGATTATTTGTTTTTTGGGTCCTGAGTTTGATAAGTTCTTTATAGATTTTGGATACTAGCCCTTTATCTGATAAGACATTTGCAAATATCTTCTTCCATTCCATAGGTTGCCTTTTAGTTTTGTTGACTGTTTCCTTTGCTGTGCGGAAGATTTTTATCTTGATGAAATCCCAATAGTTCATTTTTGCTTTTGTTTCTCTTTACTTTGGAGACATGTCTAGCAAGAAGTTGATTCAGCCTAGGTCAAAGAGGTTGCTGCCTGTGTTCTCCTCTAGGATTTGGTGTTTTATTAAGCTTTCATATAATTTTTGTATCAAATGTGCATTTGGAAAACTTCTAACATTTAGAAACCATGGGGTCCTAAGCAGTTTGATTTGAGGTGATGATCATGGTTTGCATTCATGTGAATTGGGACAAAAATTTTATTATGATTACAGTAATTGGCATATTTTTATGGATTCCTTTTCTAATTTGGCACCCATTCAACTTCACGGCTCAAGCTACAGTAGTGGCATGATAGATTACTGTGGGTTCTTTTCATTATTATTAAATGTAATTAATTTTTGCTCAGGTACCCAGATGTGAACAGCATCAGGCTTCTAATCTAATCATACAGACTGGAAAATATGTGCTGTCAATTAGAGACATTTTATAATGGAAACAATAAGAAGAATCATTAATGAAAAGTAGTTTGCCTCCCAATATAGTTGGTGCTAGTTAATCAAAGGTACTTTGAAATTGAAGTCATTAATAAACTTCTCTTGCTTTTATACCAATGAAATGCTCAGAGATTTATATTTGAAATTAGAAAGGTATTTCAAAAAGAATGAATTAATGTAGTTTGCTTTTTACAAATATGCTTTTTTCACCACCAACATATGGTAAAAACAATAAGAAAAACAACTAAGAAAATAATTTTTTGAATTTTCGGCCAAAAAAAAAAAAAAATCCCCTGTAAATTTAATTAGTACTTTTGCAAAGATGGAGGTGATGAAGCTTTTTACTTACTCTGCTAGTTAGTCTCCTCTTTGCTCCCACATCAATTGTTTTTAAAATGTAGGAGATATTACCTGGAGTCCTTTATCCTCTAACCTGTGGAGATTTGGGCCAAGAAGCAACAGCAGGAGCCTGAAGGCGGAGAGAAATTAGACCATTTCTTTCTGCTTTCCTCCCTTTGTCAGCACTCTGACTCCGACAGCCACTGCATCTCTCTGTTTATAGCTCTTCACTGGGCTTCAGCAAAATATTCACTTCTCTCCGGGTGTGGTAATAGTTTCCTAGTGTTGCTAGTCTTCGGATGCTCCAACATCCCTATTCAATCCTGCCTTATATCTGTACATATACCTCAACTAAAGGCTCTTCATTTAAGCCATCCCGATGGATTCTGTCTTCTGCTCAGACATGACTCCTATACTGTCAATACATATAACGAGTCTGTTTTTGGAATAATAGACTAGGAGTTTCTATACTATTTTCATATATAATTCCATTAGGGTAAGTACAAATATAAGGATAAATTTCGGCATATTAAGAATTTTACATCCAGGGCACCAGTGCACAATTAGGTTCTCATTTCTTTCCCTTCGGCTCAGGTCATGATCTCGTCATCCTGGGATCAAGCCATGTGTTGGGCTCCCTGCTCAGTGGGGAGTCTGCTTCTCCCTCTGCCCCTGTCCTCCTTGGGCGCGCGCACGCGTGCTCTCTCTCTCAAATAAATAAATAAAATCTTAAAAAAAAAGAATTTTACATGCTATGAAGTTTTTCTTGAGATAAAAACTATTCTATGTACCTTTAAGGAGAACATCTTTTCTTCATTAGGTGTGTCGCATGACTAGGAAGCTCAAATTTAAATAAGAATTTAAAAACATATTAGTCTTTATTTCATTTTGAGTTACTATGATGTTAAGAAAATGATGCCACCCCTGAATCTTTCAATAAATAAGGTCAATCTTATTACTTACGTACATTATAATCGTGAAACTCTTAGTAATTTGCATCAATATGTTGGAATGATTATAATTTCAGAAATAATTATCTGCTACTTAAAAACCTGCAAGAGTTCATTGAACTTATTTCAGCGTTTCTATTTTAAAATACTCTCAAATTGGCATTATTTAGAATGACTTTAGTGTTAATACAATATTCCACGTTGATTCTGAAGTTGATTGAAAATCAATAAAATTTAGAGAAAATCTTTATCATCTCCCTTTTGAGTGTACCATTGTCATTAAAAGAAATACCTCTTGGTAATGTTTATCATAAAAGAAATGAGTCAGCTAATATACCACTGAGTACAATAATATTTTCTGATAGATTCATGGGCACCTATCAGAATATTACTGCTAATATTAATATTTAATTCCAGCAATATATAATATGTTTCTAGTAGGCAAAACTGTGAGCACGAGATATCTAGTATTTGAGTTCAAGAAGGATAGTGTTCATTTCTGACAGATCTGTGCCCATTTCTGACTGATTTGTAGCCTAAAAGGCTAGTCCCTGGAACATACTAGGTGCTAATCAAATGCTTAAATGAATGAATGAATTTCTGGTTTGAAATATCTTCAAAGAATTGTTTAATCTAGAAATAATTAAAAGTTACAATTAGCTAAAAAAATCTTTTTAAAAATGTTTCCATGAAATATTTCAATTTTTATTTAATGTATTCTGTTCTTTGCTTTAGCATCCATGAACTCTTCACAAATCTCAATTTAAGTGATTAACAGTTGCATTACTAGGGTTTATTTATGTGGCTTTTAATATGGTTATGGGAAAAATAATTTGACTTCAAGCTTTTAGAATGTGTTTTCTCTGAAATAGTTTTCCTGCATGATAAATTTGTTTATTCACTTTAAATGTTATGATGTCCTCTCATATAATTACACAGGATAACTTCAGAATCATGGAGCACCAGTGGAAAATACAATACAATGTTCATAATTTTATGCTTCCTTTCACTTTTATCTCTGAGTTACGTGAGGGTATGTGCTGAACACTGTGCCTTTGCGCTCCAGAAGAGCTCCTTGGCCTTCTCTACTCTCCTTAGCCCCCAGGAAACTGAATTTTATGGACTGAATCTCCCAGGCTCCTTTGCCCTCTGGCTTCTGAGGTGCATTTGGACAGTGCAAAGCACAGGGAGATGCTCTGAAGGCAGGAAGAGAGCGAGGCGGGGCACTGACTCCCTTAGCTCCCTGCTTGTGGGGCTGTGTACCCTTATGGGAGACCTCATCTCCTTTGGGTAGTTCTCTCCTGAAAACCACTCTCTTCCTTGCTTCTTCAGCACAGACATAGCTCCTGTTGTGCTGGATTTGGGGTATACCACCAACCTTTATCCGTGTCCCACGTCCTGTCTCCGGCTCTGTAAATAGTCCCCTCATTAAATTCTCTGTAATGAACTCACTTAAGTGTGTCTCCTTTGAGGACCCTGACCGATGCAAGACATTTTATTAAATAGGTGTATTTTTAAGCTTTTTTTACTTCTTGCAAATGGTTCATTTGGAAATGTGATTTATTTGCTCCGTCTTCCAAAAAGATGTATTCCTACTGACATAGATTTGTTAATTGAAAAATAAACGGTTGGCATGGAGAACTTAATATTATCAAACATCTTAATTCACTAAACTCTTTTTTGGTTACATTTCTAAGTAGTTGTGGAGAGAAAAGTTTCAAATATATTCAAGAAGACTGTGTCATTATTTAAAAATATAAATAAAGTTATTTTCATACATAAAGATAAGATGATAACCCATTTCTTCTCCTCAGATTAATTTGCAAATATATATATGGGAAGTGACGTGATAGCTCTGATATTCTACAGCATAAAACACATTAACATTTATAAAGGTAATCATTAATCATATTTGCCATGACATTATGATCCAGTCATACCATCATTTTTCAGGCTTTGCCTATTATTAAAATGCCATGTTGCCTTAGATTATGTCAGGATATAGCATTACCAACCTAGCTGATTTTGATAAGTCAAAGCTGAAAGACAAAGCAAGACGGACACGTCTTTTCCAAATGACCCCTTTAAGATTTATTGTTTTTAACAGTACTTCCTATGTATGAGCAATTGTTTCAACAATACTACATTAGTTTAAAAAAGTAAATTTGCAAATAATTTACCATTATAATTATTGTTAAGTGATTCAACAAATATTTATGGGGTACATACTGTTCTGGTTGTTGATTTCAGATGTCACAAGGAATAAAGAAAGTCACTCATGGAGCTTACGTTCAAGAAGAGCTAGAGAGACAGTGAGTATAAATAACTAACACAGGTGGGTAGTCATGTGCTGATAACGCTGTGCAGAAAAAATAAAGATGGAAAAGGGATAAGATGTTCTGGGTGGGGCTGAGTTTAATTGATATGCATACCCCGTTATCAGACAGTGCAGGATGCGAGAACAATTTAACTTCTTTGTCCCATCTCCTGACTTTTGGGTTATTGTTATCATCATTTTATGTATACGTGAAATCCTAGAAATGACTGTTATTGCTGTTTTATGCAGTTAATATGTATTTATATTTTTTCAGATAATTATAATTTTACTATTTTTTATTCCCTTCTGCATCATTGGACTTCCATTTGAGATCTGTTTCTTTTCATCAGAGAGCAGTCTTTTATTTCCTTTTTTCTCATCAACAGTGATAAATTCAGGATTTTTGTTGTTTTTCAAAAATTGTCTTCATCTTCAATCTTAAAGGAAAATCCCTTGGGTTTAACACTCTCATTGGCACTTATTTTATTTTAGGGTATTAAAGATCCCATTCCTTCCAGCTTCCATTGATTCTGTTGCAAAGTCCTATCTCAATTAATTCTCTCCCCAACTGTGTCCAGTCTGCTGTTAAAGCCAGCCATTGATTTCTCAATTTTAAATATTGTATTTTTTTTTCAGTTCTAGTACTTCCATTTGATTTTTTATAGCTTTCAATTCTCTGCTAAAATCTCCAAGCTCATCTGTTAGCTTTTTCAACATATTAACCATGGTTATTAAATCTCCAAGCTCATCTGTTAGCTTTTTCAACATATTAACCATATATAAACTCAGGCCCACCCAGAACAACATTTATCAGACTGTGTCTGATAAATCCTTTATCTGGAACTCCATGGTTATGTTTCTATTGTCCACTGCTTTTCCTTTATCTTTGTCCTTGTTGTCTTGATTACTAGTATGCCTGCCTTTTCTGAGTGAGTGTTAACCATTGCAAATCTGAAACTGTAGAAATAATATGAGGCTTCAGATGATGGTGATATAATCCTCAGAAGAAAATCGACATTTACCTTTACAATTTACCTCTGATAGACTGGAAGCATTCTGGGAGCATCTTCATCCAATGTTAGGGCTTAAAATGATTTAAAGCTGGGTTCCAACCTGTACGAAGGTGACCTATTTTGATTGCATCCTCACTTATAGAGTGCAGCCCTTCAGGATCTCAACCAAATATGGGAGTTTAATGGGTCTGCTCTTGGAGTGCCTAGACTTGAATTTTTGTTCCTCCAGCTTCATAACATTTTCAAAGTCCCCTTCAGTTTCTCAGCCACTCAGTTACTTCACCTCAAATCTATAGAAACTCTTTGAGGCAAAAGCAGCCTCAAATATTTAGTGTACCTCTCTCCTTGCAAACTTTAGTTTTCTCATTCTTCACTGCCTGATTGGTTTTTCATGCCTTCAAGTAAATAGTCCTCAACTTTTCTCATTTTTCTCAACAAGAGAATTTTCCAATCTGCTATGACTGAAAGCATAAATCTGCCCATAAATTTGTTACTGAAGCCATAAGAAAACAAGTTCTAATCAATAGATCCATAGGGATCAGAAAAAAACAAAAACATTGGGTAGATGTTTGCCAGTTTCATAAACTCAGCCTTAAAATTCTACATGCAGATTCTGAACTTCTAGTTTCTAAGAGTAGATTCTTGGGGCCCCTGGGTGGCTCAGTCAGTTAAGCATCCAACTCTTGATTTTGGCTCAGGTCATGATCTCATGGTCATGGGAATGAGCTCCACGATGGGCTCCATGCTCAGAGTGGAGTCTGCTTGAGATTCTCTGCTTCTCCCTCTGCCTCTGCCCCCCACCCACCTCGCACTCACTTGTACGCACACACACACTCTCTCTTTCTCTCAAAAAAAAAAAAGAAAAGAAATAGATTCTAATGAAAAGAACTGTGATTGAGTAGACTTGAACTGCTTCATTTTCATCTTATATACCATCAACTTGTATATGTAAGACAGATTTAAAAAGAAAATGGTGTAAAATTAAGTTTGTGCAAAGGCTTTAAAACTCAGTTACACACAAATTAGAGACAAAGGGATTAGTGTACATCACAAGGATTTTTTTAAGATCTCATACTCAGATATAAAACTTAATTTTCTTTGTAGTAAAAATAATTTGCAGATATGTATTTTTTATTTGATTTAAACTTCACGTAAATTTTAAATATCAGTCACTGGCTGGTTGGCCAGTTGGGAAGTTACATAACTTTTCCAATCCTTAGCCATGTCCTCCGGATTTTAGACAGAGAAAAACTGATATAAAATCTGTGAAAACCACTAACACAGTGTTTAACACGTTAAATTTAGTATTAAATTCTTTTTCTCTTAGTTTTCTTCTATTAAATTCATAAAGCATGATTTGTCTTCATGAACATTATCCCCTCTCTAATCCTTCTCCAGTAACTCAGCAAAGAGGTTAGGAGCCCTTCTCTTGGCAATTGCAGTTTTTAAAACTAATGATGGCTTTTTGACTATTTTGATGTGCCAGGTCTTGAGTGCAAGAAGTTTCCAGGAAGAAAGGGCTGTATTAATTTGAATAATATTTACCCTTTTGTGATGGTCAGAACCTGATATAATAAAAGTCAAATAGAGGATACTCTCTTCCTTTCCTGAAGCATTGCATTTTTAAGGAAAAGAACAGGGGACTTTGTTGCAAATAGATCCAGTTTTAAATTTGAAACCCTGACAGTTATTAGTTGCATAAGTTTAAGAAAGTTATTTAATTGGTCTGAGTCCTGGTTTATCTATCTGTGAAAGTTGATAATATCTGCTCTTAGAATCTAGTGAGGGCTAAAATGAAATAATGCACATAAGATAGCCATTCATCTCCTAAGTCCTCAGGAAAGATTAATCTTGTCTTATTTTAATAAGTTATCAGGTACAGCTATTCAGCAGAGACAGCAAAAGAAGGAACACAGCAGGGGGAGTGGGAGAGGGAGAAGCAGGCTTCCCGCTGAGCAGGGAGCCCGAGGCCGGGCTTGATCCCAGGACCCTGGGATCATGACCTGAGCCAAAAGCAGACACTTAACGACTGAGCCACCCAGGCACCCCAGGCACAGCTATTCGGAGAACCAAAATATCTATATATACTGTGTTTGTTTTTGTTAAGAACTTTAACAAATAACAAAGCTGTGACTAGAAACCCAGTTTTTAAAAAATGTAATTTTACTCAGTGGGGAATGTGGTTAAGCCTGGAAGCACTTAACGTGAGGGCCTAGAACTCTTCACTCCAACAGGAACTCATCTTTGGCAGTTCTGTATCACCCAACTCCTCCTCACCTACCAGCTCCAATAACCGAACCAAATTCTAACACTGTTAGTTGGATAGCATAGGAGATGTTTACTTTACTCTATGCTTTTGTTGCAAAGGTCATTTGTACCTCGAAATGCAATACTGCAACACACAGGAAAAATCTTTTCAGTTGACTTCTCTACATGTTCTCC
Organism: Halichoerus grypus; assembly: GCF_964656455.1. NCBI lineage: Eukaryota > Metazoa > Chordata > Mammalia > Carnivora > Phocidae > Halichoerus > Halichoerus grypus. The sequence goes on along the minus strand of NC_135720.1, from coordinate 90,825,087 downwards.
CCTCCAACAAAACCTAATGTATAAATCTGAGCTTTCAATCATTATTGCAATGATAGAATGTCCCATGAAGATAAATGAATTGTTCTTTGGTCTCAGTGATATCAAAGGTATTTTAATCTTTGGATAAGAAAAAGGGATATTTTTCTTGCAGTTAAGTAGGATAATAAAATGGTGCCATTGCATAGTAAACTGCATCTTTCAGAAAATTGTGTTTTTCTCCCTAGGTTCATTTCAATCATAATCTCAAGATTGTTAGTTCCTGGGGCGCCTGGGTGGCTCAGATGGTTAAGCATCTGCCTTCAGCTCAGGTCATAATCCCAGGGTCCTGGGATCGAGTCCCGCATCAGGCTCCCTGCTTGGAAGGGGGCCTGCTTCTTCCTCTCCCTCTGCTGCTCCCCCTGCCTGTGCTCTTTCACTCTCTTTGTCAAATAAATAAATAAAATCTTAAAAAAAAAAAAGATTGTTAGTTCCTAAGGATAAAGGAAACATACTTTTTATTATATAGTGAGGAAAACACACTAGGCATGTTTATTCTTTATTTCTTTTTTTTTATCTCTTTATACTTTATCATTTAAAAAGATGGAGGGGCGCCCGGGTGACTCCATTGGTTAAACAACCAACTCTTGATTTCGGCTCAGGTCATGACCTCAGAGTCATGAGATGGAGCCCCGCATCAGGCTCCTCACCGAATCAGGCTCCACACTGCTGGTGGAACCTGCTTAAGATTCTCTCTCTCCCTCTCCCACTGCCCTTCCCCCTCCACATGCAAGTGCATGTGCACTCTCTCTCTCTCTCAAAAATAAATATATAAGTAAATAAAATAAAATAAAATAAAAAGATGGAGTTTATTTTCACAGAATTTTAACCTAAACTTCCTTACTTGTAAGTAGGAAATGACCCTTAGCATCCTTGTCTTCTCCATGTTACTTTTTAATCAGTAAAGGGTTTGGAGCTCAAGTATTTAAAAGATTAAGATTCAGAGTGGGTGGAGGCAGTGAGTGAGACAGATAAAAGGAATGGGAAAAGGGAACAGAAGTACAAGGAAAAATACAACTGGGAGAACTTTTCCAAGAAGACAGGTTTCTAAGAATGTCTTAGTCCATTCAGACTGCTCTACCAAAATGCCGCACACTAGATGGCTTATAAACAAAAAGAATTTATTGCTCATAGCTCTAGAGGCTGGAAGTACAAGATCAGGGTGCCAGCTTGGTCAGGTTCCAGTGAGGACCCTCTTCAAAATGGCAGACTGCCAACTCCTCATAGTATCCTCACATGGCAGAAGGAACAAGGCATCTCTCTGGGGCCTCTTTCATAAGGTCAGTAATTAAAGGGCTCTGTCTTCATGACCTAATCACCTTCCAAAGGCTCCACCTCCTAATACCATCACCTCAGGGGTTAATATCAACATACGAATTTGGAGGGAATACATTCAGACCCTAACAAGGAAGAAAAATAAGATATATGCGAGTGAATATGTCTTGACTCTTACAAAAATGTAAGTCACTTTCATTTAAGTGACTCATTCAAAAATTTAGTATTAAAAACAAAACCTTGCATTCAAAAAAATCTTGAAAAATTCGAATGGCCAAAAATGACCAAGATAAAATGTAATAGAGGTTCATAAAACGTCCTATGCTTAGATTCAAAATAACATTTGAAATTATGAGTAAGGGACAAAACCCTAGATTTTTTTTTGTTTTGTATTTGCAAGGTTAATGTTGATGTCAGAAACAAATACTTTGCAATATTAGGTTAAATTAACTGAAAGAGTTATGATTTCCTTCGTAGACTATATGGGTCAGGCCACATCAGCACATTAATGTCAACATCAAAACTAAGTATATTCTGTAATGTGCCTTCAAAATATAGAAATGCACTCCGGTTTAAATCCAGTTTGAGAAAATCATGAAGTAACCAAGCTGTTTAGCCTCTTAGTTTAAATAAGGAAGAAGACTTACCATACTCCATGCCAGACAGCAGATTGAGAAAAAGGATGCAAGTTAAAGAAAAGTATGATTTAGTTCAAACTAAGGTAAATGTTCTTATAACTGGAGCTATCAAAAAAGAAAAAGGGAAAGCTTCCTTTGAGAGTTTGTGAATTGGTCATTACTGAACATTTTCACCAAAACATGTGAATGACTACTTATTGTTGTTTTGTCGTTTCAGATGTAGTCTGTTTACAATCCGTATAATCCCCCCCTTTCAAGATCTCCTTTCCAGTCAGTTTCTGATTAAAGATGGCACTGGGGATTGTTCAGGCTGGATTTGGGATATCAGAAGAGGAGAATTGATTAGTCTCTGGAAACAGCTATGCGTGAACACGGGCTCTTGCCTATGTTTTCATTGCAGGTAGCTGAGATCACCGGCAGACCCTTCCTGCAGCTACTGGATGATCTAGATGTCCTCTGAAGAATCCCTCACTTCTCCCCTGCAAATTGCTTCTGATTGTATTTGCCTGGAGTCATCTCCATTTTCCTGACTAATCCACGATTGAATGGGAGCTAGATCACATGAATTCTACAAAGCACAGTATATTATTTTATATATATAAAATATAACATAGATATTAGAAACAATTGGGTAAATAAGACACTAGTTTCTCTTCATATATTTATTTGACTCAAGAACAAATATGCCATCATATACCATTTCAAAATATTTTACCCTTTTAAATATGTAATAATCTCATGTGATTAATATTCTGGTTCACAGAAGCACATTTTATATATAATGGCTGATTGTTCTTAAAATGTAAAACACAGACTTCTTTGAAATGCTTAGTAACATTAATAAAATAATCTGTCACTAGTTTTCTATGCCCTTAATTGTCTGAAAAATTAAACCTGTCAAATTATATTCAAAGTACTGTTTTCTCTTAGAAGTTTGATTTCATTTATGAGATTTGCTTTCACTCTGATTTAAGGAAGATGGGTAGCCAAGTATATATGAAGACCATGGAGATGGTCTTCAAGTTAAATAATCATGGGAGTAGCCTATCCAAATTATAAGCTATGGGAGGAAGCCACTTTTTTTGATTAATTTCAGAAGGTGACTTGCAGGAGGTTTGTTACAGGATTTCTTTTCCTTTAGTGCCCGGGTTCTTGGTCACGCTGCTTTGAAGAATGAAGAGGTAGGCCAGACAAAGAGTGGTGGGCAGCAAAGTAAAGTTCATTGAGAGTACAAAGCTCCCGAAGAGGGAGGGGACCTGAGAGGGTTGCTAATTTGGCATTTAGATCTAGGGGTTTTTATGGGCTTTTTGGCAGGCTGTTTCAATCTGATTAACCTTCCCTGCACTTGTTATCAAATCAGGTTTTTGTCATCTACTTATCACATGGGAAAGGGTAGAGGGCTCCTTCCAGAGTGGTGTAAAATCCCTAAGGGTGGTTTCTTCTTAGGGTGGGGGCCCCTTGTCCCTGCCTGCTTTTCTTCCAACTATGCTTCATTAGGTTGAACTTCAGAATGATTTCTACACCTAAGGTAAAATTTGTCAATCACGGATCAGAGCCCTGGAAAAGACCCAAAGACCTGAGTTATGGAAGTAAGTGCAGAGAACCTGTGGGTGTTGGACTTCAGACCTGTAAAGAGATCGGGCTGGAATATGTAGACAAGCAAGAGGAACGGTTCAGAAATTTGGGGAGTTGAGGAGAATGTGACTCATGGAACAATGAAAAATCATTGAAAATTTTTCTTTTAACATGGAAATACCAACGACAAAGTAAAAGGTGAAGAAGGCAACATTGGACAAAAGTCGTTAAGATCAATAAGAAAAGTGAAGTTGCAGCTCAAGGCTGGGAATAAACATCAACATTTTCTCATGACATAAACACAATTTGTCTTTTCTCTGTCTCCCTGCCACACACACACACACACACACACACACACACCCCATACAATAATAATGTGTTATTGTATAATGTCAAATATAATGTTAAATGACAATAATGGAGGACAGTCGGAAAAAAGGCAGGCAGGGTCAAGGGGCCCCCATCCTAAGAGGAAACTACCCTTAAAAGGAAAAAGACCCCATTCCATTATTCTAGGCTTTACTCAGTGCCCCAGCATTAAGTCTTCCTAAGGGAGGACTTACAACTTGTACGTGACAGAAGGAAGAGAATGGCCTTGGGTGTCCTAACCCAAGCCTGGGAGCCAGCTCAACAGCCAGTGGGATATTTTTTTTTTTACTTTTTTTTTTTATTATGGTATGTTAATCATCATACATCACATCATTAGTTTTTGATGTAGTGTTCCATGATTCATTGTTTGCGTATAACACCCAGTGCTCCATTCAACATGTGCCCTCTTTAATACCCATCACCAGGCTAACCCATCCCCCCACTCCCCTCCCCTCTAGAACCCTCAGTTTGTTTTTCAGAGTCCATAGTCTCTCATGGTTCGTCTCCCCCTCCGATTTCCCCCCTTCATTTTTCCCTTCCTGCTATCTTCTTCTTCTTCTTTTTTTTTAACATATAATGTATTATTTGCTTCAGAGTTACAGGTCTGTGATTCAACAGTCTTACACAATTCACAGCACCCACCACTCCCACCCCACCCCCCACCACTCCAGCAACCCTCAGTTTGTTTCCTGAGATTAAGAATTCCTCATATCAGTGAGGTCATATGATACATGTCTTTCTCTGATTGACTTATTTTGCTCAGCATAATACCCTCCAGTTCCATCCACGTCGTTGCAAATGGAAAGATTTCATTCCTTTTGATGGCTGCATAATACGTAGGGATCCGAAGGGGTACGTGCACCCTGATGTTTATAGCAGCAATGTCCACAGTAGCCAAACTATGGAAAGAGCCAAGATGTCCATCGACAGATGAATGGGTAAAGAAGATGTGGTGTGTGTATACAATGGGGTATTTTAAACAGCTTGATCCAGTGACCTGCGGCTGGCCAGCAGGCCTTAGGGCAGTGGCAACCCTGCCCTTTGGATTCCTGAGACTATGAAACACCACCCTGGAAGGAGCCTTCTACCCTTTCCCACGTAAACAACTCCCTGAGAGGTAGATGAGCACGTGGACCAAAACCTGATTGGGTGACAGGCGCATGGAGGCTTAATCAGATGAAAACAGCCGACCGACAATCTCATAAAAACCCTTAGACTTAGAAACTCTGGTGGCAACCCTCTCGGGTCCCCTCCCTCCTTGGGAGCTTTGTACCATCTCTCAGTAAACTTTGCTTTGCTGCTCACCACTGTGTCTGGTGTACCTCTCCACTCTTTGAAGCAGCGTGACCATGAACCACGGGCACTAAAGGAAAAGAAATCCTGCAACAGCAATAATGTTAAAGAAATGTACAGGCTCGGAGCGCCTGGGTGGCTCAGTCTGTTAAGCGTCTGTCTTCGGCTCAGGTACTGATCCCAGGGTCCTGGGGTTCCTGCTCAGCCAGGAGTTTGCTTCTCCTTCTGCCTGCCACTACCCTCCCCCCATTATTTCTCTCTCTCACAAAAATAAATAAGATTTTTAAAAAATGTATGTACAGGCTCATTTCTCAGTACCCAGTCTCTGAATTTCAATAATGCAGGGCGCCTGGGTGGCTCAGTCGTTAAGCGTCTGCCTTCCGCTCAGGTCATGATCCCAGGGTCCTGGGATCTAGCCCCACATCGGGCTCCCTGCTCAGTGGGAAGCCTGCTTCTCCTTCTCCCACTCCCCCTGCTTGTGTTCCCTCTCTCGCTGTGTCTCTCTCTGTCAAATAAATAAATAAATTCTTTAAAAAAAATTAATTTCAATAATGCTCTGTTTCCCTTTCATAATCCTAATCAACTTCATCTCTTTGTACAGGTATTACCCTCCTTTTGGATGACGGGACTCACTCTTGTGCAAAGCAAGGAAATTATTGAAAGAAACTAGGGTCCTTTATTTCTTTCCACCTCCCCCCATGACTAAAACAATTTGCCCTTCACTAATTCTTCCTCCTACTAGTTCTTTGGATTTATTTCATAATATCCCTAAAAAGTATTTCCTGTAGAAATCTTTCTTCCTTGCCCTCATTGCACTGAATATTCACAAATTTACGTAGCAGTATTTGTGAGGTTCTTTTTAAGTTTTTTAATGGATTATAGTAAAAAGCAGAATCTTGTTAGACATTGATGCTAAAAAAAAAATACATTTAATTTCCAACTCCACTACTTAACAATTGATGTTAACTAAAACTGTTATGATAATGTCCACTCCTGAGAAGGTTTGGTAAGATTGAGACATCATGTGTAAAGCTCTTAGCACAATGACATATCAAGTGAACATATCAAGATAGGAAGTAAATACTACATGGCAGACAGAGTTGAACTATCCTGGCGGGCAATTAGATATTTGACCCAAAGGGTAGAGTTAATCGGAACTGTTTGCAGCTTTTAGTAGGGACTAAATAGTAGAAATAGGCAGCAAGATCGGAACTCTCTCTTGCCTCCCTAATCCAATATTTTATCGGTAGAGAAACACAGAACCAAAAGTTTATCTAAACCCGTTGTGCATCTAGTCTTGTGATCTAACACAGTTACCTGGATCCTAACCACAGGTTCTTCCTTCAACATGTCATAGTATTAGATCTGGAATAAATCCAGCTTATCATCACTGTTTAATAGTGTGTTTAGCATGTAAACTCAGTCAATATTTCTTTTATCTCAGAGATTTAAAGTCACACTGCATCGTAAAGAGAATACAGGGTTTGAATGCATACAATCCCAAAAGCCTGCTCAGTCACTTTCCATCTGGGTGACCTTGAGCAATTTAAATGTCACCAAGTCTCAGACTCCTCACCGTTACAATGGGCATAACAATAACAACTTTGTAGGCAGGCCAGATACCTGATAAATGCTCACTATTTGTGAGTATCTATGTTAATTAAATCTTTAATTCTTCATATATGGAAAGAGCACTGCTACAGTACGTGAAGACAAAACTTCCACCCTGGCTAGGAACCGACCATTTAACCTCCAATGAGTCACTTCTGCTCTCCAGGTCTCATTATTAAAATGAAGGGATTTCTTTTTGTAACTATGCCACCAGTGTTATTTAATGATTTCCTTCTAAGTTGCTAGAATTTAGTTCCATAGTTTTTCATCCCTCTCACACAAAGATCTTCAAGCATTGGCTCTGAGTGTATTGTAAATAAATGCTCTGTAAGGTGACCTGTATTCCCAGCTACCCACTTTGCAGAGATTTTTACGTTTGAATAGCTTCATCTCTTAGACCAACTCAGCTGGCAACTGACGACACTGTTTACAGGCTTAAACTCTGTGAGAAATCATTTAATCTGAGAATCACTGCACAGACGAGCGACATAGCCTCTCTGCTCGCCAGAGTTGATGCTACTGCCCGACTTTTCTTAGAAGAGTCTGCCACAGCTGTCAGGAATAAGACTCATTAGAGATGAATCATTACTCAGCTGAATATGGCTCAAAACATTCAAAGGGGGAGATTTTTCCCCAAAGACAAAGCTGCTATATTAGCTGGTAAATTTAAAGTCAATACTGTTTTAAGGGAAATATCTGTTGATCAGAATAAATTATAACTTGACTTTTTTTATTTTTTCCTCTTCCTTTTTGTCAAGTAGAAGATCTGGGGAGACAGGGTCAGCACCAGAGGCTGTTCAGGAAATTCCCTGGCGGAAAAGGGATGGAGCAAGCAAGTTCTGTCCATAGATGAAGATGTGAACGGGCCATTTAGAAAGAAAACGGAGAGCTTAGTTGAAAGAGAGCTGAAGGATAAACAGCAAGGGCACCCACTGGAGTTGCATTCAGCTCACAGAGGAAGTTAGGTAGAATACGGGCAGTCCGGGTGGAGGATCTGGTGCCCAGACGGCCCAACCAATCCCCTTACCCCAGCTTTTTTTTTTTTTTTTCCCTGTGCACCTGTGAATTTTCATCTGGTAACATCAAGATTTGGTGCAATCATTAGGTATAATATGTCATCGTTATTTGTCATAAAATTGATGGGAGAAGGACCAAAAGCTGGACTTTGCAAGCCTCCGGGCAACATTCCTGAGGCATACAGATTGTGACACCCCTACGACTCCCTCAAGGACTTCCTTTAACATTTCGCCACTATAACTTTGCTCTCCTTAGCGTTACTTCCCTCTGATAACCATAAACCTCCACCCCAACCCAAGATATATGTTAGCAATCATCTTTCAAACATATGGCCCACTGATATATATCTGAAGGGTCTCATGACTAATGTTTTACTAGACAGTAGTAAATAACCTTATCTTAACAGCAGCTAGCCCCTCCAAGGTCCTGGAGACCTTGCTTTTAAGATGCGCAAATTCCTTAGAGACTTACACTATCCTTAATCCCTACCAACTCAAAGTATAGAATCAGTTACTCCTCACAATCCCAGTGCAGCTCTTTGTGCCCACAGGTCCTGTCCCTGTGCTTTAATAAGAGCACCTTTTTGCGCCAAAGACGTCTCAAGAATTCTTTCTTGACCGTCCGCTCTGCAGCCCTACATCAAGAATTACTTATGTTTTATATGAATCAAATATTTCCCATAATCTTATTATATAAGAATCCTGGGAAGAGATTAGACTTTCCATAAAGCAAGTATTGCAAGGAATGCTAAGAAAAAACATTCTAGGACATGTGCCCCTCTTAAACTAATGACCTAAAATTCATGTCGCCAGAAACCCGTGGTCTCTCAGAGTTTCTCTGGAGTCAAGAGGACCTTGGAGAAGCCTGCTTCAACAAGAACAAATGCCTTTTTATTATTTTATATTCTGGAGTTACATGTAAGAGTTCTGTTATTTAAAACATCTGAAAACCACTGACTCCTGGAACCACAGGGTTCCAAATAAACTACATTCCTTTACAAAAAAGCTGCATATTGTTTTGAAATACTATCTTTTCAAATATACTACTTGCTTTTTATTAGGGTTTTAATATCCAGGAAGATACAGAACAAAATATTTTATTGTTATTACTGAAGGAAACAGGCACTGTTTAAAATGTCACTTCAAGGAAAGAAATACAAATGTTTGTGATAAAAAAGAGGAAAAAGAAAAAAATTGTTGCAATAAATAGATTAGAAAAACAAGTTGAAAATCCCTTTTAAAGGGAAATAGTTAAATGTATAACATATTTTGTTTAAAATGCAAAAAATGTAAGTCAGAAGTTTTCCCATTAATTTTTAATAAAAATAGATGAATTACAAGCTCTTGCTATTATCTTAATTGTAATTTTTCATGAGGGGAGAATAACTGTCAGTGGCATTTCTATGATGGATATATATATGTGTGTGTATATATATAAATATATATATATATACACACACACAATAAGTTAATCTAATATGCATTACCTTGCAGATCATTCATTAACTGACAGTCATTAACTGACTATAAGCTTTTAATAGTGTCATCTGGCAAACACAGTCCAAGTAATCATTTAGTGGTATAATATAGCTGTATTTTTAAGAACTTTATTTTAAAGGTGGAATAAAGCGCCAAGCACAGGAAATGCTTGTTTGCCAAGAACAGAAATAAGTCATTTTATGTCCACCACAAGCACACCTTGCTGTATTACTCACAAGTTTCACATTCAGCCAAGGTCAAAGCATACATTCCCACGTCACCTTTGGAAGCTTTGTAGCAAGGCTTGGTATAAATCTACCTTCATTTTATGAACAGGTAATTTGTCATTCCTCTTAGAAAAAAAGAAAATGGTTTCTGGAGGTTGATTCTGTGCTATGATACTTTTTTAACCTTTACTGGGCCCTCACCAAGCACAGTCCCGTTTGTGAAGGAGGTAGATGTTCCTGTAGTTTGCACAGCATAGCCATCATCACCGGCCATTCAAGCACCAGACCCAACATCCATTTCCACATATTAAGAAGGAAGTGTAGAAACTGAAGACAATTTATGGTACACTGAAAGGAAGAAAAGACAGAAGGAAGAAAGGAGGGAGGGAAAGAGTTATAAAATAGAAACTAAGGGGCGCCGGGGTGGCTCAGTCAGTTGAGCGCTTCCGACTCTTGATTTTGGCTCAGGTCATGATCTCAGGGTTGTGAGATTGATCAGCCCTGCATCCGGCTCCGTGCTCAGTGGGGAGTCTGCTTGAGATTCTCTCTCTGTCCCTCTCCCCTGCGCATACATGCTCTCGCTCTCGCTCTCTCTCTCTCTCAAATAAATAAATAAATCTTTAAAAAAATAGAATCTAAAGTGATAGATTAGGAGATTAAAATTACCTGAGTGTTATGGGATAAATTGTGCCCCACCCCCATAATTCATGTATTGATGATCTAAACCCTAGTACCTTAGACTATAACTTTATTTGGAGTAGGGTCTTTAAGAAAAGTAATTAAGATAAAATGAGGTCATTAGGGCAGGCCCTAATCCAATATAATGCATCCTTGCAAAAAGAGAATACGACACAGATATACAGGAGGGAAGGCCATGCACAAACACGATGGAAAAGAACAATCTGTAAGTTAAGACGCGAGACCTCAGAAGAAACCAAACACGCCAACACCTTGATCTCAGACTTCTAGCCTCCAGAATTGTGAGAAAATAAATTGTTACTTGAGCCACACCCACTCGGTTACATTGTTCCGGCAGCGCCACCAAATTAATACACTGCGCAATGGAAAGAATGCTGAGTATCAATGTAATAGATGTGTTTAATTATAAGACTTATTAAATGGAAAGTTTTCATTGAATTTATTGGGTGTACATAATTAGATGAAATGGAAAGGGCAGATAATTAATATTTCTAGTTGACATTTTAAGTCAACTGCTAGCTGATTGTAATAAATTAGACTAAAATATTCATCATGATTTTTTATCAATGAGTGTTATCAACTTCATAGACAAAAAAAAAAAACCCATCATTCAAAATCAATCAACAAAGTGATTACTGAACAAATTAATGGACCATGTTTCCATTCCTGATATTGGAAATCACCCATAAAGATAGGAAAGCCTGACTTGAGTGAGCTTGAGCATACTGAAAAACTGAATGAGGCATTCTCAGTTCCTTCTTGCATCTAACTTGAAGGTGTTTTACAATTTGCCTGTTTCCAAAATGTAATGAAAAAAATAACACAGAATTAGTAAAATGAAAGGAAATTTTACACAACAGTGAATCAAACTGTTCATGAGATTGAATTTGATGTTTTAAGTATTGAGCTCTAACTGAAAATTGCTTTAAATTCATGAATATTTATTGGTTTATATAATTGAAAAGTCCAAGAAAAGAACTTAGGTGTGGTTTGATCCTGAGGTTTACTAAGCCACCAAATTTCCATCTTGAGTTCACAGTAACTCCTCTGCCTTGTTTCTCCTTCATGTGTCAAATATGTCATCTTTGCTGCTTTCAACCTTGTAGCCAATTAGGGCCACTGTAACAGGCTTTACATTCAGGTAACGACTTCAGTGTGGTCTGTGGACCAGCATCAGCAGCACCACCTAGGGCCTTGTGAAAAATTCAAATTCTAGGTAATTTGTCAGGTAATTAGAACAGGTAATTTGTCAATTAGTCAAATCTCTGAATAAGAATTTCTGGGATGGGGCCCCAAAATCTGTCTTAACAAGCCCTCTATATGATTTTTATAAACACTAAATTTTGAGAAGCATTGTTCTAGAACAGTGTTGTCAAACCTGCCTGTAAGTATTACCTGGGGGAGATTTAAAAAATAATATCATGGTCTGAGTCTCATCTCAGAGATTCTAATTTTATTGGTCTGAGATAAAGACCAGGCAATGCTCTTATGGGCAGTCCTTGCTTTGTATGCAGATTTCACAGTTCAGTGAAATAACACCAATCCCCAACAACATGGTTGAAATTTCAGTTGTCGATGGCATATTAACTGCCAGTAATTGCTTGAAGTGTAGACTTCGTTGCTGCTTCTTCAGCCCCACAAATCTCCATGTAAATAGTGCATTAGAATCAGTGACCAATCACATTGCTTTTTTTACAGCATGTCTCTGATTAGTCACTGCACATCTGTTACTCAGTTTATGCATAGACAGGAAAGTGTGTCCCTCGGTGATAAACCCATGTGATGTATTACAAAAATAGATAATCCAAAAAGAAATTGGCCAACAAAGATAAAAGGGCAGCAAAGAAAGCAAAAATGATAAGAGTGGAAGTGAAATGCAAATCAAATGTAATGGAATTATGAAAGAAATAGCTGGCCATGGGAATGTTGACGCTAATGTTGTTTGATAGACGCTAGATATGAAGCCAGAGGAACTTTGTAAAGCCAAATCTACCAACATAAACAAGGAAAGTGGTTGTGAAAAAAAGGAATGAAGATGTCCCTGAAGAAGTGACATTGGCAAAAAAATTTACATTAAAGAAACTCTCAAAGACATTTCTTAACACTGAAAGACCAAAGTATACAATGTTGGAAGCTGATCTAAACTCAGAAAAGAGTATGAAAATTTGCCAAGCTGATCTAAACTCAGAAAAGAGTATGAAAATTTGCTAACGCATAGAAAAAAATGCACACTTCATATCATGGTATACAAGAAGGCAAGCACTGTTCAAATTACATTTGATAAATCTTCTACAAAGAAAGAAAACATTATCCTCAATATTTATAACATTTTAAATTATAGGGTCATAAAGAAACATTAGTTTTACTTTAAAATTTTTTATTCAACACAAAAGAGAGAGCTTTTTCATATTTAATATTTAAATATTAAAATATTTAAAGATCAGGGAGCAACTGTAATTTTTCTAATGATTGTTAAGATCACTTTGCATGGTTTCAAGTTGTAATGGTCATTTCCACAATCCTGTACTACCATGCCAAGTGGGCATTGCTTGTATTTATGAATTCTCAGATATCTCCAAAGTGCCTACAGAGTTCTGAACCACTGATTAGAGCCGCAGCTCTCAAGATGTGATCCTTGGATATTAGCACCGGTAGTAATAACTTATCATTTATTAGAAATGTAGTACAATGGGTTCTACCAAGCCAGGAGAGTAGCTTAGTAATTTGTGTTTTATTTAACAAGCTTTCCATGATTGTGATTCTAATGTATGCTAAAGATTAAGACTCCCTCATCTGGAGAATTAGAGAATTTCCCTTACTGAGACTTCAAGTGTGAAAGTAAGTCTCTTTCAGGACTCCAGCCACCATCTCCTGTGGTCTAAACCTCAACCGAGGCACTCAACAACCACTTTGTTCATTGTCCTGTTGTTATTAAGAAATGAAGAGGAGGGGCGCCTGGGTGGCTCAGTCATTGAGCTTCTGCCTTTGGCTCAGGTCATGGTCCCAGGGTCCTGGGATCGAGCCCCACATTGGGCTCCCTGCTCCACGGGAGGCCTGCCTCTTCCCTCCCACTCCCCCTGGTTGTGTTCCCTCTCTCGCTGTGTCTCTCTCTGTCAAATAAATAAATAAAATCTTTAAAAAAAAAAAAGAAAAAGGAAAGTGGCTGCCAGGAAGAATCCAAAATGTCTACCACACCTCTTTTTAAAAAGCTTCATAAAACATTAAAAGGGAGAGTTCCTGATTCAACTGAATTGAAAGGTTTAATGTACATACTGTTAAAAAAGAAAATCTTCACAGGCAATTTACTGATCTAGTAGGCTTGTATTCAATGCTTCATGAATCAGGTAGTATCCAATCTAGCAGACAGAAAGGAGCTCTGAAGAGTTGTTGTACAAGGCAAGAAATTTTTAAAGGCCAAATCGAACAGGAACAAGGAAGTTCTACTGGGTATTTCTCAGTATGATTTCCTTATATGGAGCAAAGGGAAGTCTTGGAGCTGGGTTAGATATACTTGTGTGAGCAGGCCAGCCCTGACTGGTTGATTAGGCCTTCCTTTTCTGGAAGAGCATAACACAGAAAGTTAAATTTTGGTTTGCTGACATGGGCCTTAGCATGAGTGACTCCATCCTGGGCCTAATCTGGTTACTTTAACAATACAAACAAAAATATATATTTCTTTTTTTACATAGTTTAATTTGTTCACATTTAATATTGTTATTGATATAATCAGATTTATATCTGCCATTTTATTTTTTCTTTTCTCTATGTCTCAAGTCATTTTTTTCCCTCTGTTTCTCCTTTACTGTGTCTTTTCTTATAAAATTATATAAAGTAAGAATTATAACAATATATTGATGGATTTGTAATATATAGATGTAAGATGTATAACAATAGTAGCAGAAAAAAACAGAATTATATAGAGAGAACAGAATTATATAGGAGTAACGTTTCTATATCTCACTGGAATTAAGTCAGTATAAATCTGAAGTAGATTTGGTAAATTAATATGTATGTGATAAGCCCTGGAAAAATACACATTTCAAACTAATGAAATGTAATATTGAAATTTGTTTTCCTAAGCACAAATAAAAGATGTTTCATTGTGATCAAGACACTAATATATAAGAAAAGATAAGTTTGATAGGTTCTGTATACAATTCATATTATATTCACTGAAAACAGTGCAATTATTGCTACAGCTTTGACCAGAATTTACAAAGAATTTCATTTAAGATCATCAGTTCAGGCTTTTCAAGGTTGTTATTGAAGCCGTGATCATAAAATTTGTATAAGCTTCAGGACTGTGTTTGAATATTCAAGTAGGCAATTGCTTATGCAAAGTGGGAAATTTTTCTCTCACATACCCTGACCCTTCAGTTTTTATCATCCCTTATCCCATCTGGCTTGCTTAGAAATATTCTAGCACTTTTTGGAGTATCTATTGGTTCTCTATATTAAATCGCTCATGTCAAGGCCAAGAAGAACTGAAGAATGAGTAATTCACAAACCAACAACCATCTTTTTCATTGGGAAAACTACTTAAATTATATTAAAACTACTCTTAACTTTATCACAGTCACAAAAAAATTATACCTGAGTATATTTTCTGAATATGAAATGAAAAGTTTGTAAAGCCTAAATAGTTTTGTTTCAACACAGGTTACAACACAGGTACAGAGTTTTCTTATATAATTGTCACAGAATACTGCTCATTAGCTTCAGTTTTTAAAAAACTAGCATAAAAAAATAGGAGCATTCATTCCACTTTAAGACACAGTGCAGTTATATTCTTATTTATTATAAACATATAATGAACATTATAGGGACTAACATATAAAGACTTAGCCTCCCATCCAAGATAGAGTAACAAGACAGGAGTTAACCCTGATTTAAAACAACGGAAAAACAGGGCATGATGTACAAAATGATGGTTTCCTGTTTGGGACATCTAGCAGAATGACAGTGTTCCCTAAGAGTGAGAAAACAAAGAAGTGAGCTCTATGATCTTCCAGCTCACTGCTTGCAGAGGGTTTCCAAGGTATAGCGCATGTGTGAGAACTCAGGTGGAGCTCAGCAGTCTCAATACTTTGAGGAGGTGAAGCTGAGAGTCCAGGAAATCAAAGACAACTAGAGCTCACAGAACAGAGTATCAGAGAAGAGAGATCTGTGCATAAAAAGAGCCAGTGTTGGACACCTCCAGGGGGCCCCCCTTGAGTCAGCAGCTTCATCCTGATGAATCAGCACAGGCATGTGAGGGAACTACCCAAACCTGGGAAAAGAGCCACCTGAAAGATTTTTTAGAAGCTTACACAGGGAAGGGAATTGTTCATGTGCCTGCAAGCGAGAGTAGAAAACCTCAAAAATTTGGGGCATCGGCTGGAGTACTCAGAAAGGTATTGTCTCACTTCTGGAGGAAAATTAGCTCTAAAGTCTGTTCTGGTCCCTTCTGAGAAAACTTTAGGAACTAAATTTGATCAAACTATTTCCAAGCACTCTAACTGCATCTCAGAACAGAGCTCAAGAATACAATTTTTTTTCCTCCTCCTTCCCCAATTTCTATACTATATGTAATTTGCCTCTTGAAGTTATCTCATAGTTCACTGATTTTTTTTTCATTATTTATTCGGTCTTTTTTTCTTTCTATGTTTCTTTGGGTAGTTTATATTGCTATGTATGTCTTCAGGTAAATTAATATTTTTTTGCTGCGTTTAATATGCTATTAATAACACTGCAAATTTTTAATAGAATTGTACTTTTCATCTCAAAATTTCAGTTTGGGTCTTTTTAGTACCTTCTATACCTCACCTTAAAATTTTCAGTCTTTTATTACCTTTTAGAACATATATGATATTTTTATAACTCTTTCATGTCCTTGACTAATAATTCTATCATCTATATTAGTTCAGAATTCGTATCTATTAGTTGGTGTTTTCTCCTATTATGGAGAAAAATTTGCCTGTTCCTATGCATGCCTGGTAGCTTTTAATAGGGTGCCAGACTTTGTGACTGTCATAGTGTTACTTGTTGGATATTTTTGATTTCCTGTAAATAAGAAATAGTGGCCATTTTTTTTCAAATTTGATAAAAACTATAAACTCTCAAATCCAAATAGCTCAACAAATCCCAAGCACAAGAAACATGAAGAAAACTACACCAAGGCACATCACAATAAAATTGTTCAAAATCAATGATAAAGAGAAAATCTTAAAAGTATCTAGAGAAAAGGGAAACATTACATATAGAGGAACAGGATCAGAAAGCAGACTTCTCACACAAAACTCTGCAGACTTTTATTACAAGAAATGGTAAAGGAGTAAGTCAGTCAAAGAAAGACAAATACCATGTGATTTCACTCATATGTGGAACTTGAGAAACAAAACAGATGAAACTGAGGACAAAAAAGAGAGAGAGGCAAACCAAGAAACAGATTCTTTACTATGGAGAACAAACTAAGGGTTGCTAGAGGGGAGGGGAGTGAGGATGGATTAAATAGGTGATGGGGATGAAGGAGGGCACTTGTTGTGATGAGCACTGGATGTACGGAAGTGCTGATCACTACACTGTACACATAAAACTAATATTACACTGTATGTGAACTAACTGGAATTTAAATTAAAAACTTGAAGAAAAAAAAAGAAATGGTAAGGCAGTCTTTTTAGCAGAAGGGAAAGGATACCAGATAAAATCTGCATCTGAATAAAGGAATGAAGAAAACCAAAAACAATAAAAAATATGGGTAAATTAAAATATTTTACTTTTATTTTTAATATCCCTTTGAAATAGAAATGATTATTTAAGATAGAAGTATTAACAATGCATTATAGTAACATTTGCATAAGTAAAATATATGTCAAAATAGTACAAAGGTGGGAAGAAAAGAAATATAATTACACCATTGTAAGATTTTATATGTAAAATGTTAATAATATGACTTGAAAGTGTACTGGCATAAGGTAAAAGATTTATATTATAAACCCTAATGCAATCACTAAGACACACAACAAAGAGTAATAGCTCAAAGCCAACAAAGAAGATTGAATCTTTAAAAATACTTCATTAATATGAAAGAAAATAGAAAAAAAAGGAAAAAGAGGAAAAGGGTAACAAAGAACAAGATGAAGCAAATATAAGTATAAAAACATATGCCAAGATAGTAGCTTTAACCACAACCAAATAAAGAACCAAATTTAATTTAAATAATTTAAATACCCCCCTTAAAAAAAAAAAGGCAAAAATATTGGGTAAGATATATGCTGCCATTTTGAGTATCAAGATATAAATAGCTTAAAAGTAAAAGTATGGATAAAAAAGATACATCATACTAACTCTAATCAAAAGAAAGCTGGAGTAGCTATGTTAACATCAACATAGATTTCAGAACAACAAATATTGCCAGGGATAAAGAGAATCGCTACATAATGGTAAGTGTCAATTATCAAAAGATATAGCACTCTTAAACAGTTCTACACTTAATAACAGAGCTTCAAAATATGGGAAGGAAAAATTGACAGAGCAGGAAGAAGAAATTAAATTAAAATCCAAAATTAAATTGGAAATTTCAACATCTCTCTCTGAATAATTGATAGAATAATTGATGTTCAATAAGAATACAAAAAACTTGAAAATACTATAACCCAAATGGCCTGACATTTATAAAAACACTTCACACAATGGCAGAATACATCAAATGCACATGGACCATTCAGCAAGATTGACCATATACTGGGCTATAAAATAGGCACTAATACATTTAACAGGATTAAATTAATAAATATTATTTTCAGTTACCACAGTGGAATTAAATTAGAAAGAAATCAATAAGAGAATGATATCTGGAAAATCCCAAATATTTGCAAATTAACCTATGTTTCCAAGAAAAAAGCAAAAGAGAAATCAGAAACTACATTGAACAGAATGAAACACAACAAAGCAAATTTGGTGGGATGAGCTGACATGATATTTAGAGGGCAAGTGTTCTATAAGCCTACTTTAGAAAAGAAAATATCTCAACTCAGAAAGCTCAGCTTCCAACATAGAGAACTAGAAAATGAAGAGCAAATCAAACCTAAAGTAAGCAGAGGAGGAAAAATAATAAATATGAGGGGCAGGTATCAATGAAATAGAAAGCCAGACAATAATATAATGTCAATGAAATAAAAAGCTATGTTTCCAAGAAAACCAATAAAAATGATAGCCTCTAAGCAAACTGCCCAAGAGAAGAAACAAATTACTAGTATTAGAAATGAGAACAGTAACATGATTTCAGATTCTACAAATATTGAAAGGGTAAAAAGAAACATCAATAACTCTGTGATAATAAATTCAACAACCTAGATAAAATGGATAAACTTCTTGAAAGAGACAAACTAAAAGAATAAACCTCTGAAATGCAATAATCTGAATAATTCTCTATCTATTAAAGGAAGAGAATTTGAAGTTTACCAAAAAGAGAACTTCAGGCACAGATGGCTTCAGTAACATTTACTGAAAATTTGTGGAAGAAATTATACTGAATCTTCACAAACTGTTCCAGAAAAATTGAAGAGGATTTTATACTCCACAGTTCATTTTATGAGGCTAGTATTAAATCAATACCAAAACCACCCAAAAACATTACAAAAAGGAAAAAAAAAAACCCCATAGACCAGTATCCTTCATAAACATACACAAAACAATTTTAACAAAATTATAGCAAATCAATCCAACAATATATAAAAGGGTAATACATCATGACTATGTGGGGGATTATCCAAGGAATGTTGAACTGGTTCAACATTTGAAAACTCAGTGTTGCCCTATATTAACAGACTAAACAATAACGACAACAACTGAACGTCTCAATAAAGGCAGAAAAAACATTTGACAAAATTCTATATTCATTCTTGATAAACACTCTTAGCAAACTAGGAATAGAACAGAATATTGTCAACCTTGTAAAGGGCATCTTGAAAAACCTACATGTAATATCATATTTAATAATGAAAGACTAAAGGTGTGCCTGGGTGGCTCAGTCGGTTAAGTGTCTGATTCTTGATTTCAGCTCAGGTCATGATCTCAGGGTCATAAAATCGAGCCCCACGTCAGGCTCCACACTGGGCATGGAGCCTGCTTAAGATTCTCTTTCTCCCTCTGACCCTCCTCCCTACCCCCCACCCCGCTCATTCATCTGCACTCTCTCTCTCTAAAATAATAATAATAAAATAAAATAAAATAAAATATTTATATTATTATTGTATTATATATAATATATATTTATGTTATTTATATTACTATATAAAGATATAATAATAATTATTATTATAATGAAAGACTGAATACTTTCACCCTAACATCAGGATCAAATCTAAGATGCTTGCTCTCAGCACTTTTATTTAACATTATATTGGAAATTCTGGCCGTGGAATAAAGAAAAAAAAGTAATAGAAAATAATAAAATTGCACCCAGGTCAGAAAGGAAAAAGTAAAATTGCCTCCTTTATTCACACACAGGTGCATGATCATCTATTAAAAAAAAAAAACCTGTGAAACCTGCAAAAATGCTTCTAGAATTAATTAGTTTAGTGAAGTTGTAATGTGTAAACTTAATATCAAAATTAATCATATTCCATTTACTAATAATGACCACAAATGGAAATTGAAAGTAACAGTGACATTAATAATAGCTTCAAATATATGAAATTAGTAGTTATACACTTTACAAAAATACATGTAAACTAAAAACTAAAAATAATTGCTGAGAGAAATTAAAGACTTAAATAAATATAGAGATATACGATGTTTATGGGGTCAACTCTTCCCAGGTTGATCAATAAATTCAACACAATGCCTGTTAAAATCCCAGTGGACTTCTTGTAGAAATTGACAATCTCTTTCTAATATTTCTATGAAAATGCAAAGGACTTAGAACAGCCAAAACAGCTTCAGAAAAGAAAAATGAAGTTAGAGGACTTATTCTGTCTCATACCAAGCATCATTATAAACCAACAATAGGGTATTGGTGTGAAGACATACCCTAATGTTGGTTTATAATGATGCTTGATCAATAGACTAGAATAAAGTCCAGAAATAAACCCACACATATATGAACAACTAATTTACATGGTGCTAAAACAATTGGATAGCCATATGAAAAAAACTATAAAACCTGACCACTATCTTATACCATGTAACAATTTTAAGTCAAAATATATCCAGTCCTAAATGTAAAACCCCAGAATTATAAGACTTCTCAAAGAAAACATAGGAGAAATATTCCATATCCTTTGGTTTGCCAAAGATTTCTTAACTACAACGTGAAAAACACATTCCATAAAAGAAAAAAACTCACAAATTGTATTTTTTCAAAATTAAAAATTAAGCCCTTTGAAAGACATTGTTTAATGAATGAAGAACTTACAAACCTTTTCAAATTGTACACTTTAAATATGTGCAGTTTATTTTTTATTTTATTTTATTTTTTTTAAAGATTTTATATATTTATTTGACAAAGGGAGACCAGCGAGAGAGGGAACACAAGCAGGGGGAGGGGGAGAGGGAGAAGCAGGGTCCCCGAGGAGCAGGGAGCCCGATGCGGGGCTAGATCCCAGGACCCTGGGACCATGACCCGAGCCGAAGGCAGGCGCTTAACGACTGAGCCACCCAGGCGCCCCTAAATATGTGCAGTTTGTTGTATGCCAATTATACCTCAACAAAACAGCTTTAAAAAAAAGATAAGCCAGAATTTTGAGAATATATTTACTAATCATTTGTCTGACAAAGGATTTGTATCTAGAATATACAAACAATTTCAATAATAAGATGAACAACCCCCAACCATCAAAAAAAAAAAAAGAGAGAAAATAGCCAAGAAATCTGAAGAGACACTTCATCAAGAAGATAGATGGATGCAAAGAGGCATATGAAAAAAATGATTAACATCATTAGTCATTAAGGAAATGAAGATTAAATCCACCAAGTCTAAAACTGAAAAAGTGAATCCTATCAAATACTGACAAAACTTTACAGAAACTGGGAACTCATATGGATGACAAAGGAGAATGTAAAATGGTATATCCGCTCGGGAAAAAATTTTGGTTGTTTTAAAAAGTTGACCATATACCCCCCCATAACACAGACATTTCACTACAAGGCATTAAGCAACAGAAATAAAAGCATATATCCATACAGACATTTACCTGAATATTCATAGCAGCTTTATTTGTACAGCCCAGAACTGAAAACACCACACCACAAATATTTATGAACATGAGAATGGTAAGTAAATCATGATATGGAATGGAATATTTCTTAGCAATAAAAAATAATAAATTATTTGTATACTCCACAACAGATAATGTCAAAATAATTATGCTGAGTGAAAGAAACCAGAACCAATATTGCATAATACATTATTCCATTTATATTAAATTTTATGATAGACAACTAATGTATAGTGACATAGCTGTGACTCACAGCTGTGATTGCAAGGGTGGTATGAGAAAACATTTCAAAGGAGCACCAGGAAACTTTTGGGGGTAGGGGTTATTTATTATCTTGATTGTGGTGATGGTCTCCCAAGTATATACACATATACAAAGATTACCAAATTGCACACTTTATATGCAGACAGAAAATGTGTGCCTACAGAATATTACCTTTAAGAGAGAAGTCTAACTGGATGGCTACAAAAGCAAAGACTCCTAAAGCCAGAATCACTATGGAAAGAGTCCATGTTCTAGGTTCAAATCAAAAAGAATTTGATTTTGTCAGGACACCGACAGTGTGTCAGGCTCAGTGACAAGCTCACATTAATCGAGCTCATGAGAGACTAACCTATAAAGCAGATTGCTAATGTATTAATTAAAGTGAGAGAGAACTTCCAAAGGTCAAGCATATTCTTGTCAGCTGGTCAGTTCATCCTGCCCACAGTAATAAAGCCTTTATGGAGAGCAAGGATGATCAGGATATTGCTTGGTGAGCAAGGGCAATTAAGAAGATGATTGTAACAGTTAGTGTTACCAGTTTGTGACCATCTGAGGCCATCAGAAATATATGTCCCTCCCCTTGGACAGTCCTGAAATTACTCTGATGTGTTCTTGTTCCTTTTATTATCCTTTTTGTGAATTCCGTACCGAACTTCTACATTCACTTAACATATTCTCATTTCTCTTTCAAAATGCCAAAATAACAGGGAGTAGATTATGTCTTTTTTTACATCAATTGTATTTCAGTGCTGCCTTCCTCAGTTATACCCTAAGTTACTTGACTAAATTTCTCATTTTGATTTCATTTAGGGAAGTATTTTTCCCATGGCTATGAACTATGTCTTAGCATGGAGCTGTTGTTGGTTATTATTTTTGCAGATAAGAGATTTCATATATTATAGGTTTAATTTTAATGATCTTAAATTATGAAATTATGAGAAACAATTTACCATAACCCAGTGTGTGTAGTACACATTTTTAATAAAGCAAATGGTTTGAAATGTCCAAGAATATAAATGAGGAAAATTGAGTAGAATAGTTTATGCACTGAGCCATATTTTCAAAAAGCATAATCTGTGTATCTCTACTTGGTACATATAGCTAAGAAATGAGATATATGTCATGTTTTTGAATACTTCTACTAAATACTTTGAGAGTATGCAGACCCAGCAATTTTTATGCAAAGAATAACCAACAAATTACCACAGCTATTTATTTTGATGTTTAAAATTTTTACTTACTAACATTAGCCCATAAAAATGACACCTCTGTTGAGTAATGTGCTATTTTTGCTGCCTTTTAAAATTATCTTTATATAGAAATACCAGGTTTGTTAACAAGATACACTCCTCTTTTTCTAGCTCTGAAACTGAAACATTAACAAATTTTGGGGTTGAATGAAAAATATTTGTATTATCAGTAACTTTCAGATGTTAATTTCTAATTGGCAAAAATTCTTTTTATGAGAAAAATAAATGCTTATGCTTATACTCTCTCCATCACCATAAAATATTATACAGGTTGTTGGAAATATGATTATTCTAGTCAACTACGTAGGCTGCATTTCCTTTCCAAATACCCTTCCCTAGAAGTAAATTACTTAAGCACCCCTCTCTAGGCTGATTGTTCTTCAGTCAGGTTTCACTCCAAGTATTTGCAACCAGCGCTATTACTTAGGTTGTGTAGGTTGTGATCTCCATAAGGAAACTCATGTTAAAGGTTGAACGCTGTCTGAAATCCAGCTTATCCTCTGCCTACTAAGCCATGTAATTTGACTGGGGGCTCTGTCTGTCCTAAAGAAAAGACATTTCTTTCCAAAGGTACCCTAAGGACTAGTGGAAGCCCTGTTACATACTACCCAATTATTCAAAGTCTACTTTTCTGGTCATATTTGCTTTGCTATTTCAACATATTTTCTTCTAATATGTCAATCCAAACTAAATCAAAATACTGATAGATTGTACACATAGCTGGCGGGGATGTATAGAAAATTGTATTTATTTATTTATAATTATTTTATTTATCAATTTTACTTATTATTACTATTATAATTATTATGTATTATTATCCAGGTAGGAGTGTGAATTACAATAACCTTTTTTAGGAAATGATTTAGCAGTACCTATTAAAATTTTAACTATGTATTCCATTTGACCTTGTAATCCACTTTTAAAAGTATGTGCTTCAGACTGTGTATTTGAATGTATGTACAAAGAAGTTCACTGGAGCTATAGCTTATTTTAAATAAAAACCTGATCTCCTAGATTTAGTACATCATATTCCAAGATATGGACTATCATAGAACTATTTTCAAAACATGAACTACATCTGTAAATAGTGACCTCGTAAAATATGTAAACTATAGGTTACATTATATTGATTTCATTCTGTTAAAAAATGAGGGGAGACTGTTGTGTATCGCTTTCTCATGATGTCAAGTCCCCTTGCTTATGGCTTTAGGGACGCTGTCTGTTTACGTTGGGGAGGCTGTGTCAGGAGGTTGTTATCAAAACGGCTGTGCTACTGAGTGATTATCAATACCACACATGGAGGCATAGGAACACATGACTAAGACATAATGAACATTTAAACTTTAAATACCAAGAATCTGTCGAATTTCCAGAAAGTATTAGGGCCGACAAGGCCACCCTTTGCTGATCTAAATGCTCTCCAAAGACCTTGTGACATTAGCTCCGGTCGTGACAAGACAGCTGTGCGTGGCAGTGGGGAAAACGGCAGCGGCTCTGGGAAGATCATCTTGCTCACCAGCACGGGTACCTTTGCTCCGCTAGCACGGAGCGCGAGGGCCAAGAGACTTTGGATTTGCACTGGCAGCTGGACATCAGGGCATGGCTGGCTAAGCCGACTCTTCCGAGAACCAACTAGCAGAAGGTATACTTCAACTAGGTTTGGACTTTCCTTCTTTCATCTCCCCTTTGCCTGAAACAGTAGTACAAAACTTACCTATCATTGGTTGGGAGTATATTATTTTCTATTGCCTTATTGAGAGACATGATCCTGTATGCTATTGGCTTGTGAAATACTATTATAAGTTATAATATCTCTGTAAACCTGTGTTACATAAACTATTGGCAAAGACAGTCTCAATCTCCAATCATAATCTGCTACAAACAAAACAAATGTGAGTGAATATATACAGATATATCTAAATGCATACACACGTTTTATGGATTTAGTGAAAGGTAAAATAGGATATACATCAAATTGTTAATATAATAATTCACAGGAGTAGATTGGGTCCAAGAATGTAGAACTATTAATTGTTTTTATTAACTGTCCTCTGTGTTGACCGGTTTGTTGCGATATGCTAGTATTTTGCCTTTCTAAGTTAAAAAGAGCAAAAGACTAGTAAATTCAAATATTGCATCCTTTGGGTTTTCATTTTCCTTTCAATTCCATTCATTTTCATTTTCCATTCACATATTCTAAGAATTAGTCTTCTTCAGTACCATGTTTTAATGACAGCTCAAAACCATTGCTAAACCTCTTTATTGATCATCCTGAATCTACTCCCAATATACACGTAGTTCTATAATTTTGTTGTTTTATTGATCTGGAGGTAGAGATTATTTCTCTAATTTTTCAGCACTATTTTCTACTTATTCTATCTCAATTCATCAAGATGTACTTATTCAGTTTCTAGCTATTAGTCATTCACAAACCCAAAAACAGATGGAAAGAGAGACCAGGTCCCCTTGGCCAACATTAATACAATACCCTTGTGCATACATACAGAAAATATTCTTATGATCATTTCCCCAAGAAACTTAAAACAATTTTCTTGGGCAATTGTGCATTGGAGAGAGGAAAATACTCAGGATTTATTGACTGCTGTTAGATATGGGACCTAAACTGATATGAATAACAGGGAACTCAAAGGGCCATCTGTCTCTCAAGTTTGCAGGGCTCTTAGAGAATAAGCATTAGGATACATGTGTGTCAGAAGGTTGTAGATAAACTCCCTAGCAATTCAAAGTAAAGCAACATCTGTGATGGTTGTGGCTGCCCAGTGATCTGAAGAATGCCAGGACATACGTTCTCAGGAAAGGACAAATTGCTTCATCTGTCATCCCTTTTAATTAATAAAGAATTGTCATGCTTTGCAAGTCTCTGTGGATATTGGTGACTGCACATAGTGTACCTTGGAAATAAACCTCAGAGTCACAGGACAGACTCCAGAAATTCTGGAGTAAGGCCATACCTTCTTAAGAAGAAAGCTATTTTCCAAATGCAAAGATTTCCTGGAATGTTATTGAGCATTTGACTACAAGGCATCAATAACTATATGATTAGAGCTTCCCAATGATGTAGTTTTGAAATGTAGGTGAGGTTGGTAAGGTCCGGAGCCGACAACCAAGAAAGAATTCTTGAGGCGTCTTTGGTGCAAAATGGTGGTTTTATTAAAGCAGAGGGACAGGACCTGTGGGCAGAAAGAGCTGCTGCACCAGGGTTGTGAGGGTTGGCTGACTATATACTTGGGAATTGGGGGTAAGGAGAAAGGAAGGTTTTCAAAAGAACTTTCATATGCTAAAAGGACCTACAAAATACTGGAGGCCTTCTCATTGTCAAGTTAAGGTTGTTTTTCCCTCTAGTAAGGCATTGACATCAAGAGAGTTGGAAGCTTCCTGGAGGAACATTATACTCTGCCTGCCTCAAGTATTTGTTAATGGGCTCCAGGTTATAAGAACATTTAATTTTATCTACATTTCCTTCTGGAAGTTTAGGTTATTGATAAGAATGCTTTTTTCTTGTAAATCACTAAACATTTGTAAACTGAGGGAGACTCATGTCTTGCAGGACTGTAATCTCTGTAAGTTAACCATTTATTTTTCCTTCCCTTAGCTTTAGGGCAGCCAGGAGTGCCTGAGGAATGTCACACATGTCCCACCGGGAGTGGGAGGAGGTGTTGTGGGGTGTCAGCTTGTGCTTTGTCCTCCAGCTTGCCTTCTGGTCCCTCATCACCAACATGATCCACAAAAATCATAAAAGTAGTCACAGAAGGCATCTACTTTGTAGAAGAAAAGGGACATTTGGGATTGGAACTGAATTTATTCAGAAGGTATAAATTAATTACCTAAAAAAGTGGCCATTTTCATGAAGACAGATCACAAGAAATACTTGGAAAGAGACACAGGGATGAACCTGTGACAGTAGACAGAGAACATGCAGATCTTTGTGTACCATGTTAATACTCATCAGAAAGCATCTATCACACATTAGAAAGTCACTGAACAACCAGATGGACAGGAATATTTGTCCTTTGTATGACAGCCAGCCTTTGTCGTCTGTTACCGCAGTGTTGATGCATCAAAAGTTGGAGAAGACATAGTAATAGGAATCAAGTCATAGACCCAACAATTGTGCTCCTTCTCACCAAGGTGAATCTAGCCATTGCCACTACTGAAGCCCCATCGGCAAAAACTGATGATGAACCCTTGGATGACGAATTCCTGGAGAAGTCCAGAGTCACTTCATGGATGTGGATTATTTCAGAACCCTTCCACTCTGTATAGGATGGCTATTTATCCGTAGTAGAAATTAATCTAATTATGGTTTGTCTTTCCTGCCCCTAATGCCCCTGCTGATATCCACATCCAAAAGTTTATAGATGCCTAATTTGTTGTCATGATACCTCCCACCATATTGCCTCAGATTAAGGGACTCATTTTAAAACAAAGGAGTTGCAACAATAGGTGCATGCCCTTAGGGTCTATTTGTCTTACTAATACTGTTTCACCCAGAAGCATCCTATGTGATAGAACAATGAATGTTTTGTTAAAGTGTCAGCTAAAGTGACAGCTTAGAGACAACCCTCAGCCCTGTCCTCCAAGATGAGTGTATATTCTTGACCAACCACCAACACAGTGCTATGCCCCAAGCAGCTAGAATTTATGGTCCAGAACCAAGGGAAAGAAATCTGATTGGGACCTCTCACCATCAATTCCTATATCCCAAATGCTGAATTTTCCTTTTTGTCTTTGCAATCCTATATTTTACCTGAACTCTGTCCTGGTTCTCAGACTCTGTCCTGACACTGGATTCTTGATTGAATCAACAGGCAAAGAAAGGAATCATTAAAATGGATGGCTAATCAGTTCTGCTTTCTATGAGGACCCACAGTTGCTGCTAAAAATGAGGGAAAGGAGGAGTATTTATGGTACCCAGGATCTTCATCAGAGTGATTCTTGATGCTTCTATGCCCAGAGATAGTGTTTAGAGGGCTATTAAAGAAACTATGGCACAAACAAAGGTGAGTCAACTAAGAGCTCAGAACATTGAAGGATGAAGGTCTGAGTCTCCACACAAGGACAGCAACCCTTACTGGCTCAAGAGCTATGTCAAGGTAAGGGATATCCAGCATCAGTGGTGGAAAAGGCAGATGATTAAAAGCAGTTAGTCTCAGGACGAGCCATAGCAATGGGGATTGCAGCTTTTTTGCTAATCTTCCTTAATTAAATATTTGTAAATATGGCTGCTGGCTACAACCTGAAATGAGACTCTACGTGATAGACTGGACCTAAGGAAGGGTATAAATGTATCTAAATGGTGGAATATACGTACTGTACTGCACATGTTTAAGAGTCACTTCAAAATCAAACCCTCTTGCCTTATCTATTAATCTAGCCACTGCTATAGCAACTCAGGTTTCTATTAGCTTTACACAGACGCAAACCTTGCATCAATCCTGCACTTCTGGATGCTTAATTATAGCCCGGGGGCTTCTCTGAGACTGAGGTGTGGCCACCCATGGGAACCTGCTTGGAAATTACCTAGAGCCCAAATGTGTGGCACAGATAATGCCCTGTGGGGAATAATCTTGAACCTGGGTGGCCTCTAGCGGCTGGAAACTAGGGCCTCCAAAAAGGAATGCAGCTCTGTCAACACCTTGATTTTTGCCCCAGTGACACTTATGTCAAACTTGACTTCCAGAACTACAAGATAATACATTTGTGGTGATTTAAACCACTAATTTTATGGGAGTTTGTTACAGCAATAGAAAACTCATATGCCACTTGACCCATTTTCTTTACTAATCATTTTTCCCTGATCTTTTCTCCTTAATAAGACTGCACTCACCTTCTGTTGGTCTCCATGTTTTCACCTCATTGTCAGGGTAATATTTCAGGTATTACAACCTAGCATTCCAGACCCTTTACAATCTAACTCCTACCCATTTTTCTATTTTTACTCCTTCAGCTCCTTAAGTTTCAACACAGTAACCCAAAAGATCTGGAAACATACTTATCAATTATATCTTTAGAATGTGAACTTCGTATGGCAAGGCTTTTTCTCTTTTTTGCACTCATCAATGTGCATTTCCCACCATGAATAGTACCTGGACATAGGAGAAACTAAATTAAGCCTTGTTAAAGAGAAAATATGAATGATTTCTTCCACTATAGTTTTATAGTACTCTCTGTGCATAATTCCCTGCCTCTTAATCACTGCATATTAAAATGTTAGCAAAACTTTAAGATTCAATACAAATTCAATCCTGTCCATGAAGCCTTGCACCCCAAACTGATGTTTTCCTTCTTCTGAAAATTAATAGTATTTATTTCCTACAATACAAGACAGTGTTATCCACATACTGCTATGGATTAAATTTAAAATTTTTGGTGTATATCTATATGAGGAAAAACACATGGATCCTGACATCAAGGAATTTATTCTTAAACTTTATAGCAGCACTGGGGAATGAATGAACTGTGCTCTTAGTTTGGAATCAGAAGATATGGGTGCTAATTCCAGCACTACCAGATATGAGGTTTGGACCAGTCACCTAATTTTTCTTGGCTGTGTTGCTCATACACACACACACACACACACACACACACACACACACACACACACACAAAGTGTTAAATAGACCAGTAGTTTTCCAACCAATTCCTTTGTACAAACAAAATCATACATCGAAAACCTAGAGGTAAATTAGGTAAATAAAAACGATTCTGGGAGAAGCTTGTATATATATATATATATATAGCCATCCTAACAGGTGTGAAATGATATCTCATTGTGGTTTAGATTTGAATTTCCCTGATGATTAAGTGATGTTGAGCATCTTTTCATATAACTGTTGGCCCTTTGTACATCTTCTTTGGAGAAATGTCTATTCAAGTTTTTTGCCAGTTTTTAAATCAGGTTATTTGTTTTTTGTTATTGAGTTGTAAGGGTTTCTTATATATTTTGGATATTAACTCCTTATCAGATATATAGTTTGTAAGTATTTTCTCCCATTCCATAGGTTGCCTTTTCACTCTGTTGATTCTTTCCTTTGCTGTGAAGAAACTTTAGTTTACTTGTTTACTTTTGCTTTTGTTGCCTGTGCTTTTGTTGTCATATCCAAGACCAATGTCATGAAGATTTCCTCTATGTAGTCCTCTAGGAGTTTTATAATATGGAGTTTTATAATATCAAGTCTTATGCTTAAGACTTTAATCCATTTGAGTTGATTTTTGTGTATGGTATAAGATAAGGGCTCAATTTAATCTTTGCATATAGATATCCAATTTCCCAGAACCATTTGTTGAAGGGACTATCCTTTCCCCGTTGTATATTCTTAACACACTAGTTGAAGATCAGTTGACTGTATATACGTGGGTTTATTTCTAGGCTTTTTATTCTGTTTCATTAGTTTATGTCTGTCTTTATGAAGGTATGATATTGGCTTAATTACTGTAATTTGCTAATATATTCAAAATATATTTTATCAGGAAGTGTGATATCTCTAGCTTTGTTCTTCTTTCTTAAGATTGTTTTGGCTATTTGAGATCCTCTGTGGCTCCATATGAATTTTAGAATTTTTTTTATTTCTATAAAAAGTGCCATTAGGATTTTGACAGGGATTGTGAATAAATCAATATGGAAAGTATCCTGGATGAGTCTAAGGTTATTTCCAATTTGGTATATTGAACCCTGGTATGGAACATTTCACAAAATTCCAGAAAAAAACCCAAGGCTTCTCAACAAAGATTACACACACCTCCAGTGGAGAATATTTACACAAATTAAAGGGAAAAAAATGATATCTGCACACTGTAAGGGTATACTAAGTTCTGAGACAATGTTTATCGTCATGTATTTTCTCATTCTGTTATTGACTTTCAAAAATAAACAAAAAAATACTTAGGAAAAGAGACAAGTCACCTTGAACAGAGAAGCTGTGATGAAAGAACTAGTATCATGCTTGATGACAGATAGTAATGGACAATATCTTCAAAATCTGAAGGGCAAGTATAAATCAAGACTTTTACAAATAGCCAATTCAAAATGCACTGGGAGTATAGGATAACAAAGAGTAATTCCCTCAAGCAAAAATGAACTCAGAAAACATGGAACTTTTGAATGCTTAAAAAAAAGCAACTATAGGGGCGCCTGGGTGGCTCAGTCGGTTGAGTGGCTGCCTTCAGCTCAGGTCATGATCCCAGGGTCCTGGGATCGAGCCCCGCATCGGGTTCCCTGCTCAGCGGGGAGCCTGCTTCTCCCTCTCCCACTCCCCCTGCTTGTGTTCCCTCTCTCGCTGTCTCTTTCTCTCTGTCAAATAGATAAATAAAAATCTTTAAAAAAAAAAAAAAAGCAACTATATTTAATGGATAATTGTCAATTTGGATGTTTAGGTTTTGAATCCACCACCTATTTTGAAGGAATCCCAGATAGGTGAGATCTGTACTGGGTCTCCTCTACAAATAAAAGATATATATACATGATATTAGTCATTCCCTTTCCCAATACCCTGACAGTTGGCCTGTGGCTAAGATAATCCTATTCAATAGTGAATGTAGTCTCCAGTTTAAGGATATTTAGATATTTTCATGGACTCCAGGGTCAAAGAAAAAGT
Source organism: Halichoerus grypus (assembly GCF_964656455.1). Taxonomy (NCBI): domain Eukaryota; kingdom Metazoa; phylum Chordata; class Mammalia; order Carnivora; family Phocidae; genus Halichoerus; species Halichoerus grypus. The sequence continues at coordinate 90,793,542 of NC_135720.1, read as the reverse complement.
GGCTTTTTAAAGTGATAAATTTCCAAAAGCCTGGAAAATATATGTAAAAGCAGCAAAGTCCATCATCCTTACAATGTGTATCAAACTATTTCAATGATCAAAGCAGTGTCAAGTATCCAACTGTCAAATGCTTCAATACTGAGGATACTGGTCATATGGCAGCATCTTGTCCATGCCTTGCCTTCCTTGATCCCTGCCTGAGTCTACTTCTCTAACAATCCTGTAAATTCTTTGAGATACTCAATATCATTAAAATAAATCCATTCTCTCCTTATGTTTTCCAGTCAGTTTCTATTGTTTGTAAACCAAGAACTCTCAATACTGCAATAATGAAATTCATTAACAAAAATATGAATCAAAATTAATAACTTGAGTTTTGAGAAGCTAGCTATAATTCAACAATTCCTTTAGTTTCAAATTTGTTGATATTTCAAGTGAAATTCAAATGAAATTTAAATATACTTAATAATTTAATTTTAAAATATATACTAACTATAAACCAATACCTAGAAATATTACAGTAGTTTCATAAAACAACTTCTATGTATCTTACTTTTTGGCTTTGTATCTCTACTTATCTTTAGAAAGATGTATAGAAGGTTATTCATCTTCTATTTGAAGAGGAAAATTACCCAGAGCAGGCCCAGGCCAGCAGGCACCAGAAGATGGAAAGTTATTGGCAATAGCAAGAGATAACCAGAAACCCAGCTGGGAGCAAGAGATAACCAGCCATTTCTGCTTCTGTAGATGGGCTTTCTGCCATAAGCTTCTTGCACTGCCCTGTCGGCTGCCCTAACCGATGTTCCAGCCTAAAGCAACCCCCCCCAATTTAAACCCACCTACCAGTAGTCAGCACAGCCCTTGGAACCTGACCCCCTGCACTGCCCTATAAAAGCTCTGTAACCCCGCTACCCAGGGCCCAGAATTTCAAGGACAAGCTCGTCTGGGTCCACCAGTATAAAATAAACCCAAGTTCTCCTACTTCTCCGAGTGTCACTTGGTTTCTCGCTGGTCTGATTATTTTTCTGCAACATATTAATGATTATTATTTTGGAGTGTCCAGTTTGAATTCACTGTAAGAAGATTTTTTTGTACTTTTCTATCTTGCTTGAAATACATAAGGCACAATTGTGACTTTAAATAGCTAACAAAATTTTTATTTTAAAATGTTAGAAACTAAGATTTACGCGGCCTAAAGCAAATGATACTTACAAATTCTATTGTTCTCTAAAGGGACTGTCAAGAAAAAGGATTTATGATTGAATGGCAGCATGCCATAGTGAAAAAGGCACTGAGATCTGGAACTATTCCAGATCCGTGGCTGTGTTTCCTTGAAATATTGATTACTTTCATTGAGCCTTTGTTTTTGTATCTGTCAAATGAAAGAATCTAAGAATTTCTTGGTTCTTACATTTTTTTCGAGTTTATATTTAAATTCCAGTTAGTTAACCTACAGTGTAATATTAGTTTCAGGTGAGAATTTAGTGATTCCTCACTTATATAGCACACCTAGTACTTATCACAACAAGTGCAGTCCTCAATACCCATCACCCATCTAGCCCATCCCCAACCCACCTCCCCTCCAAGAACCCTCAGTTTGTTCTCTATTGTGAAGAGTCTGTTTCCTGGTTTGGTTCTGTCTTTTTTTTCACCCCTATGTTCATCTGTTTTATTACTTAAATTCCCCATATATGTGAAATCATATGGTATCTGTCTTTCTCTGACTTATCTCACTTAGCATAATATTCTCTAGCTATATTTACATTGTTGCAAATGGCAAGATTTCATTCTTTTTATGGCTGAGTAATATTCCATTGTGTATATATACCATATCTTTCCAATTCATCTTCTATTTGAAGAGGAAAATTACCAATATGTACAATTTCAATCAGCATTGAATCAAATACTCCAAGAAAAAGAAAATAGATCAATTTGTTTCTTTCTTTGCCAAGTTCCTAGTGTTTTATAGAAACTGTCCTTAACTTAAAAGAAAATGACATTAAACTTAATATAGCACTTAATATGCCAGCATAGCTTAAAGCATTTTACATATATTCATTCATTTAATCTTGACAATATTATCATTTCTTTTTCTTAAATGGGAAAATTGCCCAAGGTCACATAGTTGGTAAGTGGTTGAATCCAAATCTGAACCCAGGCAGCCAGGCTCCTGAACCTCTGTTTGTAGCCACTATGCGGTGCTCTTCTAGGAAGCTACTAGTCTGACTCAGGTCATCACTACTGAGCATTCATTATGTCAGACACGGATAGGCAAAAGTAGTCAACAACTCATAATCTCCAATTCCTTTTTCAGGTAATTTGCACACTGTTCATTTCTTTTTTGGGAGCTTTTTTCTCTTTCCTTATAGTAAAATAAGCCTTAAAATTTTTAATATTTTAAACTATATTAAGCTACCCTCACGTCACCAACTTCTTTTACAACACCACAAAAACAAAAGCTTTTCATTCATGTCAACGTAATTTGCTTTGCCTCCCTTATATACCATTTGTTTGCTTCTCTATGATGTCCTAGGACCACATCTTCGTCATTTCCCTCTCTGTTCTGCTGTATTTTCCAAACTTAAGGAGAATCCAGTGACCATCATCTCTTTAGGAATGGGATCAGGTGAATAGACAGTTTTCAATTAACTGTATATCTCATTAAAGCATCCTTTAAATTTGTTTAGGTGCAACAGTTTATGTATTTGTGTTTGAAATGTGTTTGTGTTGTAGGCAGGTGGGTGCAAGAGGGAGGGGGGAAGGAAAGATCTAGTAGTCAGAAATATTATAAATTCTTAAATTATTAAAAGATTTTTTCCACTCAATAGCACCTATTAGAATTGACTACCAATATTAAAATCATCCACTCATTTAGCAAATATTTTATGAAGTGCCTACTATTTATAAACTTCATATTATGAAATCAAATTTGATTAACTATTAAGAACTTTGAGTTCTCTAAATTAAGGATATATATATAGCTTCATAATATCCATTTTTAACGGCCCAAGGCTTTTATTCTTGAATATCAGTTTAGCCATAAAGTGCTGATTAAATAATTAAACATTTAATAACTAATTAAAAATCTATGCCTCTGCTTTTATTATAAGCCATTACTGTATTCATAGCCTTATATTTGTTAATATTCACACAACAGTAAGATGCCAACCAAAAGTCCTTACTAATCTGGTCAGTGAGTAAAATGTCAATGTGCTTTTGTGAGACCCACTCACTAATTACATCAACTATTGAAATATCGCTTCATTTCTATTACTTTTTATTCTTCATCTAAAAATAAAATATAAACCTACGATTTTAAGATTAAGTAGTCAATATTCCTCATATCATTTTCTAGATTCTGAAGAGTACCTTTTGAAAGTTGACTTTTTTAAATTTATAGATTAATTAATGGAAATATTTCCAGATACACTTTTTCTTTTTTTTTTTTTTTTTAAAGATTTTATTTATTTATTTGAGAGAGAGAGAATGAGAGAGAGAGAGCATGAGAGGGGGGAGGGTCAGAGGGAGAAGCAGACTCCCTGCTGAGCAGGGAGCCCGATGCGGGACTCGATCCTGGGACTCCAGGATCATGACCTGAGCCGAAGGCAGTCGCTTAACCAACTGAGCCACCCAGGCGCCCAGATACACTTTTTCTTTAACCATCACTATTCATGGCATCATTTCCCATCCTAAATTATCCCTTGAACTGCTCAAAAGCAGTTGATCACTTATTAGTCAAAAAATAAGATAATTTAGGGGTGCCTGGGTGGCTCAGATGGTTAAGCATCTGCCTTTGGCTCAGGTCATGATCCCAGGGTCCTGGGATCGAGCCCCACATCGGGCTCCTGGCTCAGCGGGGAGCCTGCTTCTCCTTCTCCCTCTGCCTCTCTCCCTGCTCATGCTCTCTCTCTCTCTGTATCTCTGTGTCTCAAATGAATAAATAAAATCTTAAAAAAAAAAGAAGAAGATAATTTGGCTTTTAAATGTATAGATTAAATGGACTGTTTTCAACCATGTACTATTGGACAAAATTTAGAAGGTTGGAGGACTAGGATATGCCCATATAATTGCAACAGTCTCACCCTCTCTCAGCTAACCTAACATTTTCAACAGCATGGAGCACCCTTTGGTGAGGCTATTGCTAAAGAAAACTCGTTTGTGTAGAAATAGCAAGTGCCTCAAGTTCAATGACCAGTCACCATCCAAGATCATGTTTGCCTTGTGAATCTGAAACTAGGAATGTGCACGGAAAATCCTATGCCATTTTATTCCATAGAATATCATTTTGTTGAGTTTACAGAAATTCTGAAGAAAATGAATTAAAGGCAGATATTTACTTTAGGGGTTCCTGGATGGCGCAGTTGGTTAAGCATCTGACTCTTGGTTCAGCTCAGGTCTGATCTCAGGTGGTGAGAGGGAGCCTCGCATTGGGCTGTGTGCTCAGCATGGAGTCTGCTTGAGTCTCTCCCTCTCCCTCAGCCCCCCCCACCATGTGCTCGCTCTCTCTCTCTCTCTCTGAAATAAGTAAATCTTTTTTTTGAAGTAGATATTTATTAGAGAATTAGAGCTTTTCTTTCTGAATGTGAAAAGAGTCTGTAGACCATAAAAGGGAAAATATCAATTTTTAAAAGAATCATAAATGGAATTTAGAAATATCTCAAAAGAAGGAATAACACTAACTCCAAAGCACTATTTTGTCCATTGATTCTAAGAATGTGTTCCATGTAGTTTAGAAGGGATTTTGTGAGAGAAACAAAGTTTTGTGTTTAAATAAATTAGGAAATACTGAATTGAACAAATTTAAATAGATGCCTTTACTACTAGACTGATCAGATCCTTGAAGATCCTACCTTATGAGTTTCCAAGAGGTACACATTGGCTGATGTAGGTCAGTACACACACAAGACAAGACAAGGCAAAATCATCTGACTGATTTGACTGGTAAAGATATGACAAGAAACTTTTAGACTCAGTTTATTATTTACATAGTGAAAGGAAGATTAGCCAAAGGTACCACAGCAAAAAGAATTTGAAATAAAAGGGCCAGATAACTATAGTGAGTTTTGATGGACTCCATTGCTGAGGAGCAAATTCTAGACTGAAGCTAAGTGGTTTTATGTTCTGCAACTTTAAGGCAAGAGGGCCCCATACCTCATTAGAACCTGGGAGGTGATAAGAAACTCTCTCTTGATAACCCCTCAGGGAACATAAGCAAGCAAATGGGAGATGACCTTGTAGTAGCTCTTTATTAAGTGTCCCAACCCCTCATGAAGAATCCACATGGCATTCTGCCAATGTTCAGAATAATCATGGTTCAGGCATCTGTGGTTTATGTGGGTATGTGCAAGTTCAGCAGGACCCCATAGAAGAGCTGTCCCTTCACAGCATTGTCCTGACATTTGATCATGGAACTCTTATTTTTCATAAGAATTAATATTCTTCAGAACAGATATGGGCATGGCTACTGTAGTCTAAGTCTGATTGTTAACTATGTCCAAGATGGTCTTGAGCAGGTAAACTAATGATCAGAGAGGTCTAGGAGAGGAAAAGCTGGAAAGCATTAAGAAACAGCATCCAACTGTGATGGTTAATTTTATGCATCAACTTGACTGAACTAAGGGATTCCCAGATGGCTGGTAAAAATTATTTCTAGGTGTGCCTGTGAAGGTATTTCTGGAAGACGAGCATTTGACTGAGGCTTTTGGACTAGACTGGAACCTACATCGGTGGCTTCCTTGTTCTCAGGCCTTTAGGTAAGAATGAGAACCACACCACTGGCCTCCTGCTTGCAGACAGTGGATTATAGAACTTCTCAGCCTCCATATTGACATAAGCTAATTCCTCACAGTACATTTCTTTTACATATAACTTATTGGTGTTGTTTCTCTGGAGAACCCTAATATGCCAACTAAGTTTAGAGAAATGTGAAAACCAGGGGAGAGGGCCATAAAAGTGAGGGGAACAAGCCACATAGAAGTGAGTAAAAGCCTCGGCCCCCAAGGATCAGAAGAGTAGAAATCAGAATGTTAGCAGAAAGCTTCAAGCAGATGGGTCACATAGGTTACAGATTAGGTTTGAGCAGGCAGCAGAACTCTTCCAAGCTCTACTTACTAAGATGAATGAGGAAGTTCCAACTATACTGCTATGTTATAGTCCAGTTTGAAAATATACTTAAACAGGAATCTGCTTATTTACTAAGAACTCATCTCTCTACCTGATACTCTATGCCTCTCTCCTTACACTATCTTTCAATATTACTGAAATATGCATCAATTCCTAAATAGGCCAGGCTCTTTAATGTTAATAGGAATTAGTTTATGCTATTACTTACCCTTGAGATGATCTTTCAGTCCACTGCCTCTCCCTTACCTGCCAAATCCTGCTTTGTTTCAGCTTTTGGCTTAGACGTATATTTGGGAAAACCTTTCAGAACTCACCCCCTTCCAACTTGAGATATCTGATCCAGTCAGGAAATGGAGGAGGGAGTCCGAAGAAAGCTCCTAATGCACCCTGTGTTTGCTTCATTTAGTACTTATTATACTCACAGATTGGCTTGTATATTTACCAAGCTCTTTCACTAGATTATATTATTGTTTCTTATTTATATTTCTGGCATGGTACATGGTCTCTGACACATAGAAGATACTAAAAAGGCATTTATTAAATAAAGGAATTGAGCAAGGCTACTTGTGTATTCACGCAACCTTTAGTGCCCACCATTGCATAGGATGGCAATGACTTTCAGTCTTTGTTCAGAGATCATTCAGTATGAGAGCTCTGTGCAAATCAGGTTTTATTTTTTAAATTTTTTATTGTTATGTTAATCACCATACATTACATCATTAGTTTTTGATGTAGTGTTCCATGATTCATTGTTTGTGTATAACACCCAGTGCTCCATACAGAACAGGTTTTAGTACCCATAGAAGAAAATAATCCATAGGGAAAAAAATTAAGGAAAATGTTTTAAAAAGAATTGGTAATTTTCAAATCTAACTTAAATATTAAAACTACAAGTGATTCTGAGTTGGATTAAGATATTCAGTATTTGTAACTTCTTACTAAATTAAATCATAAATGCTTCAGGCACTTATTTCACTTGGTCAAATACTATGTTTAAGCAATAAAAAAAGCTCAAGGTGATACAGTAAATATTTATATGTGTTGTTATGATATTCTGGGAACATCAGAATATTTCTCATTTTCAAACTGTATTTGAAGCTACTATAAGTGGATTGAAAATTTGTTGAAGTTTTTAATATAAGATGAAGAATGTCAGATGTCAAGTCTTCTTCCTCTAGTTCTTTCTGGTTATCAGACCTTATATTTGTAGGATCACTGTATCCAAAGTTTGAACTGGTCCTGGCTAAGCCTGTAACTATGTTGTGAATTACTAAGTGGGTTCTAGAATGAAATTTATTCCTTTAAATCTACCCAATAGCCCTTGAGCACTTGGCCACTCTTTCTTCCTAACTCCACAGTCATGTGCCCTGGTGATACAGGTGGGCTTGGTTTCCTGACTTCAGTTCAGTTTCCTAATGGAGGAGATTAACCCCTACTCTAAATCCCATTTACTTGGAATGGGTTTAGATACATCATCTGAATTTATCAATCATTTCCCATCTTAATTCTCTAACCTAAAAGTAAGATAATGATTTCTCCATATGTGCTCAGAGATTTTTATATCAAGGTCTGGTTAAATGAGAATTGATACTATTGATCTAGTCCCCCTACCCACTGGACCACTGATGAAGAGTCAACATTCTTTGTTATGACTGTTGATCGAAACGATTATAAATTATTTCCACGATTAATTCTCTCAAAAATATAAATCACTTTTCTGTATCTATCTTCATTTATATTTTCCTCCCTTGACTGAGGATAAACTTAAATCAGAAGCTCTTAAAGCTTTGGACTTCCGCTTGGAATGCGTCAGCCAATAATAGAAAACAAACATGTAAGCTCCCTGTTTCCTTACCCACAACCCTCAGCCACAGAGACTTAATAATAGAACCACACAGGTTTCTGAAGGTAACTTCCTGAGATGTTGTGGAAGGAGTTATTCTTGGACTCATCTGGCCACTGCCTGGCCTCCTTCCAGAGGACAAATCAAGTAGTAGAATTAAATTGAGATGCCCTGAAGGTACACACCACAGAAATATTTCCTGCCTGTCATGGCACGGGCTTTTTGCCTTCAATCACTGATTACTCTATTGATATATCCTTTGCTGTGTGCCTTTGGAATTTTGTTTGTTCCTTATATTTTTCTATCAAGTCTCTGTCTATTTTCATCATTTGCCAAAGACTTCTAAACTGCCTTTGATCATACTCACATACACAAGTCATTCTGTCAAGGACTTTGTCAAATGGCCTTTATGTTTCTATGTTTCTACCAATATTCTATTCATGATTACTTATATATTGTCTAAAAAGATTGAGACTTTCTCTACAGCTCTCTCTTTTCCTTCTGAGTCCTCACCAGAATCACCCTTAACATCCCTATTTCTAGCATGCACCTCAAAACCCTGCCCATTACCCAGTTCCAAAGATACTTCTACATTTTTAGGTATTTGTTACAGCACCATCCCACTCTTGGTACCAATAAAGTTAGGGCTACTATAACAAAATACCACAGACTGGGTGGCTTATCAATAACAAATTTATTTCTTACAATTTGGAGGCTGGAAGTGTGAGATCAGGGTACCAGCATGTCAGGTTCTGGTGAGAACTCTCTTTTGGGTTGCAGACTTCTTATTCCCTCTTCACATGATGGAGAACAGAGAAAGGAAGCAAGCTCACTTGTGACTCATAAAAAGCACTAATCTTATTCACCACCTTCATAACCTATCTAATCCTAATTATCTCCCAAAGGCCCCACTTCCTAATACCATCATGTTGCGGGGCTGGTGGGGGAGGGGGCATGTTTTAACATTTGAATTTTGAGAGAATACCACATTCAGTTTATAACAAGACCATAGGTCAGACTGGGAAAAGTTACCATCAAAAGCATCAGGGAACAGACCAGGAGTTACACCAGCCTTGGGCTTCAGCATCAAATGCCTTCTGGGAAATAGGAGGATCCATATCCTAGATCTGAGCTGAGAAACAGACTAGTGGGAGAAGAGATCTACCAGATAAATGCTCTTTTTTTCTTGCAGCATATAATTAATGCTTTTCCTCAATAAACCTCTATAATTACAAAGTTTTTCACTTCAGCTAGATCACTCAAGATTTTAGGAGTTGCCAACCAGCTTTGTTATATTACAATTTTAAAATAGAAAGATTCAGTACATTTGGTTCTGCAGAGGCAGAGTAGTATGGGATCAGAGTGAGGAAAGATTTGGTGAAGAAAAAGAAGAAATATAGCCCAGGTAGAAAATATATATTTCCTTGTGCTGTTTCTGAAATTTTTTAATCAACTTTTTGGGTACACTACCAATAGAGAAAAAGTACATATTTTGTTTTATTGTTTTTTCTTTGAATAACTACAATCTCAATTTCCACAGCTTGCATTTAAGTTAAATCTATTCTGATTTCATTATATTTTTATACAAAGAACAGACAGATGTCTTAATAAAATATGACCAGATGGCTTATAGACAAAGAAGCACCATCAATTTTTGTGCACAGTTTAAAAATTGCACAAAACATCTGTAGACTAGTAATGAGTTTTACTATTTTTCCATTTTGGGTACAATATTGCTCAAAATACACAATTAAATGTGCATTTTGTTAATGAAATCTTCTGACTCAGTCATTAAAAGAAACTTTCTCACTTTCAAAACTGTTGCACTAACATTTGTTAATCTGTTGTTTTATTTATCTCAGTTTTCAAAATATAATTAATCTGTATTGATCTGTTTGACATACAAAATGACCTCTTCGGGGAACTGTCATCATCTAGCTGGAATTGCCCGCTTTCCACTGACACACTGCTTTGGACTTAATTTTTAAAAAAATACAGACAAAAAATATTTTGAGTAATAAAAATGGAGGCTAAGTAATTCCAATAGGAAAGAATACTCGAAAACATTCTATCCAAAAAACTTATGCACATAAAAATATACCACTTTACAGTGATAATTCTAAATTTTGACATTTACAACTGATTTATACAAGTAAGACTGATAAAATAACACTATTTATAATATGTGCAATGGGTAAATAGGATGCTTTTTTGCTTATTCTCCATTTATGAAAATTTGAAATTAAGCACTTCTTTTCCATACAAATACCCTTACTTTCAGGTAAGGTGGAAAATCTTATTCAGGAGATAATGAAGTGTTATCATTGTGAAAGATGCCTACTGCATAGTGAGAAGAGTGTAGGTCATTTAAACTACTTAACAATTTGTAGGAGATTGTTTACAAATTAAGGGTACAATAGATTTTAATCAGAAAAATGGTATGGATAAACTTAGTAGAGAAGAATGTTAACAAATATCCCATCAATTAAAACAGCATTTTAAAAAATTTAAACTATAATATAAATGTAAAACCAGCAAAACCCATAAAATATTCAATTTATAAGTTAAATTACATGTACAACCCATATTTATTAGAAATTTTGTGGAATTTAATATAGATGATAGAACTGGGAAAACTTGAAACAGAACTCAAAGGAAAGTATTGATTGATTTTCTGGATGGATGATTGGTTGTATTCTTGTTCTGTCTGACATATACTTAATAATATAAAGCAGAGCACTTTTGAATTTCTGGCGATTGGCAATTTTAAAAACAATTTTATGACACGAGGTTTTAATTTGTCTGGTTTGACTCATCACATGGCATCATGATAGTCAAATATTTTGGATGTTTTATAAGCTGTATTTTTTTTTCAAAGAAGTGCTTTATAATTTATTTATACAGATCACCATTAATTTTAAATAGTGTTTATCCATTTATATGTGAATTGTATTTAGAGATTTGCTATTTTTTATCAAAAATATACTTACCTGAATTACAATAAAAAAATTTTTTTCTGATAGATCAGAAGACTTAAACTATAAGTAATTTTAGCACAGCAATTTATTTCTACTTTTCTTGAAAAGAAAATCCACTTGAGATTTTAAAAGTATTTAAGTATTTGAAATAGTGTGTTTTTTCTATTCTAAATAACATTCTGTTTCTGTTTCTTTTTCTAGTTTACCTCTTAAAAATTCACATCGGGAATCTGAATAAATATTTTAACCAAAAACTATGCATTATCAATGATACTTAAAAACATAAAATTTCCTTCGAGAGCAGATTTTTTTAATTTTTAAAACTTTGTTACATTTTTTAAAGGTTAAGTAGCTTTTAAACTCCAAATTTTTACTTTAAATTATATCTTAATGGGTGAAAGAAATAATTTTAAAATATATAATATATTTATATATTAATTGTTATTAAATTAATGTTAATATTAATTTGATTTATAATTTAATTTGTATTTGATTTATGATTTAATTTATATACATAAGGAATCATTGAAATGTGGTTCTAGCTTCTCTTAAAAATTAGATTAATTGTTATAATTGTTGTTATTTGATCCTTTCTAACTATATTGCTTATACATCAAAAGAACCATCTACTGGAAAGAAGATATGTTCTAGGAAAAAAAAGCCCACTAGTTTCATTACTTCATTTCAAAAATGACAATTCTAATGACAAGCAAGTTTCCTCAAATCTTGGCTCACTACGACACTGGAGAAACTAGGACATTAGGCCTCAAAGTCTGTTATTTGAAAACATACTAAACTTTATGCTAAAAAGAATTTTAAAATATTTCTACCCAGTAACCACTCCTAAACTTTCAATCAGTTAAATCATTTGTTCACATTTCAGATATGACTTATCTATATTAACTTAATTCAAGTCAAGAATAAAATACCAGTACAATGTTTAAATTCTCATGTTATATGTCATGTCCTACATGGCCAATTAATTTATGACAAAGGAACCATAAATATACAATGGAGAAGGGATAATCTCTTCAATAAATTGTGTTTGCAAAACTGGACAGCCACATACAAAAGACTGAAAGTGAATCCCTGTCTTACACCATACACAAAATTCAACTCAAAATGGATTTAAGATTTGAACATAAGACCTGAAACCGTAAAACTCCTAGAAGGAAACATAGTGGATAAGCTTCTTGACATCGATCTCAGCAATGGTGTTTTGGATTTGACATCAACAACTAAGGAAACAAAAGCAAAAATAAATAAGTGGGACTACATCAAACTGAAAATCTTCTGCACAGCAAAGGAAACCATCAACAAAATTAAAAGGCAACTTGTGGAATGGGAGAAAATATTTGCAAACCACATATCCAGTAAGGCATTAATATACAAAATACATAAGAAACAAAGAACACATACAACTCAATAACTAACTAGCTAAATAAATAAATAATGGACAAAATACCTGAATAGACATTTTTCCAAAGAAGACCTACAAATGGCCAACAGGTACATGAAAGAATGCTTAACATCACTAATCATCAGAGAAATACAAATCAAAACCACAATGAGATTTCACTTCACAACTGTTAGTATGACTTATCAAAAAAAAAACCAAAAACAAAACAGTGGATCAATGCTGACAAGGTTATAGAGATAAGGGAACTTTTGTACACTGTTGGTGGGAATATAAACTGGTGCCATCACTATAGAAAACAGTTATGGAGATGTCTCAAGAAATTGAAAATAGAACTACCATATTATCCAGCAATCACAGTTTTGGGTATGTATCAAAAGAAATGAAATCGTTATCTTAAAGAGTTATCTGTACTCCTATGTTCATTGCAGTATTATTCACAATGGCCAAGGTATGAAAACAATCTAAGTGTCCATCAATGGATGATTGGATAAAAAAGATGTGGTATATACATATAATAGAAGAGCATTAAGCCATGAGAAAGGAGGAAATCTTGCCATTATATTAGATGCTATCATTTGTATGTGGAATCTAAAAACATAAACAGACAAACCAAGAAAGCAAACAAAAAAACTCAAATTCACAGAGACAGTAGAAAAGTGGTTGCCAGGGGCTGAGGGTAAGGGAAATAGGGAGACACTGGTAAACAGGTACAAACTCTCAGGTAACTAACTATACAATGAGTAAGATCTGAGCAGCCAATGTATAACATGGTGACAGTGGTTGATAACACTATATTGTATAATTGAAATTTGCAAAGAGGTTAGAACTTCAATGTTCTCACCCTCCCCCCCAAAAAATAAATATGTGAGAGAGAGATACGTAATTTACTCAGTAGGGGAATCTTTTCACAATATATACATATATTAAAGTATCACATTGTACACCTTTAATATCTACAATTATATTTGTCACTTATACCTCAAAAATATCTCATGTTACATACAAATTACTGTATTTGAGAATTTGTGAAAGAAGCATGACATCAAATTGAATCATTACTGAGCTTTGGTATTTTGTACTAGAATGGTAAATCTGAACTCCTAAGTAGTATTTTCCTAATATGTATTGGTATGTCTTTGTCTATTTTCTCACTCTCCCTATTATATTTATGTCTTAGAATTATCCAAAAGAGATTTCTACAAGTACTGATATTTTTACATTTGTTTTTTAGAGAGAACAATCGATGTGGTTATTTTCTTCCTAAATTATCAGGAAGAAATTACTCGATTTTAATATTATAATTATAATGCAGATGACAGCATTTTGTAAGCCAACAATTTGGGAGAATATTACTTTATTTTATATTTATTTTAAATATTTCAGTATTACAAGAAGGTAAGAAGCTTATGAGAAACAAAGATCATACAATCATATAATGTATAGGGTTTAATCTCAGTTTTCACAAATAATAAAAATACTTAAGTGTATTTAAAAGGCTTTACAAATTCAAAACACTTTGGACAATAAAAGAAATTTCAAATTCAGATCCACCAAGATGTAATTCTCTACTACAAATTCTGAAATGAAAGAGCCATTTGGTCTATTTAAAATAAAATCCTAACATCATATCATAAAAAATAAACAAACAAACAAAAAACACAGCTGTAACCAGAATAGTGCTACTGAAATTCCATGGTGGTAATTATCACTATAAAGATACTGAGAAATCCCAACATGCATTTTAAATCAGCAAAGAAAGATAAAGTATAATTCTTGACCCGAATTCATGGGATAAGTGGGAAAATATTCTTTCCTCTTCAGTTTTTCAGAAGCATTTGCATAGATTTGACAGTTCCTCCTTAAATTTTTGTAGAATTCACCAGTCAAGCCGTACGGGGCTGGAGTATTCATTACAGGACATTTTTTAACTACAAATTAAATTTCTTTAACAGGTATAGGGCCAATCAGATTATCTATTCTTCTGTGAAGATAGTAGCTTGTCTTTCAAGGAATTTGCCCATCTATGTTTATTAACTTGCTTATCTAAGTTAATTAATTTATTTTTAAATGTTATTTTATTGAAGTGTAGTTGACATACAACATAATGATTCAACATTTGTATACATTATGAAGTGATCACCACGAGAAATCTAACTACCATCTGTCACTATACGAAGTTGTTACAGTATTATTAACTATATTCCCTGTGATGTACATTGCATCTCCATGTCTTACTTATTTTATAACTGGAAGTACCTCTTAAGTTCATTGATTGGCATAAAACTGTTCATAATATTTTTTAATTGTCCCTTTACTATCTATACAATCTATAGTGCTGTCACCTCCTTCTGTAACTCTCTCCAATACTCAACACTGTGAACTCCAGCCGCCCTTGTCTCCCTGGCCTCCCAACTCTGTCTCCTCAACTCAGATTGACCATCTGGCTTGACTTGGGTTCCACCTGCATGCCCTAGGCTCAGGAAATGCTCTCAGACAGTAAATTGTGACAATTATAAGGTTTCCTCATTTATTTCCCATTTCTCAGGATTGTTGTCTTTTATTGCCTGATGTTCAATATCTGAAAAGCACTGCTTCATATATTTTGTTCAGTTGTAGGTAGTTACAGGCTGGAAAATAAACCCAGTCCCTATCACTTCATCGTGTCTAAAAAGTGGAAGTAACATTAACAGATAATAAACTCAGTAGATATTGAAAGAGTAGCCAAAAATCCACATGAACAAAATGTGACAGCCCAGATGTCTTTATCAAAAGTTCAAGAAAGAGATATCCCCACTTACACAAACTCCTCTATATCTCAAGAAACAGATAGTCAAACTCACATAAGTTATTCTGCAGTATGCCAATGGTGGAGAGGAAGCTAGCTAGCTAATTCTACAAGGCAAACAAAATGTTTATTCCAAAAATATATAAGAAAAACTAAATAAAATAATAGGTTAACCACACCTATCAATTTAGGTGAAATATACTAAATGAAGTATTTCAAAACAAAATTCAAAAGTATGTTAAGTAAACGATGTCCAAGTAGGATTTACCCAGAAGGATGAGAACTTTCCATGCCAGAATCTACCAATGAACTTCTAATTGATAAAACAAAAGGAAACATATCATACCAATGCCATATAAAATATTACTAAATACTTTTAAATATATAGCAGATTTCTGGAAGAAGAATGCTATAAAATTTCCAAGTGCCAAAAATAAAAAGGGTACTCAAAGCTGAAACTATAAATATGTCAAATCCTTGATAATTATAAGGAAATTGCAACTGTATATATACTTGAGGATCTAGGATTTTCAGTTGTTAGGGAGTGAGTTGAACCTACAGAGCTCCATGCATAAAGACATTAATGGAAGAGGTTTCCCTGCATCTGATGATATTCAATAAAGTGTTATCAGTGAATAGGAACAAACAAATGAAACATTTTACCTTGAACCATAGTTAAAAATTCCTAGGGAAGCCTGGGTGGCTCAGTTGGTTAAGCGACTGCCTTCGGCTCAGGTCATGATCCTGGAGTCCCAGGATCCAGTCCCGAGATGGAGTCCCACATCAGGCTCCCTGCTCATCAGGGAGTCTTCTTCTCCCTCTGACCCTCCCCCCCTCATGCTCTCTCTTTCTCTCACTCACTCTCTCTCTCAAATAAATAAAGTCTTTAAAAAAAAAAAGTCCCAGAGAAGAATACCTCCCAGAAGAAGCACCTTGGTCTGATTTGCACAAATTTGCTACATTTCATATCTAGAGGCTAGATTGTGCATAACTTCATAAGCCATTTTAGGGAACACTGGCTTCATTTTAAGGATAAGAGCAAGACATTAACATTTTCAAGGAAGGAGGGTGGTGTGATCAAGTTTTAAATTTGAAAAATAACATTTAAATATATTAAGTATGAGTAGAGTTCCAAGCATGCATAAATTGAACACTTAGAAGACCATTGCAGTAATGCAGGTGAAAAAGGAAGACAGCATGGATACTTGTAATTGTGGTTGAATGTAGGAAAGGAAGACGGACAATCAGTTTTAAAGAACTAGAGGTGCCTGGGTGGCTCAGTTGGTTAAGCGTTCCAACTCTTGATTTCAGCTCAGGTCATGATCTCCACACTGAGTATGGAGCCTGCTTGAGATTCTCTCTCTCCCTCTCTTTCTGCCCCTTCCCAGCTCTCTCTCTCTCTAAAAAAGGAAGAAGAAGAAGAAGAAGAAGAAGAAGAAGAAGAAGAAGAAGAAGAAGAAGAAGAAGAAGAAGAAGGAGAAGAAGAAGAAGAAAAAGAAGAAAAAGAAAGAAAGAAAGAAAGAAGAAAGAAAGAAAGAAAGAAAGAAAGAAAGAAAGAAAGAAAGAAAGAAAGAAAGGAAGAAAGAAAAAAAAAGACTAGTTCTTCCTAAAGATTTGAATATATTGAGACAGAGAGAGAAAAAGAGACAACCAAAATTGTTCTAAGGATTCTGAAATGTGGTGTGCAAACTGGAAGGTCAACTTTGAAAGAGAAGGCCCTGAGTTCTGCTTTATATTTGGTGATTTTAAGTTGGCTTTAGGCTACCCAATAGGAAGTATTCAGTGAAAAGTTGGCTATTTTTCCAGAAAATTTGTCTGGACCTGAGCATGAGTTACAATGTAAGCCATTGTAATGGTAATAGAATCTGCAGATGTAGATGATTTTACCTAAGGAAGGATAGAAGTACTAAGACCAAGCCTTTAGGACTTCAAATCTCCTCCAAATAGAAAGGATGAGCAGGCCAAGAAGACCAAGAATCAACACTGATTACTACTGAGAGGTCCTGGATAAGGTAGATTTTGAACATCTATTAGAGTTAGTGACTTAGTGACTTAGATATTTTTTCCATGAAGTGATGGATCCAGAAACCAGATTAAATTAGGTTGATCTGAAGGGCAAAAGAGTAGAAAGAGACATAAGAATCTGGTAGTGGTGGCTGCCTTTGGAGAGAAAAACCATATGACTGGGAAATGAGGAAGGTGAGAGTATTATTTTTCCCGTATACCTTTTGCACCTTTTGAAATCTGTACCCTGTATGTTCTGCCTATTCAAAAACCACATAAGTACAGGGAGTTGTAATAAATGGTAAAATATAAAAATATAAGCCTAAGTAAATGTTTGCGTTTGGTAAATCGCAAATCTCTTCAGACAATGGATAATACAAATAGCAGATGGTTTTAAGCATGAGCACTCTGCTAAAGGTCACTCTTACATTATGTATAGCCTTGTAAGGAAATCTCGCATACAGGATTATTAACAGCTCTCAGTGACCTTCCTTTGTTCTTTGATGCTGTGGACAGAAATCAGTGATGACCTAACCTCCATGAGCTCACTGTAGATCTGTGGTTACCAATGATCCTACTGAAACTACAATAAGATAATTTCTTTTTTTCCTTTCAAGATTTTATTTATTTATTTGACAGAGAGAGACATAGCGAGAGAGGGAACACAAGCAGGGGGAGAGGGAGAGGGAGAAGCAGGCTCCCTGCTGAGCAGGGAGCCCAATGTGGGGCTCGATCCCAGGACCCTGGAATCATGACCTGAGCCGAAGGCAGACGCTTAACAACTGAGCCACCCAGGCGCCCCTAAGATAATTTTTTATAGCATATAATTGGTATGATGCTTTACAGTGACAGTAATATCTGTCCTCATACCACCTGCTATTTAGTTATTGTGATCTGTGTAAGATATGGTCTGTTCCCTCAGAGCAATAAAGCGCCATGAGGGCACCCCGGCTGCTCCATCTCCACTCATCCCTGGCCTAACCCAAACCCTCAAACATACCCACCTTCCAGCTCTGTCCTCCTTAAGCTATAATGACACCTATACCTAGTGAGACAAGGCAACACCCCCTAGCCAGACTGCTTTGGGGGCTCCTCGCCTACAGAATCCCCTTGGTAGTGGCTGATGCTCCCCACTCGCTAGCACTCAGGCCAGCAACTAACTCCCAAGTGTGTCGGACTCTTCTTTCAGGGGCTCTGGGAAACAAGGAAAGTCTAATTTGCAGTCCCAGGAGGCAGTGGGTTCTGGCCATCTCTGAGACGTATAACTTCTAAATCTATTTATTGCTGTTTTTTCTCTCCCACTTCATCTCCTGCAGCCTAAAAAGGAAACATTATCTTCTCATTTTCTGCATTCTTTTTACTCTGGCTCAGAGGACCACAAATCTTTATTCTTTCAAAATTCTGGCTTCTGCAAAGGAAATCCACACTTTTAAGACTTTTTCTTCTCTGGATATTAAAAATTATTTTTGAAAACCAGAGTTGCCTATAAGTTCTTTGTTCCTTTTCTCTGGCTGTATCTCCCTTTCCCAAAACAAAGAATGCCTCAGTTTCAATGAGCAGAGAGCTGAAGAGCAATATGAATTAGTGAGATTTTTTAGCACAGTGATTACATTTAAAAAGGATGGGAACTGATCCATGTTTTTAAATTTGTTTCTTAATTGTTTCATACCATGTTGGATGGTCCAATGCAAGTTCTTTGCCTATTATGCGATTGTATGTATTTACGTTTTATAGAAATCAAATGGGGTTGTTATCATGAAGTAGGAATATTTGTGGTTGATAAATGCTTCTGCTATCTAATTTTCATTAGAAACTAGTATTGTGTATATATTACTGGTGAGATAATTGAATAATAATGGGCAAAGCCACTTGAATAAACATCTCTAAATTTGATTTTTTAATCAGCAAATAAAACTAAAAAAGTGTACTCCACCATATTATTCAAGTCATTTCAATAAATCATCCATATGTACATTTTGTCACTTGTTTATCTTAGAGTGTACATAAGTAATTTATATACCTCCAAGCTCAATATTCTCTAATGCTGTGCATGTGTGTATGTGTGTATGTGTGTATGCATTTCTCTTGGCTTTTCTTACAACTAAAATGACTGTCTTTTCAAATACTGCATGATATAACTTATATATGGAATCTTAAAAAGTCAAACTCGTAAGAGCATTGAGTAGAATGATGACCAGGAGCCAGGGGGTGGAGGAACTGGGGAAATGTATAAAGGAACAAACTTGCAACTAGTAGATAAATAAATCCTGGACATCTAAAGCGTAGCATAGAGATTATAGTCAACAATAACATATTATAAACTTCAAAATTGCTAAGAGACTAGATCTTACTTGTTCTCACCACAAAAAAGAAATGATAATTATGTAGTGTGATGGAGGCATTAGCCAACACTATGGTAGTAATCACATTACAGTACGTAAATGTATCAAATCAGCATATTGTATACCCTAAATTTATACAATGTTATATGTAAATTATATTTAAATAAAAGATAAAATAAAATAAAACTGTCTCTTTATCTGCTTTGAAAATCCATTAAGCCAAAAAATTCAACAGAAATGTGATTCCAGTTAGGTTTTTTTGCTTACTTCCATGAAGACTTGGAATGGCATTATACGTAGACTCTCTCCCCTTTCTTTACTTGGTTCTTCAATTTTTACCCTATCAGCTATTAAAAACACACAGCTGTGCACTTATTTTATAAAGAATACAAGTACCCCAGCACTTGTCAAGCAGTATAACTTCAAAAGCTCTGTCCCTAAATAGAAAGCTTTCAAAAGCTCAGTAGAGAGAAACGGAGTTAATGGATATTCAATTCATTATTCCAGCAATATAGTAGGAAGGATATGCAATTCATTCATTCTTTAGATAATTTAAAAATCTATCCCTGAAATAAGCTAGATCATCAGAGAGCCACATACCTTCGTCCCACTACTTTTGTTTTTGTGTGGGGTTTTTTGTTTTGTTTTGTTTTTTTTACTTCTGTGTGTTTTTGTGCTTTGGTATTATGCCACCAACTAATATTAAGAAACTGCCCTATGAAATATGTCATTAAGTTTATAGCAATAACTTGAATTTCAGTATCAAGAATAAACATGTTTCTGTTTAGAAAACAGTTTTATCTAATAAACTCTTAATTTTAAGACCTGCAATGTCTCTTTCTGCATCTCTTTCACACAGACACATACACATGGCTGCTAATAAGTTTAATGTCACATTTGTACCCTACTCCTGGTAAGCATACTATATACTAATCAAAATAACTTAAACTGCTTATATTTTTCCACCCTATTTTCCCTTTACCTTTCATTTCCTATCTTCCTTTTTTTTTATTTTATTATGTTATGTTAATCACCATACATTACATCATTAGTTTTTGATGTAGTGTTCCATGATTCATTGTTTGCTGATAATACCCAGTGCTCCATACAGTACGTGCCCTCTTTAATACCCATCACCAGGATAATCCATTCCCCCACCCCCCTCCCCTCCAGAACCCTCAGTTTGTTTCTCAGAGTCCATAGTCTCTCATGGTTCGTCTCCCCTTCATTTCCTATTTTTATCTCTGATTTACCTTCATAAATTGCCTTACATCTTTTTGGGGGCTGGGGGCTGGCAGGAAACAAGAAAAAGTTTAAGTATATTCTCTTTTAATTTTTTAAATATATATTATCAAGACTATAATTTAGCATTTCTTCTTTTCTCCTTATTCAATTACATGCCCTTGTTCTCAGGCACTAGAATAAAAATATAGGATAAAAAGCCATCAGAGAAACTTCAGATCACATGGTATTTACAATAAAACTCATTTTTTTTCTCAATAAATTATATGGATTCTTATATATAGACATTCGTGTTTCTACTGATGTTGGGAAATTTTGATTTATTCTACAGAAAATAATAGCAGTCTGCATGCACTAAATTACAATTATGTAATGCCCGTGCTGTGCACTAGATTTTATTCTAGTATTTTCATTCTGTTTACTTCATTATATATGTTGGAGGTGTTGTAAATGTTCGGGATCATTTTGATTTTCTATTTGTCATTGCTATGGTTTTAGGTGGAACTGGTCCAGAGTAATTTTGCAGCTATAAAAAGCTGGCTTATGGAATCCTTGTTCATTATTTGTCTATTAAAGGACCTCTTAAAAGTTATTGTAATGAATAATGAATTGTTTATATGCTTGTTTCCTTCATTAGAGTCTAAGATTCTGGAAGGAATATTGTCTTACTCATTTTGACATCTTCAGTGCCAGTATAGGGATATAGAATAGAGAAGGTATTTCATGAATTTTATTGCATAAATTTTTAATGAATAAAATAAATCATAGTTTTTACTAGTATCCAACCAAGAACTTGTAAAATGAAATGATGTATGATACTCTTTTATTCACTGCTTTAAATTTTCAACTTTTTTTTTAATCTTGCGAGTATTCTGCTCTCCAATAAAGTTTCCCTACAAATATCTAAACTTTTAACTAAAAAACGGCATAATTCCCCTCCAAATTACCACCTTTAGAGATTATATATATTTATGCAAAATCCAAAACATTTTGAAACTCTATTATTTGAAATACCTTGGTAACTAAAATATGTTAATATATATATTTGTATTTATGTGTGTGTGTATATATATATTTGTGTCCAATAATTATAAAGTCTAAGCATACAAAGATTATAAAATTCAATCAGAAAAAAAAAATCCTGTCCAAATATTCACAATCCAGTGGGACAGACAAGTACAGATGTACTTCTAATATAACACAATTATCAGTAAATATTTGTTATTTCATTGTCTTGAATGTTTCCTCTTTCAAAGCCATTATCAAGTTCAAACCATTTTGGTGAATTTATTTTTCCTGTGAACAAACTGTGTGCCTTCTCAGATGCTTTCCCTTAACTCCTTCTTTCCAAAGAAGCCTCCCTCTGACAAGCTCACCTAACTGGCTGGTGTCCAAGTTTCAGTTCCACACCGATCTGTTCAAATCCCACGTGCCTCCCCATACACACACCGACCTCCATGACATTTTCTTGCTTAGATGGAATGCCTCTCTGTTGAGCACGGGCTATAGCTTCCTGAGTGGTTTCCAAGTGGAAACCCAGAAACTAAAGAAATTCCATTCCATGGAATGATCCTTGACCAATGAGAAATGATGGATGAAAGAGAAACAGATGAATTCCTCTCCTTATTCCTTTCCTATTCTTCTCTAAGGTCTAATTTCTCCTTATAATTCTTTTTTTTTTTAAAGATATTATTTATTTATTTGACAGAGAAGAGAGAGAGCGAGAGAGAGAACACAAGCAGGCGGAGAGGGAGACGGAGAAGCAGACTCCCCACTGAGCAGGGACCCTGCTCGGGGCTTGATCCCAGCACTCTGGGATCATGACCTGAGCCAAAGGCAGACGCTTAATGGACTGAGCCATCCAGGGGCCCTCTCCTTATAATTCTTCCAAAGAAAGTCTCACATGTGAAGAAAAACATGCCTGCTTGCAGAACAAAGCCTTATTCATTTGGCTAATTGTGACCCAGTGGCCAGTTTCATAATCTGTTTGCCTTGTTTTCTTTTTTCTTCATCCTGGGCAATCTGGGCTTGCACTTCCCAAAGAAAGTGGCTGCACTTTAATTCTTTGCCTGAGGCCTTGATTTCTGTTTAAAGATTTTTTTAAATTCATTTTAGAGAGAGAGAGCAAGCCAGAGGAGGAGCAGAGGGAGAGGGACAAGCAGAATCCCTGCTGACCAAGGAGCCCACCGTGGGGCCTGATCTCAGGACCCTGAGATCATGATCTGAACTGAAATCAAGAGTCAGATGCTTAACCAACTGAGCCACCCAGGCGCCCCCAGGCGCTCCCAGGCCTTGATTTCTAAAGGACCGAATCTAATACAGTACTTCAAAATTCAACACAACAGTGTTTTATATTTTCCTCTCTATTACAAAGACTTTTCACCTTCATGAGGTAATGAACCTAGTTAAGTTATAACAGAATTCTGAACTGTTTTATTATATTTTTAGGACATAGTTTCAATTATGTAAATCCCTCTATTAAGACCTTGATTGAAGGCAACATTTCCTTCTACAGAAAAGGTAAAGATGCTAAGTGGTAAAATTAGTTTCTTATTAAGACAATACTTAGAAATTAGTTTTTCTAAATTTCTCTGTATAAGTGTGCATATCTATTAAGTTTAGTTGTCTGAAACAGTTAAGCATGAAAATATATTTGTCTGGAAACTATTTTGAAGGATACTGGTTAAGCTCTCAACTTAAATTTTTCATAATAGGAAATTGTAAAAAATTTGAAAAATTTAATAAAATTAAAGTAGGTAAATTTTAAGCCAATAAAAAGAAGTCACTTTTAAAATAAGATATATAAAATAGTCAAGCAGGGCAATACTTTCCACTGGAGGTCAGCAGCATGCATGCTGCAAGTTGAATATTTGAAAAGGGATAGCTAATTTTATGACCACTCATAAATATTTTCAAGCTAGGACAATGATATGGGTAATAAAACATTATATTCAGGATGTAAACCATTCACCTACATGGGTCAGGAATGATTTTCCTTTTGCCCATGTATTCGGCATTTGATTTCTGTGTGTTATGTGGCAGAATTACTTTCTCTAGCACAAAAACACTTTTAGGAGAAAAAAAACACTTCTAGATAGCACAAGAATTACAGAATATGGAAACAAATTCTTCCCATTTAGAATTACTTTTAAGCACAGCAGTAAATGAACTCAGTTCGTTTCATAATCAGCATGGGGAGGTATGACTTTTATTTCTCTACTTCACTGATGTCACCATATCTCAAAATTATTTGTAGTTTTGTCCTATGCCATTTAAACTAGGTAAGAGTGGTGGGCAAAACACAGGTTGGCCGGGTTTGCTAAAGAAAAATGTATCTGTTTGCTCTGTATCCTAAAAAGTCATATAAGTGAAAAAGAGAATAGTGATCAGAATATAAAGTATTTTTAGTTAATATAATAAAAACTTAAAAGAGAAAAACAAAAATAAAAACCTGGCACGCTGGCTATCTCTATTTCCCCTCCAGATTTATTCTCCACCCTTATTCACCTGTCCTGTCTCTCACCTGTTTAGGGCTTTACCATCATACAGAAAAAGGGCTTCCTTGCGCTCTGGCTTCTGGTTATAGTTGATCAATGGGGAGCCCCACAACAAACCAGAGAAGGAAAAGAGTATGATCAATTTATTATTTATTCCCCTAGCTTCTCCATCTGAGGCTAGATGTTTCCCTGGCAAAGGAAAGAAATTTCAGAAACCTGGCTTTATGTTTAATAAAGACACATCTGTGTTTCCTGGCCTCTGTCAGCCAGCCTGTCGGGGCCCCAGCCTCCTCAGCTCTCAAGGAAGATGTCTAAACTGGTGGGGCTCTGCATTTGCATCCAGAACCAAAATTCTAGGAAATACTTATATTCTACTATAAATCATTCACTTTAATGTATTCTATTATTGTTTTCTTTGACTTATGTCCACACCTGAATATTCTCCCAGAGCCTACTTCAGCTCCACATCTTCCATGTGTTGCTAACAATTAGAAACATTTGAAGCAATTTTTTAAAGAGGTGATGAGGAGCAATGGAAGACCACAACTAATGAAATTCAAAAGTATTGGGGCGCCTGCGTGGCTCAGTCCGTTAAGCAGCTGCCTTCAGCTCAGGTCATGATCCCAGGGTCCTGGCATCAAGCCCCGCGTCAGGCTCCCTGATCAGCAGAGAGCCTGCTTCTCCTTCTCCCTCGGCCTGCCACTCTGCCTACTTGTGCTCCCTGTCAAATAAATAAATAAAATCTTTAAAAAAAAAAAAAGAAATTCAAAAGTATTGCCCTTTTGTCCAACTATTGGACAAAATAGTTATTTTTGAATAGCTATTGAATGACTACTCACTTGAACTCCTTTTAAAGTTTCTCCTCAATAAACTGTGTAAAGATAAGCCCACCAAGTCTCAGGGTCTTCTAACATCAAGTTATATCTATTTTAGAATTTGCAGAAATGTAGTTATTGTTTTTTATTAAATAGGATAATATTTAAATATTTTAACCTCGAGTCCCACTTTTCCATTTTCAGTTTTCTTACTGGCCCAAAGTCTCCTCCTCATTTTTTGACCCTAGCAATAGCATAATACCAGCTTAGAATATTGAAAGGGTGAATTAACTTCTTTAGTCACAACATATACAAGAGTCTGAAGCCGAACCATTTCGTATTTGCAATATGCTAAAGTTGGAAAGAAAAAAAAATGTTATTATTATTATGGTTTTTGAGTTTCAAAAGAAGTTAGCTTTAGAATCTGAGGCCAAATGTGGAGGACAAGGATAATGATCTAGGAAAGTTAATCAGAGAGTTTGGCAGCATATAACATAAATGCTATTTCTTTGTACATGTAAAGATGCTCAAGGCCCTTTCCGAGTAAGAAAGGAACATATTTTGAGAGAAGATCAAGGGGAATCTGAGCAGAGTTTAGATGTTTCATAGGTCCTTGCCAAGGTGCCCACTGTCTTCACCTGCAGGCCACAAAGAATAGGGTCCCTGAGGAAATGAAGGCCACTTGATCTACAGTAAAGACAATCTTGAGTCCACTAGAAAGTCTTTATAGAAGAAAATTTCCTTTTAGTAATTCCGAATATTATCCCCAGTAGTCACGACTTTAGACTTAGCTGTGTATGAACGATTCCCCATTAGATTGTAAACCTTTGCATAATGTACATAGGCCCATGGCAGGCACTCTCTATATATGATCCATAAACGGTTATTGAATGAATAGTAAACCTTATAATGTAGCTTTTCTTCACTTTTGTGGTGATGCAATTGGTAGAATTAAAACACATGATTTTCAGGGAGCTACAAAAGTCTAGGTTTGTCAATAATATAATACTCTAGGTTCAATTTACATTTAAGAATACCATCCATATGGGGCGCCTGGGTGGCTCAGTTGGTTAAGCGACTGCCTTCGGCTCAGGTCATGATCCTGGAGTCCCGGGATCGACTCCCGCATCGGGCTCCCTGCTTGGCGGGGAGTCTGCTTCTCCCTCTGACCCTCCTCCTTCTCATGCTCTGTGTCTCTCATTCTCTCTCTCTCTCAAATAAATAAATAAAATCTTAAAAAAAAAAAAAAAGAATACCATCCATATGTTTTTAAATACACTCTTTTTAACATGATCATCACATTAGCTTCAAAATAATTTACATCGTGTAATTTTACCAAGAAAAACCAGAAATCAGTTTTGAAATGAAATTAGATTTTCCATTCTGATATACTCTTTCAGTAAGTTCAAAGGAATTGGCAGAGAATCCTGGCAAATATTCAATTTGGTTAGAAGTCAATTCCTTTATGCCCTGTTAGAGTTAAGTTATATTCTCTGATATCTCGTATACTCTGAGGTTGTTGAGGGCTATATCTATGTTTCTGCATTGGTATGGAAGTAGAGAAACACCTGTAAAAATGTCTTAATAGTTGTAGAGGTTGGTGCTTTCATGTTTATCCTTATTTTAACCCAGTGTGGATTCTAGCTAAGAATGAAAGAATCGACTGGGTCTTTCTAGCTCTGCAACTGTGTATAGATTCACCCTGAGTTATTGATTCGTCCACTCAGCTACCACCATTGCCTTCACAAAGACATTATAAATGCTGCCCAGGACTGGAGTTGAAGAACTCCAAAGGTCAGCTGAGAACACACAACATTCTTTTTGCTTAACGTCTGCTGAAATGAATATGTTTTTCCCTCTTTTCCTGGCTCTTTTTGTAATTAGTCATGACACTTTTCTCTTTTTTACTATAAACTCAGCAATACTCCCAGAAGCTATGAATAAATTCTTATTCATCTAGGTACATTAAATACTCCGTACCTAACACAGTGAAACAGAGTTAGCATTGCACTTGCTTTGGAGAAAAAAAGAAAGTGGAAGAAACCTTATTTAAGAAAACATATACAGTTATTTTCTAATGTAATCCTAAATATAATTTCAACCACAAACAATATTGGATACAAGTCTGTTTTGAAAGCACAAATTCTAAATATTTATGCCTGTTTTATATCACAGGAAATAGCAATTACACATTTAGAAACAGACTCAGTTTTCCAAATTAGTACTTTCAAAAATATTTGTGTTCCATGTAGCTTCTTGTGTAAATTACCACTGGATTATCATTCATTTGTTTGTTTATTTTCATGATCTAGTTGCAAATCTCTGAGACATGAAAAAGGAATATAATAATTGTTCACTTTATTTTTTTTTTTTTAAAGATTTTATTTATTTATTTGACAGAGAAAGACACAGCGAGAGAGGGAACACAAGCAGGGGGAGTGGGAGAGGGAGAAGCAGGCCTCCCGCAGAGCAGGGAGACCGATGTGGGGCTTGATCCCAGGACCCTGGGACCATGACCTGAGCCGAAGGCAGACGCTTAACCGACTGAGCCACCCAGGCGCCCCTAATTGTTCACTTTAAAGAACAGTTTTTAAATCTACTTTAAGCATATATTTAATATATTATTAAAACCTTATATTAATATATTGCTTATGTCAAAATTGGTTATGTATTAAATATACATATATATATATAGTCATTCTCACTTAAAATAGTGACGTGGAAAAAAAACCTATTGACTATGCCACCTTCTTTTTAATAAGTTTCTATGAGAGAGACTTATAAATTATTCTATAAGGATCTTTGTTTGTTTGCTGTTGGGTTTGATTTAGGTTTTAACTTTCTAGTATGAAAGAATCAGATTCTTTGTCTTACCAATTTTTTGACCAATTCTTTGTCTAACCAAAAAGATAAACCTTCATAGGAGATTTGATAAACTTGTCCTTGAAATAATAAAGAAGACTGATACAGTAGTTAATGGCTATATATTGGAGGATATTTTCCCCCAAAGAATGAAAATGTTTGCCGTTTTATCTCTAATGATCAAAATTATATTTAATTTAGTTGTATTTGTTTAATAAATACTATGTGTGTATAATCTGGTTAAAATTGATTAAATTGGTTTAAAGGTTCTGGTTATGTCTACTGAAAGTTGACAGAACTTATTTTTACTACTATAAAATGTCCTAAATATCATTAAGGACAGTATATTTTATTGACATTAAGCAGATAAATTTAGCTGACTTCTTTGTTATTCATCTTCCACACATTCCATGTTTATCAGATATTTTCTGTGGAGCTCCCAGTAAAAAATAGTGTGTTGCCAACTTTAATTCCGTAATGATTTAAGTTCCTATAAATGAAACAATAGCCACTGATTTAATTTTAACTACTATAGTTCAAAGTTCCTTGATATTCGGGTTACATAATTTTTCTGGCATGTTTATGGGTAAACTTGATTGGGATCTTTCTAAAAAGCTTATGTGATCCTGAAAAGAGATACCTTCTCAGGTCACCTATTATTTGTTATCTATTTCCTTTCAACTCATTTCCATTTGAGTAGTAGGAGTTACAGTAGTTTTAGAGGCAGATTAAGAAATGAGAATTGTAGAATCGTTTCCCCCGACTTGGTGTATATTAAATTTCGAAGCAGAAATCAGATGAATGTTTGGTAGATGATAAAATTCTAAATATTTAGAATTTGTGCTTTCAAAACAGACTTGTATCCAATATTGTTTGTGGTTGAAATTATATTTAGGATTACATTAGAAAATAACTGCATATGTTTTCTTAAATAAGGTTTCTTCCACTTTCTTTTTTTCTCCAAAGCTAACCCCCGCCCCCCACCGTTCATGATTCAGTTTCTGCCTTCAGCTTTCTAATGACTATAAGTCATTACTATAGACGGTGGTTTAGAATTTAGAGAGAGCAAAATTCCTAGCCTATGAAAGAATTAAGCACCAAATCAAGTCACTTTTACTTTAAAGAAAATTTCTTTTTACCTACACTTTCTCTAAGGTCGGCCTTACCCATTAGTTCCCCTGAACTGGCAGGCAGATTTGTGCGTGGGGGGAAAAATGTAGCAGCCACGGGCTGGGGGCATAGCCCAGACTTCTGAAAGACTAGGCAAATCAGTAGCAACTTGTAAAAGATCACTAAGACTGTTTAAATGTATTGCTTTAGATTTCCACCTAATGGTTCAAGGTGCAAATTTTGACCTGTAATACACAAAAATTTTGGACAGAGGAGCCAATTTGGGTTAAGCATTTTATAGTGTTTTAGTCATAAATAGTCATTCAGTGTCAGACCCTCTGCTAATTATGAAAAATTTCAAGAGACATTTTTCCATCCCAGAGGAAGCTTTATTATGATTTAAGAGTCCCCAAAATAAGCCACTTACGGTAGCCCCATTAGAAAAAAATCTTTTGAAATATTTCAACCTCCTTACATAAGTTATATATTTGACCTATTATTATATCTTTCCTTATTGCACATTGTATAAATCTGGAGATATGCATTATAAGTTGTAAAAGAGTAACCACAGGAAAATTTTCAGAATAAGGATTGTCAAACTTTTAGGCTTTCTTAAAGACAGCAAGATTATCTTGCTGTGTTTTCAGGTGTTTTCTCACATGTTTCAGAAAGCAAAGTGATCAATTCCCGTGACATTTTTAAAATGGCATCTGTTCTTTAAACATATTTTTTGTTCATTTGAATAACTGATTTTATTTTGATGGGAAAATGCAGTTATAGGAAAATGCAGTTAGTAACATGGAATTAAGTGGTATTTCGATGCAGAACAATAGAATATACAATGCTTTATTTGTTTTGGTTTTGTCTTTTACATCTCTGCTTCTACACTTATTATGTCACCAATAGCAGTATAATCTTTACATAAATCCTAAGGTGATCTAACAAACATCATTCCTTCCTTCTTCTCTTTTAAAAAAATTAACCTGTGTTTTGATTATTCTAAGTCAATCATATGAATCTTTGGCAATGCTTTTTCAGAAACCCAGACTCAAGCCAATTGTATGTAGCATTCTCCTAGAGATTGTTATTGGTCTGGAGAGAATCTATGGATCAGACTGAAGATAAGGACTTAACATTCCATAAGTAGAAGAGAGTTTCTATTTCTTACCATTGGTGAACAGGATACATGTTGCTCAGTGGGTGCTGGCAGTCATCTTCTGACCAAGACAAAGCCCAAATCAAGACCAGAAGAAAAGAAATACCGAGTGGCAGAGAAATGGAATCAGAGCCCTGATGGTATCAGGCTAGGATCCTGTCCTACCTCTAGACTTCCTTCTTTGTGGGATAACAAACACTATTACATTCCAGGTTTCTTTTACTTGTAGCCCAAAGCATCCTAAATTAAACAGCTTCTTAAGTAATCTTTAAGTAAACTGTAACATGTCTTTAATGTTGAATATTACAGTTATTGGTTCATCCATTTAATACTGCAGATGGCTTCTACGTTAGCCAGATAAAACAAAAACAACCTATTTTATTTCTCCAGCGATGTCAGGAATCTGAGAACTTGAGACCAGTCGCTTACAAAAAGTACAAATGGCACCAAATTCCTACTGCCTCTATCATAGGGCAGGAGACTCTGACAGTAGGTCAAAGACTCACTGAAGATGGATGTCTGTGTGGATTAATGGACTTGCTAGTTTACTCCTGGATCATCTCTAAGTTTCTTAAGAAGGCCTAAGGAAGAGGGCCAGTCATGCAATGGATAACATGTCTGACTATGGATCAGAAGAAGGCCTAAGAAGATGCACTGGATCTCAGGAAAGTATGCATAGAAAAATCTCCCCTTAACCACAAGACTTCACAGTGCTCAACTTCTCCACCTCTGCTCCTGTTCATCTTTCAATCACACACCTGACCCTCACTGATTCATAACCCAATTTTATTACATCAGAAATGTTAGTATAGTTTTCATTATTTTATTTCTTGGAAGACCTACTTCTATTAGCAAGAGTTAAAAAGCTTAGGTGCTAGATTTTGTTTTGATACCAAGTGAACAATGCATTAAAATTAGACTATCTTTATGACCAAGTCTCACTAAATTGCACTAAATGAGCTCTAATTCACTTTTCCACAAATGTATATTTATGCCCAGACATACATACTATCAAAATTTAAACCCTTTCAACATGAGTATTACTTTCCTCTTTACCAAGAAAAGATCATTTCTTTCAGTAATTCTCAGTAAAAGTAGGCTAACAACTTGTTCTTTCCTTATAGGAAAAAAATCATAAAAGGAATTTTATGCAATCTCTTGCACATAAAAAATATTTACTGAATACTCTATATTCACAGAAATTTTAAGTGTTCAGCTAGATACATGGAGGTACAGATGAATCAGACACTAATCTTGCATTCAAGTGACTCAAATAGACTAACAGAAAGAAAGTTAAGACAAATGAAGAAATGATTTGATTTTAAGTGAAAATTACCAGCACCAAAAGAGAAGTACAGAAAAAGTAGAAGATGACAAGTGAAGAGGGAAAAAGCATTTTCAGCTTGGAAAAGCATTAAACTTATTAGATGATACTTTGACTAATTTATTTTATCTTTTACAAAAAAGGTGAAGTTATTCTGCATGTGTAAGTCAAAAAGAAAAATAGAGTAAGGGTGACTTTTTTTTAAAAAGGTGAGAGTCATACAGGTGTTTGATTTATTTATTTATTTACTTACTTACTTACTTATTTTAAGGTTCCCTTTATATGTTTAAGCCATTTTTTTTTTTTTTAAGATTTTATTTATTTGACAGAGAGAAACACAGCGAGAGAGGGAACACAAGCAGGGGGAGTGGGAGAGGGAGAAGCAGGCTTCCCGCAGAGCGGGGAGCCCGATGTGGGGCTCGATCCCAGGACCCCGGGATCATGACCTGAGCTGAAGGCAGACGCTTAACGACTGAGCCACCCAGGCGCCCCTAAGCCATTTTTTTAAGTAATCTCTACCCCCAACATGGGGCTCAAACTCATGACCCTAAGATCAAGAGTCAAATGCTGTACTGACTGAGCCAGCCTTAAGTATAGTAACAACCTTAAGATAGAAAATAGACTTCTATAGAGGACCTTATCAAAAATAATATTTTGAATTCAACAGTATGACAGCTTTGGGGTGAGGGAAAGAACTCTTGATATGCAGTACTATGAACTTTCCTGGCTAGTCTATCTATAAAATATGCAACTGCAATCAAGGCACTGAAGACTTTCTGAGACTCATTTTTCTCATCTGCAAAATGCAAGTTAAGATACAGGTGGTTCAAGGTTTTCCTTACCTCTGACCTTAAAGATTTGGTCTTATGGGTATGGTGGAGAATGGAAACAAAATAGTACACTTAACGCACTTATGTACCAGAATATTTTGTAAAATGTTACAAAAGCGAAAGGTATTCTAAAAGTTATATAGCTTGCTCATTTTTTAAATTTTCTTAACAAAGAAGAGAAATCATGAGTAAATCATTGACAGTTCTTGTGGGTTTTTTACCCCTCCTCTGGTAGGAAAAACATCTCCTGTTTCTATTTTTAAAAATCATTTATTTCAATGTCACCATATTCTCAACAATGTGGATGCAGAACAAACCAGATGAAGATTCACACTCTGAGTATTTACTTACATTGACATTTATACCTGCATAATAGAGCAACACAAACCATTTATGTGAGGAATATATGAAAGATAGTATTGTGAAATACAAAGCGGTTAAGTTTAACTTACTTATTTTTTTCCTGTTACCCCCTGAGATATATAATACTTATTTTTTTCCTCTTACCCCCTGAGATATATAATTTACTGGAATTACTTTATAATGATGACAAATGTCAAAAATACAAATATCTGAGATCATCTAACTTTAAACCTAAATAGAAGATTTTTCTGTCCAACACGACATACATTCTATAAGATATGTTGGATAAAAATTAAATCTGTAGGAAGGATAATCAGAAGTGATTTGAGAAAATTCAAATGGCAATGAATACAAGATATTAATATTTATCCCATTTAAAGTTTAATTGACACATTTATAAAGAATTTACTGAATATTATTACATACAGCATTTGACTTGGGATTCAAAATTTAATATTTATGAAATATAGAATATATACCAATTTTACATGCATGCAGATCCTGGTTTCTTTAAAATTTATATAGCTTAATAAAGAACAAGAAGTACATTTTACTACATAATAGATATTCATTCATTTCTTTTAATGAATAAAATTGCACATTTTCTTATTTTGTACACAGTTATTTGTATTTTGTGCTATAATAAGTAAACTTGACTATATTATCTTTGTATGAAAATTCATCTAAATAATAAACATAACTTTTAAGATGACTGTAAAAATTTTCCATTGTTAAGTGTCTTATTTTGCAGTCTCTTTTTGATTCTCCTAATTAGTTTGATCAGATTTAATATCTCATCTTTCTTGCTAGGTCAATCAATTCTGTTTAAAATAAGTTGGTCCATTTTAATCTCTGCTGTAGTGTTAAGGAGGAATTTCCTCAAGAACTTGTAAATAAAGGAGGGACACCTGGGTGGCTCAGTCGGTTAAGCATCTGCCTTCGGCTCAGGTCATGATTTCAAAGTCCTAGGATCAAGTCCCTCATCAGGCTCTTTGCTCAGTGGGGAGCCTGCTTCTCCCTCTGCCCGTCGCCCCCCCCTGCTTGTGCTCTCTCTCTCTCTCTGGCAAATAAATAAATAAAAATCTTTAAAAAAAAAAGAACTTATAGATGAAATTAGATTGCTTTCTGAAACTTAAACTTTAAAATCAATATATAAGAAAAGAGTTATGAAACATTTCAGAAAAACATACTCACTCTTAGTCCTGCAAGACCTGGCATGTACTATAAAGGATATGAAGACCTAAAACCTGACAAGGCTACAGCCCTCTTGTGAAAGAAGCTGACTGAAGCAGGAATTTGTTCACAAGTATCCATGTCTTTCCTATTGAGATCACAGACCAGCATTCTAACAAAGGCAGCCATCAACAAATTGAACATAGAGAAGACAAATAGCTTATGGAGAGAGATGATCCAGCAACCTCACCCAATATGGGTGTTTTCTCTTAGTAAGAATGAGATCAAATCACAACCTCTCTCAGGATGCTGATTGTGAGACACTCAAAGAGGACTGGCGGCAATGGAAGAGAAATATAAAGAAAAGCTGGAGTACTACAAGGTGACTTGTTGTATCATGAAATATATTCAATTCCTCCACAGTTGATTGACATCAGCTACAAAATTACTCCTTCCCTGAAATCTTATAATACATCTGCTTTCATTATCACTTGTGTAAATCTAAGAGTGTCTGTTCTTTGCTACTTTAGTGAGCCAGTGCTAACAGAAGACTAAAACCCAGTTCGATGCATTCTCATATCTAGAAAAAGGATGTACCTATAAAAGAGTGAGTTACTTAGCCATGAAAGCATAATGGAAGGAAAGTCACAGAAGGAAATGTTGGCAGCAACTGTCCTCACACCACCCAGGGGAGAGGAAACCCAGCTATGGGACTGTGGGTGTTCTAGACCATTATTAGACCATGTCTGTCGTGATACGGATGCTTCCATCTCCTTTTTGCCTAGAAGCAGGACACTTCGATTAATCTAAATACTCTCTTTATTCTTATTTCATGGCTGGTAGACAATCCTAGGTTACGTTTTCATTTCTCATGTACATGGTCTATAGGAATAAAATGCATTAATCAATGAGACATAAGTATTCCACTCTGTGTAGCAATAATTTCTCATTGTGAATTGATAAACTGGCATTCTTATTTGTTTTCATCAGTTGAGTTACTTTGGTTAATAAATATAGCCTCCAATGGTTGTACGTACTTTCAGACAAAATAAGTCTTCTAGGTCTGCAAAGACTAGGGACCAGAACCAGGCCATTTTAAATTTACCCTGGTAATACATGGCACCGTAGTAGACCTTTCGGGAAACAACACGTAGTCAAATCAAAAACTTATTGTTATGGGCTATAAACTAAAGCCTTCCCTTCGTGTCTAAGTTCCTAAGCCACAGATGGAATAGGGATGATGTCACCATCCATCATTACCAAAGAGGCAAAAAGAAGCACCCATTATCTCCCTCCAGACCTCATCCATTTAAGTGTGCTGCCTCTGCTATCACCATCTCACCTGCATCATCACCACCATCTTCTCTCATGCTGCATTCATTCCTAATCTATTTCCTGGAATCTAACAAATATAAAAGACTTCATATTAATATCACCTTTTGCAGTAGTCAAAGTTCTTTCTCTTACTTATTTCATATCTCATCCCAAGCTTAATGAGTTGGCATAAACTCCGTGTTCGCCAAAGCAGTACTTCTCAACATGTAATCCAATCTCCTTCTGCATCAGAATCACTGGTGTGCCTGTCAAAAGAAAGCTCCTAAGGGAATTCTATGCATACTGAACTTTGATAAATATGACTCCAAAATGAGAATAACAACACATGGCACTGATTCCTGGGATGCTGGGAGAATTAATGGCACGTTATTCTTCCCCAGAGGTTCTAGCCAGTGGTTCTCACCCTGACTGCCTATTTGAATCACGTGGAAACATGCCAATGCATGGCCTCACCCTAGACCAACTGAATCTGAATCTTTAGGAAGAGGGTTCAAAGAGTGGGATTTTTTTAAAGCCTCCCTGGTGATTTTAATGTGCACCCAGGATGGAAAACCCCCTATTCTATTCTAGCCTATATTTTTCATTTTTGACATGTTTATTCTTTCTCTTGGGTTTTGTAAAACAACTTCAGTATGATCACCAGATATTAAGAAATCTTTAATATGTAAATTAAAACCACAAACACATACTTTAATAGGAAAGTGGCTACTCGTCATTAAAATATGCAAATAGAAGGGAAAAATAAATTGACATGTACATAAGTGAAAAGAAGTAAGCTATCTCAGCCCACTAATAGCACCTCAGATATTCCCTGAAGCCAGAATGCTTCTGGGAATTAATGAATATCATGGACCTACAAATTATTTTTTCCAGTTACATTGTTATTTTGTTGATGAACACAGGTAAATTTACAATCCTAGAATGCTATAAATCTGCACAGTCGGATGCAATAGACACCAGACACATGGGACTATTTAAATTTAAATCAATTAAAATTAAGTAGAAAATTCAGTTCCTCATGTGGCTAGTGGATGTATGTACAGCATAGCCAATACTGAAAGTACTGCATCATTTGCTCTCGGACAGCTATTAGATCCTGAGGGTTAGTTCTACCTTATAGATGAGGAAAACAGACCACAGAAGACTTAAGTGACTTGCCCCATGTTGTATAAAAGGTTAGTAGAAAACAAAGAGAACTAGACCCAAGCATAGTGTTCTATACACTGTTATGAGTTAATGAATGGATGGATAGTTGTGATGATGATCATCATATTAATTATTGGCATGATAGAAGTAAATTATTGATTATTTGCTATAAGCCAAATACTATTCTGAATGCGTTTCTTTGTGTTAATTTATCTAATTCTCACAAGAAACTTAAAAGTTAGGTATAATACTTACTTTAGAAACATGGTAAGAGTACAACAAAGGTTCTCTAAGAATGCACAGCTATCACGTGACAAAAATGGACTAACCATACATATGTATGTCCATATGTGTGCATATGTATGTGTGTTTGTGGGGTAGGTTATATCATAAATTATTATATAAGATTAATGTAAGAGATTCATTATATCAAATTTTAATCACAAGATTAAAAAATGTGTTTTTATAACATAATTGTGGTGCCACCAGATATTAAAATTCTTGACATAAATGTACCAGGCTATTTTTTAAATAGGTCACTTAGGAATATTATGATAAATTCATTTACTTAATCAGTATAAGGGATCATAACATGATACTCTTCGGCTTGCCCCATCTCATTGAAAATAAAATGGTTTAATGCAATGCTTCAGAGAAGACATTCTATTTGAGGACATACTTGGGATAGGGCTCAGTTTCAACAAAAATTCATTTAATTTAGATTAATTGTTTTTGTGAAAGTGTACCGAGAGTTTGAACTCTGTGTATATGTCTATTTACATTGGCAGTAGTATCAGACCAGGTTAGTTGATTTAAAATATATCAACTGTTTGTTGATAAACATTTCTAATTATTTAGGTTCTACTTTATATTTTATTTCAAGCAGTATAGGATACACATATTTCCTTTCCTTATCCTGAGATACTGTATTGGTAGTGTTAGTGGAACTTAAATTTTTTTAACATTTGCAAGAACTAACTTAACGTGTGTGAGAAGACACAACTGGAAACAAAAAGCAATTAAGAACAATAAAAAAACAAAGACTAAGATATAGCCATCTCTGTGATGAAGAAAAAATATAGTAGTCTCCCCTTACCTGAGGGGATGTGTTGCAAGGCCCCCAGTGGATCCCAAAACCAGAGATAGTAGTAAACTCCATATATACTATGCTTTTCCTATACATGCATACTGTGATAAAGTTTAATTTATAAATAAGACACATTAAGAGATTAACAACAAGAACTAACAATGAACTAGAACAATTATAACAATGTACTGCAACAGAAGTAATGTGAATGTGGTTTCTTTCTCAAAGTATCTTATTGAACTGTATTCACCCTTCTTCTTTTGATAATGTGAAATGATAAAATACCTACGTGTTGAGATGAAGTGAGGTGAATGATGTAGGCATCGTGATGCACTGTTAGTCTACTACTGACCTTCTGACCACAAATCAGAAGGGGGATCATCTGCTTCCAGCCGTGGTTGACCACAGGTAACTGAAACTGCAGAAAACAAAACCACAGATAATAGGGGACAACTGTAACATCATTTTAGCGTCCAAACTACAATCACCACTCTAATTGCACTGGAATGTTCTAGCAATCCTTAGCCGAATGGAATTTTTAAAATGACTCTTGGACAAACTTAATTTCATTTTTTAAAACTGAAAAATCAAAACAAATTATTTTCAGTATTTTTCCCCTTAGATTTTCCCATAACTTATATTTTATAACAATACTAACACAAAATTTGTTCATATTGAGTGTGACAGAAACTGAGAATCGCCTACCCAGTTGCCATCTTTCCCTTCTTCTTCACTAGCAGAACTTGAGTGTTGTGTCCTACTGAAAAACTGCTTCCCAGCTGCCCTTGCTGATAAAATTGGTCAATTAAATATAAAGGGAATTTATTGAATGGGAAATCCCTTGCTGCCTTCCTTCTTATTTCTCATTCTGCCTTGAACTTGGTGGTGAAGCTTGGATTCCCAGAAACCACTTGGGTTATAAGGAACCCTTGGGTTGAAAATTATGTGCTAACTAAAAGAAAACAAATCTTAAAAAGGGTAGAGTACCTGATAATAGTGAACTTATCTCATCAACCTTGGACTATTATGTTAAAGCTCTGAAAACTTTGTTTAAGCCAGTGTAATTTCTGGTCTCTATCTCTAACAGCCAAATGAAATTCCTAACATATTCAGTTTTACAAAACCCTAACAACCTAGTCTCAAAAATCAAATACAACCAATGATGAAAAGCAACATGAGAATTACATAAATTATGCACATTTTTGAATTTTTTTTACAAATGATGAAACTGAAGTATAAAGTTTAAAAAATAAAAATAATTTTAAATAAAATCTAAAATATCTAAATTATCTCAAGAAAAAGCTGAAAATTAAACAGACTAGAAATATTAAAAAGATGGGAAAATTTATCAAAAAATTCCCTCCAGGGAAAATGTAGGGCTCAGAAATATTTATAGAGAAGTTTCCTCAAGTTTTCAGTAAACAGAGCTTTAGCTACTGAACTTAGACTGAAGGTCCTGTAGTCAGGTTGAACCTACCTATCAAAGGTTATCAAAGTAGGGGAATAAGTGGAGTTGCCCTTTCCTAAAACGAGGCCAACTTCAAATTCACTTATTATTGGTTTCCCATAGTATGTATCTTTTAGCAAACATGTTCTATTGACTGGTCAAAGAAGATATTGTGAAAATAGCAACCAGACACTACTATAAATTGAATCTAGTTGTATTAGGGTCAAAGACATTTTACTGCAGACAACAAAGAACCTAACAAGTCTTAAGTCTATTAAGATTTTTGTTTGTTTGTTGTTGTTCTGTTTTTCTCATTTAGGAAATTCAGAAGGCAAATAGTCCAGAACTGGTACCATCAAGGTAACTCAACTCACTCTGTTTATGATATGGATTTTGTCCTTATGGTTACAAACATTAGGCATCTTGTTATATATCACAGGCAGACAGAAGAAAAAAGACAACGCCCATAGCGTCATGCCAACTGAGTTTGCATAGTTTACAAAGCTTTCCCAGAACCCTCATGAAGTGACTTCTGCCTATCTCAACTTACATTCTATGCCCATGCCCTTATTGCAAGCAGGTGGGAAAGTGAGTGTCTGACTTTTTATAGTTTTTATGATTGGAGGTTTCTCCTACCAAACAGGAACTAGGAGTTCACAGAATGGTTAGGCAACCATCAGTGTATGCCATGTTTGCCAATTATCTTCTGTTGAATTAATAATGGAAAAGCTTTCTTTCAATTTGTGGCCACACTTTTAGATTCTTCCCTTGCTCAGCTTCTTGTTGGCATTGCCATTTCTTTTTGTTCATAGAACTAGCAGCCTTGTCAGAGGGAAAAGAGAAGCCCTTTTAAATGAACACGCTTTCATTCATGAACCTCTCTACTCTCATTTTTCTCGGAAGGGGAAAATGTGGGCATATGAAATGGGGCAACATTAATCTGTGAAGCTGAATGAGGCTTCACTGAGGGGTCTCTACAAGAGAAGAGAGAAAAAAGTTTCCTCTCTACGGTATCCATAAATAGAGCTCTGTTCTCAACTCTTGTTTTGAGTGAAGAGTAATGTTTTAAAAAGTAGAATTTGTGGTTATTCTCCAATAACTGCCAATCCTGTCTCCTTAGAAAAGTTCTGTTAAAACGATGTTTGAGCCAGTCATGTAGCCCATCTGACAACATCTCCATAAGCTCCTCATGAAAAAGAAGGATTCTGGGATTAGACAAGGCAGACAGAACCCTCCTCTGCCCTGTACCTTAGAAAGGGTGTTCTCAACACTATGTTAGTCTAGAGGAGGAAAATGAAACATTTAAGTATCTTTGACATTTAAAAGCCACTAAAAATGAATTAAATTATACTGGTAATAACTTATGTTTATGTAGCACTTTATGTGTTTCAAAATCTTTTTAACTGCATTATCTCCCATTTGATAGAGCAGCCTTAAAAGTTACTTGCCTAAAGGAGCACAGAAATATAGTACAGGTCCCTAATAACAGAGCTCCAAGATTCCCATTTACCTTCCTTCTCTCTAAATCTGACCTTACCAGAAGAAACCATTGCTGCTAGCAGACAAATCCTGTCTTAGCTGTGACTGAGTGGGACTCCCGCTGTAGGCCTCATGGTCACTTTGCCGGCTAGGCTAGCCCATAGCCAGAACCCTGACATTTGCAGGCCCCTCGTCTGCCAGAAGACTCCTCCCACTCCCTGAGACCACAGAATGGGGGAGAACATCGTCTTTACTGATGACTCTGCTGCTTTGGTGTAACCTTATCAGCATTGGAATATCATTTTAAAGTTGGAAAATAAAACCATCACCATATACACACATAAATTATACAGTAATTTTTTCTTCTTTGGGAACCATTACAACTGTGATCCATGTAAAATGAAAAATTCTCATTTATGATTACTATCAAGTCATTTACTTTCCATGCCACACTCAGTCACAGCAGAGTTTTAAAGTATTAGAAGATAAAGATACATAAATCTGGGTTGCTCCAAGCTAATGCATTTGTTACACATTTCAAGATGGTCCTTTTGGCATGGAGCCATACCTAAGTCCTTAGTTCCGATCTGACTAGAGTGGTTATATCAAAGTGCATCAAAATTTTGCCCTAAATTACATTTTCTAGAAACAATCAATGTTTTAAGAAACATCTCAAAACTCCCAAAGTATGTAGACCAGTAAAAATAAACCTTTTTTTTTTTAAGATTTTATTTATTTATTTGAGACAGAATGAGAGAGAGAGAGAGCACATGAGAGGGGGGAGGGTCAGAGGGAGAAGCAGGCTCCCTGCCGAGCAGGGAGCCCGATGCGGGACTCGATCCTGGGACTCCAGGATCATGACCTGAGCCGAAGGCAGTCGCTTAACCAACTGAGCCACCCAGGCGCCCAACCTTTTTTTTTTTTCCCCCATCTAGAACCTTGGAAATAAACTGAGCCCCACTCCTAATCTGTGCCAAGGCATTTGGTCTGTATCCAACTTAGGTATATTCAAGGTAGCTTTTCTATAAGCTGTGAAAATTTAAAGAAAGTATTAGTTGCCGGAAAGGTCAGAAAAAATATATGAACTACATTTCTCTCAAAGTTTTATTTAAGTAGAAGATATGCTCAATAATTTTTTTCTGTTTTAATTTTGCTACATTTAACTACTCAGTATATAGATATAGCCCTAGCTCTACTTCTCTGTGACAAGGTTAGAACTTTTTTTTTTTTAAGATTTTATTTATTTATTTGAGAAACAGAGAATGAGAGAGAGTGAGCACATGAGAGGGGGGAGGGTCAGAGGGAGAAGCAGGCTCCCTTCCGAGCAGGGACCCCGATGCGGGACTCGATCCAGGGACTCCAGGATCATGACCTGAGCCGAAGGCAGTCGCTTAACCAACTGAGCCACCCAGGCGCCCTAGAACATTTTTTTAGAACAGTTTGCTCTCCTGTAAATAGCTAAAAATTGCAAGGCCCATACTATTGTAACTTGAAGCAGATCGATAATTTTAATAATAGAACAAAATGTTTTCTTAGTTCAACAAATATCCTAGTGTTTATGTGATTAATAAAGTTTTATTTAAGAGGTGCTCATTAACAACTATAAAAAGTTGATTTTTATCATATGCATTGCAATTTAAAATGCTTTATACATATAACAACTCATCTAATCCTCACAAATTTGGATTAGTTGGTCTAGATGAGAGTTTTTTCTTATATGACCTCTCAGATTAAACGCTCACTTTAGGAAATCCTGAATTCCCATGTATTAGTGATGCATTAATCGTACAGTGAGGTTTGTCAACTGATGAGCATCGTGTATGAACGTAGATACTATAATAATAACGGTAATTACTATTATTTATTGAGTTCTTTTTAAGTGACATAGTGCTTTTTACATGTATTAACTCATTTAATTATCTTAGAAATCTGATGGAGTAGAATTTAGTGTCCTCATTTAACTTACAATGAAGTCTAGGCTCAAAGAGCATGGTGATTTCCCCAAGGTCACAATTATAAAGGGGCAAACGAATTCAGTCCCAAATCCTTTTATACTAAAACTTATGCTCTTTTTCATTTCACCCTGCTCCCTCTAATTTTAGAGCATAAACCAGTCCCCATTTAGAAAAACATGCTTTCAAATTAAATGAAATAGGAGAAAAGATGCAATGAACAGCTTGAGAATAAAATCATACATAACTTGAGAATAACCTCATAATTCACAAAACAAGTTTGCATCTGTTATTCTAATGTACTGCCTGTGTTAGAATAGCATATTTTCATAATTTATTCATGCTGCTACATTATTTTTCTCAACATAAATCCAATGTATACCTCTTTTACTTAGTGAATGTTTTCTAGTAAACCTGACAGAAAGTTCCCTGCTAGCTGACACTGATTGGTAACAGACAATCAGAAAATCTCACTGCTGCCAACAGGTTTTAGAAGGTTTGTCCCTCGTTTAAGAGTAGTGCCTCATTCCAGCTAGAAAAGACGCATTTCAGAAAACTCTGAAAAAGACACACTAACTTGACATGTAGCAGGTCCTCAATGAGGAGAGTAGGTGTAAATGCACGAATGATGGACATTAGTATTTGACATTTCAGCTAGGCCAGCGGGGAGAAATTTCAGCATTCTGCAAGTCACACTGTCCTGGGTTGGGTGCTCTGGACAGAGACTCTGAGACAGATTTCCTGAAAGGAAGTTTGTTGGGAACTGCTCTCAGAAGCAGCACCGGGGAGAGAGTGACCAAAGCAGGATGGAGCAGAGGGAGAAGTGCAATACAGTTGCAGCAGAGAGCAGAGCCAACCCACCAGGGAGCTCTGGAGCCCGGAGGGTCTTCCAAAGACGTCCGCATTGAGGCAGTGGGTCCATGCTTTTGAACTCATCAGTCAGTCATTGGCTTAGCTATGATCACTTGGCAGCCAAAGGTCCCAGCGGCTGGCAGAGCGAGCGCTTCATTCACAAAGAAAGAATCTGTACAGCACACCACTGCATCCACCACACACAGTCACCTTTCTTATGGGCAGAAGAGAAGTGTTCTTTCACCACATTCCATAAAATAAGAATTGCCATTTTTTTAATCTACTCTGTGCTTTGCAACATACATAAATTATTGTTTTATCTAATCATCACAATAACACCAAGTGGTATATTCTTCTCAATCCCATTTTAGAGATGAGGAAAGAGAGATTCAGACATATTAGATAACTTGTCTGTGATCAGACAATAAACTTTTCCCCTTCCACAGCAGGCTGCCATCCTTTTGTGTTGGCTAAAGTGATAAGCCTTTATGGGAGGTCAGTTCTTCACTCTGATGAGAGCATGATTGCCAAAATGAGGTGAATTCCAAGAAGCAAGCATCTTTTCTTAAATTGCCTGTCTTGTGTTATAATACCTGTCCCTGACATGTTCCTTGACAAGCATGCAGGACACATGATTTAGGTTAATTTCTTGGTATTTTTCTTTTCTTTTTTTTTTTTTTTAAAGATTTATTTATTTGACAGAGAGAGACACAGCGAGAGAGGGAACACAAGCAGGGGGAGTGGGAGAGGGAGAAGCAGGCTTCCCACCAAGCAGGGAGCCCGATGCGGGGCTCGATCCCAGGACCCTGGGATCACGACCTGAGCCGAAGGCAGACGCTTAACGACTGAGCCACCCAGGCGCCCGGTATTTTTCTTTTCAATTAAAAAGAAAAAGATGAGATTTTTCTTTCCAAAGTTAATTCTCTTTTACGACTTAAATAAATCACTAAGGAATAGCATATCAGGACATATTTTCTGAAATTTCTTTGTTTCCATTAATTGAGGCCAGAAATGCAATATTTTTCAGATGTAATACTGAAGTCAAAACAACAGAAATGTCACCGGCTGGGGTGCTTTTGATTTGTTCCACAAGGAACGTGTAGATATTAAAAGTTAGTTTATTATAAATCATATAAAGATAACCAAGAAAAAATATTTTGTATTGGAAGAAAACATCTTGCATATGAATAAAAGCAGAAATTAACAGACCACTTATATGCAACTGTTTCAAAGGCATAATCATTTCTTCATCACCAAGAAAAGAGCTAGGAAAAGATGTTAACTCTAAGAAATGTTTTGAACAAATTGAACATGAAGTTATTTGAGATGAATAATTTGAGATGAACATGTTGACCACTTGCATCAGAATTTCCCTCTTCTGTTCCTGGAAAGCATACAAAGCACCATGGAAAATAAAGATAGCACGCACACACAAACTCCATTTTCAGTGAAATCAGGAAAAAGAAATATCCACCAAATCCAAAATATACATAAGGCTCCCAGAAAGATCTAAAAACTGGAAAAAGCCATGCACACAATGTCATGGGGAGCATCCAAGGACCTGACCAGT
Source organism: Halichoerus grypus (assembly GCF_964656455.1). Classification (NCBI taxonomy): domain Eukaryota; kingdom Metazoa; phylum Chordata; class Mammalia; order Carnivora; family Phocidae; genus Halichoerus; species Halichoerus grypus. The sequence goes on along the minus strand of NC_135720.1, from coordinate 90,748,807 downwards.
AGCAGATTTCCCAAAGCAGCACTCACATCCTGAAGAGGAAGGACCATGCTAAAGTCCTTGTCCACCACAACTCCTGTGGGATCTGCCAAGATCAAACAGAACTAAGATTGAGCAGGTGGAGGTTTTGGTGGGAGGTGAGGAGAGAAGCCAGCAGCCGATCTCAGAACTGACTAACAATTACTCATTGAGAATGAGGGGCCAACCTTGGGCTCAGAGGGCATGTGCCTTGATTGCAGCAGTGATGAGGGGAAGGGGGAGAACATGGCTGGTGGCAGAGATTCTTCCGGATGTGGTTTGGTTGGAGGAGACAAAGGAAGCCAGCTGGCCCAGAGGAATACAGGGAGGCACCATATGAAGAAAAGAGTCCATCTCAGTAGCAACAAAAGAGGGAACTTATAATTACAAGGTCTGGAAACTACTTTTTTTCCCCCAGGCTGAAAGAATATCTTGGAAATGGTTCTTCCAAGAAAACTCATCTTTCTTACCATAAAAAAAAAATAAAATGGAGATAACACAGAACCAATAAAAGGTGGGCATTTGGGGGTGGGGAATAAGCATAAAACACATCTTCAGGCAAAAAAAAAACAGAAAAAGTATTATAATTAAGAAGATGGAAACTGTCATAAACATTTTAACATGAACTAATATAATATGATTAATATATAATATTAAATTGTAACCAATATGAAGGAAGACTATAAAGCAGAAACACAAAACTCAAAAGCAATTTTCCTCTACTAGGAAAATGGTGGTAGCTTCATTCTGAGTTGTCCTACCGGAAAACATAAGGGGCAAACCAAAGAGAAAGATAAAAACCTGAAGGACATACTTACTAAAACAGAGAGACAGAGAAAACTCACCAATTTCAAGCTATATGTGTGTATAGCAATTGGCAGTTGCAACTAATGGGCCAGGCAAAACATGTTCCGGAGACTCTGAGCTGCTGCCTGTGGCAAAGAAGACAACCATGAAATTACCTGGTAGTGACAGACACCTTGCTCATGCTGCCAAAATACCCGACTAAAAGGTGCCCCATCCTGAGAAGGAAGGTCTCAGTACAGGCTGCCTTGAATCGGTCTTGAGCCTTGGCAGAAGCAGCGTTTACGGGCATGGAAGGGAGGCTGCAGACAGCGGTGACAGATCTAGGAAGCACCAGCAAGATCACTTTTGAGGTGTAGTATATTCCTGTGGAAACGGGACCCATGTTCCTGGTGAGAAACCTGGGAAAACCCAGGGACAGAAGCAAAAGTCATCCAGAGCCAGGTTAATTTCTGAGAATCAGAGGAGGTGTGCTGACCCAGAAGTGCTCCATCAGTATGAATGGGGGAGAGCGTTTGAATCACAAAGTCTGAAAAGTTACTCTGGCCTCATTTTACATGCTTCAGTGAACTCTAGCTAGTGGTCTGGGAAGATCCAACTCGTTCTAATGTGAGTAACAACAAAAGAAATAAACACAGCATCCATACAAAACTACAGGACTTTCCCCCCTTCTGCTCTTGGAAAGCATACAAAACAACATGGAAAACAAAGAAAGCACATACACACAAACTCCATTTTCAATGAAATAAAGAGAAAGAAAAATCCACCAAATCCAAAATATACATAAGGCTCCCAGAAAGATCTGAGAAATGGCTAAAGCCACACAAACAATGCTGTGGGAAGGGTCAAAGGGCCTGAGGAGTAGCAGATTTCACAAAGTGTCACCCTTATCCTAAAGAGGAAGCACAATGACAGAGTTCTTTAGATTTTATAATTAAAAGATAAAATACTCTGGGGATACAGTCAAGTTGGTGGAGGAGTAGGAGACCTTAGTTTCATCTGGTCCCAAGAACTTAGCTAGATAGCTATCAAATCATTCTGAACACCTGCAAACTCAACCAGAGATCTAAGAAAAGAACAGCTGCAACTCTACAAATAGAAAAGCAACCACTTTCTGCAAGCATTATTTACAATAGCCGAATGATGGAAGCAGCGCAAGTGTCCATCGACGGATGAATTGGTAAAGAAGATGTGGTATATATACACACAGTGGAATATTACTCAGCTGTGAAAAAGAAAGAAATCTTGCCATTTGGAGCAACATGGATGGAGCTAGAGGATATAATGCTAAGTGAAATAAGTCAGTCAGAGAAAAGACAAATACTGTATCATTTCACGCATATGTGGAATTTAAGAAACAAAACAAATGAACAAAGAAAATAAGAGAAAAACAAATAGACTTACATACAGAGAACAAACAGATGGTTACTAGAAGGGAAGTGGGTGGGGGGATAGGTGAAGGTAATTAAGAATACACTTATCGTGATAAACACTGAATAATGTATAGAATTGCTGAATTACTATATTATATACCTGAAACTAAAAAAAATAATAATAATAAAATAAAAGATAAAATACTCTGGCAGATGAACCAGTGCTAACTGGTTATTTTTCTGCTTTATAAGGAGAGTGAGAGACTCACAAATGATGCCTGTAGAGGTGGGGTCCGCAGTTCTCCTACTAACTAGCTGTGAAATGTTGCTGTAGCATATTGACTTTCCTGTGCTTTGGAATTTCTATCTTTTATGTGAACAAATTTGGAATCTGATGTGCCAGTGAGATGAAAATTAACAATCAGCTGCTTAGGTTTAGGATGAGAAAGGCCATATATACAGTGACACAACAAATGCATCAGGGGCCCAGACACTAACTCTTTCTTGTCCCATCTATGTGACTCTGAGCTGTTAGAGAAATCATTTTAATTTCTTGCTTCTGTTTTCTCTTTGTAAATTGTGAAGAAATAAACAATAAAATGCTTTTTATCCTTTTCTGTAAATTTTATTGTTATTGCTGCTGAAAAGGTTGGGTTACATTTGTTTATTCAGCAAATATTTACTTAACACCTACTATATGCCAGGAACTGTTCTAGTGAATAACCAGACAAGGTCCCTATTCTTGTAGATCTTATATTTTAGCTGGAGCTAGTAAAGTGCAAACAAATAACATTATAAACAAATTCTATGGTATGTTACAAGGTAAGAAGTATTTATTTTCTTTTTTTATTCAAGTATAATTAATCTAAATGAGTGTTATATGAGCTTCAACAATGCTATAATGATTCAACAGTGCTATACATTACTCAGTGCTCATCAAGATAAGTGCACTCTTAATTGCATTCACCTATTTCACCCATCCCCCCACATCTTCACTCTGGTAACCACCAGTTTGTTCTCTGTATTTAAGAGTCTGGTTTGTTGTTGTTGTTTCTTTGTCTCTTTTTTTTGTTTTGTTTCTTAAATTCCACATATAAGTGAAATCATATGGCATTTGTCTTTCTCTGACTGACTTATTTCACTTAGATTTATACCCTCTAAGTCCATCCGCATTGTTGCAAATAGCAAGATCTCATTCTTTTTTATTACTGAGTAATAGTCCATAATACTTACATATGCACCACATCTTTATCCATTTATCTATGAATGGACACTTGGGTTGCTTCCCTATCTTGGTCATTGTAAATAATCATGCAATAAACAGAAGGGTTCATATATCTTTTCAAATTAGTGTTTTCATTTTCTTTGGGTAAATATCAGTAGTGGAATTACTGGATCATATGGTAATTCTATTTTTAAGTTTTTGAGACATCTCCACACTGTTATCCACAGTGACTACACGAATTTGCATTCCCACCAACAGTGTGCAAAGGTTACTTTTTCTCCACATCCTCACCAACAAGGTGAGAAGTGCCATGGAAAAACAGAGCAGAGTAAGTAAGTGTAGGAAGTGCTGGGGGGGACTATTCTGGGTGGTTTTTTTGTTTTGTTTTGTTTTGTTTAGATTTTATTTATTTATTTGTCAGAGAGACCGAGAAAGAGAGAGAGCATGCAAGCTCACAAGCAGGTGGAGCGGCAGGCAGAGGGAGAAGGAAGCTCCCCTCTGAGCAGACAGCCAGACATGGGACTCGATCCCAGGACCCTGAGATCATGACCCAGGCCAAAGAGAGATGCCCAACCAACTGAGCGACCCAGGTGTCCGGGAACTTTTCTGTTTTTAAAAGCAATTTGGGGTAAGCTTCATTATTAGATATGATTAGACAAAAATGAATCATACTTTTTAAAATGGAACACTTTTACCTTTTGAGATTCTCTAAAATAATTTTCAAAGCCTCTAAATTAACTTTCCTTTTTAAAAAATTGAATTAATTATTGATTTCATAGTTATTTTGCTCTCCAAAGTATCAGCCCATCATTTTCGCTATCTCTTATTTTACTATACCAATATATTGATTCAGGTTTTAAGTATCTTTGTTCTTTTTATTTTCTCTCCTTAGTTAAGTTTTTTGTTCTTTTTCTAGCCTCTTGTGCTAAAAGTTTTGTTGCTTTATTTTTATTATTTCTCATTTAATAATATAAGCTTTTAAGACTATGAACTTTTATCTGAGTAATTTTGGTTATAGCTAATAAATTTTGATAAAGAATGTACTAATTATTCTTATTCTGTATTTTGTAATTACAATTTAAATTTTATTGCACCCAAGAGTCATTTAGAGAGAGTTTCTTTAATTGCCAGGACTTTGTGTTTATACTTTAGTTGTTAATTTCTGGTTTCTTGTATTATGGTCAGCAAAAGAGTTCTGGACCATTTTCTATTTTATTCTTATTGAACTTTTGCTCTTAATACACAGTAAAATTCAGTAAGTGATACCTGGAAACTTAAAATAACACATTCCTGTCAGTAGGAAGTAGACATCTATGTATGGATATATACTATTGTATGTATGTTTATGTGAATTTATTTCATATCTCCAAGAACGGGTTTAGTATTTATTAAATACTATGGTATTCTTTTAATGTGTATTCTATTTTTGATCAATAAAAAGACTCTCCTTCACCTGTTTATAAAAAAAGAAGTTAGCAAAAAAATGGCAAGACAACTAGTGGAAATGAAATGTGTTAACAGAACTCAGACATACAAAAAAATAGACCAACACACACAGACACACACACATACACTTATATAAAGACAAAACTGAAAGAAACAAAAAGAGACTAAACACTAGGAAATACAATAAGAGATATTGAGAAAGAAATAAAATGGAACTTTTTTAAATGTTTAACGTACGGAAGATAAAATAATTGAAATATGTACAATCAAAAGAGAGCCAAAATTCACATAATTTGAATTCCCTAAGGAAAACAAAATCAGCTTATGTAAATGAAAACACTCAAATACACAACCTAACCTATCACTTAAAGGAGTTAGAGAAAGAACCGCAAATAAAGCCTAAACCCAGCAGGAGAAGAGAATAAATAAAGATTAGAGCAGAAATCAGTGAAATAGAAACCAAAAGAACAGTAGAACAGATCAATGAAACTAGGAACTGGTTCTTTGAAAGAATTAATAAGATTGATAAACCCCTGGCCAGACTTATCAAAAAGAAAAGAGAAACGACCTAAATAAATAAAATCATGAATGAAAGAGATCACAACCAACACCACAGAAATATAAACAATTCTAAGAACATATTATGAGCAACTGTATGCTAACAAATTAGGCAATCTGGAAGACATGGATGCATTCCTAGAGGCATATAACTCCCAAAACTGAAACAGGAAGAAATAGAAAACCTGAACAGAACCATAACCAGCAAAGAAATTGAAGCAGTATCAAAAATCTCCCAATGAACAAGAGTCCAGGGCTGAATGGCTTCCCAGGGGAATTCCACCAAATATTTCAAGAATGAATACCTGTTCTTCTGAAGCTGTTTCAAAAAATAGAAATGGAAGGCAAACTTCCAAACTCTTTCTATGAGGCCAGCATTACCTTGATCCCAAAACTAGACAAAGACCCCACCAAAAAGGAGAATTACAGACCAGTATACATGCTGAACATGGATGCAAAAATTCTCACAAAATACTAGCCAATAAGATCCAACAGTACATTAAAAGGATTACTCACCACAACCAAGTGGGATTTATTCCTGGGCTGCAAGGCTGGTTCAACATCTGCAAATCAATCAATGTGATACACTACATAAATAAAAGAAAGGAGAAGAGCCATATGATCTTCTCAATACATGCAGAAAAAGCATTTGACAAAGTATAACATCCTTTTTGATTAAAACTCTTCACAGTGTAGGGACAGAGGGAACATAGCTCAATATCATAAAAGCCACATACAAAAAGCCCACAGGGAATATCACTCTCAATGGGGAAAAACTGAGGGATTCTCCCCTAAGGTCAGGAACATGGCAAGGATGTCCACTATCACCACTGCTGTTCAACATAGTACTGGAACTCCTAGCCTCAGCAATCAGACAACAAAAAGAAATAAAAGGCATCCGAATCGGCAAAGAAGAAGTCAAACTTTCACTCTTTGCAGATGACATGATACTCTGTGTGGAAAACCCAAAAGACTCCACCCCAAAATTGCTAGAATTCATACAGGAATTCAGCAACATGGCAGGATATAAAATCAATAAACAGAAATCAGCTGCATTTCTACACACTAACAATGAGACAGAAGAAAGAGAAATTAAGGAGTCGATCCCATAACAATTTCACCCAAAACCAAAAGATACCTAGGAATAAACCTAACCAAAGAGGCAAAGGATCTGTACTCAGAAAACTATAGAATACTCATGAAAGAAATTGAGGAAGACGCAGATATACAGAAAAATATTCCATGCCCATGGATTGGAAGAACAAATATTGTTAAAATGTCTATGCAACCTAGAGCAATCTATACATTCAATGTAATCCCCATCAAAATACCACCAACTTTTTCCACAGAGCTGGAACAAATAATCCTAAGATTTGTATGGAACCAGAAAAGACCCTGAATAGCCAGAGGAATGTTGAAAAAGAAAACCAAAGCTGGTGACATCACAATTCCGGACTTCAAGCTCTATTACAAAGCTGTAATCATCAAGACAGTATGGTACTGACAGAAAAACAGACATATAGATCAATGGAACAGAATAGAGAACCCCGATATGGACCCTCAACTCTGTGGTCAACTAATCTTTGACAAAGCAGGAAAGAATATCCAATGGAAAAAAGACAGTCTCTTCAACAAATGGTGTTGGGAAAATTGGACAGCCACATGCAGAAGAATGAAACTGGACCATTTCCTTCCACTATACACCAAAATAGACTCAAAATGGATGAAAGACCTAAATGTGATACAGGAATCCATCAAAATCCTAGAGGAAAACACAGGCGGCAACCTCTTTGACCCCAGCTGCAGCAATTTCTTGCAAGACACGTCTCCAAAGCAAGGGAAACAAAGGCAAAAATGAATTATTGGGACTTCATCAAGATAAAAAGCTCTTGCACAGCAAAGGAAACAGTTGACAAAACCAAAAGACAACTGACAGAATGGGAGAAGATATCTGTAAATGTCTTATCAGATAAAGGGCTAGTATCCAAAATCTATAAGAACTTATCAAACTCTACACCCAAAAAATGAAGAAACCAGTCAAGAAATGGACAGAAGACATGAACAGACATTTCTTCAAAGAAGACATCCAAATGGCCAACAGACACATGAAAAAACGTTCCACATCACTGGGTATCAGAGATATACAAATCAAAGCTACCATGAGATACCACCTCACACCAGTCAGAATGGCTAAAATTAACAAGTCAGGAAATGACAGATATTGGCAAGGATGAGGAGAAAGGGAACCCTCTTACATAGCAAGCTGGTGTAGCTACTCTGGGAAACAGTATGGCGGTTCCCAAAAAAGTTTGAAAATAGAGCTACTCTACAATCCAGCAATTGCACTAGTGGGTATTTACCCCAAAGATACAAATGTAGTGATCTGAAGGGGTACATGCACCCCGATGTTTACAGCGGCAATGTCCACAATAGCCAAACTATGGAAAGAGCCCAGATGCCCTTCGACAGACGAATGGATAAAGAAGATGTGTTTTATATATATACAATGGAATACTACTCAGCCATCAAAAAAAAAAAATGAAATCTTGCCATTTGCAATAACATGGATGGAACTAGAGGGTCTTATGCTAAGCGAAATAAGTCAATCAAAGAAAGACAATTATCATATGATTTCACTCATATGTGGAATTTAAGAAACAAAACAGAGGATCATAGGGGAAGAGAGGAAAAAATAAAAGAGATGAAATCAGGGAGGGAGACAAACCATAAAAAGACTCTTAATCGTAGGAAACAAACTAAGGGTTGTTGTGGCGGGGAGATGGGTAAGTGGGTGATGGACATTAAGGAAGGCACGTGATTTAATGAGCACTGGGTATTATATAAGACTGATGAATCGCTGCCCTCTACCTCTGAAACTAATAATACATTATATGTTAGTTAATTGAATTTAAATTAAAGAAAATTCAAATACAAAAACAAAAACAAAAAAAGAAAGAGCATATAAATATCCAGTGCTGCTTTTATTAGCTTCACATAGATTTCACATGTGTGTAAAGACAATACAATCAAAAGTTTCAACAAGCCCATTATACTATGAAGTGCAAATTGCATGTACAATAAAGAGAAAGAAAATTTAAAAAATAAAATAAAAAAGAATAGTAGCATATTTAAGAGCAAGAAAGGTAAACACTAAGAATAAGCCTTCTATTATACTATTGACTAAAATTGACTGATGGAAGAAAGGAAGGGAAGAGAGAGAGAGAAAGGTAGTAAACTTCCTAATTATAAAAAGAATTACAAAAACAAACAATAAATTAAACAGCCCATAAAGAAAAAGTTATTTAAGAAAAAAACATAAAAAGAGAAAATATTACATGATGGAATTAAAACTCAATATATGTGAATTAACTGTAAATGAGCCTAACTCACCTATTAAAAAAATCAGATTTGATCGTACTCCAAACACCACACACAGAGTTAGGGATAGGCAACTGTAAAAAAACAAACAAAATTAATATTACTATCTCAATATCAAACTACATGAATTTTAACACAAAGATATTAAATGTGGCACAAAGAATAATATAATTAATAAGGTCAATCTAATTGATGTATATCAATTAGTAAAGTGAGAATATCCCTTCCTGTTTAAATGCCCAATAGAATATTGACAATCATGACTATTGAGAAGGCTATAGAATATGATCAAGAAGGTAGGTCTGACTGATACATACAAACTCAGGCCAAAGGAAGAAAACATTAATCAATAGTTTACAAGTTTACATACATGATATCTAGAATTGAATTTTAAAATTAGACATGCCAAGGTACAGAACCAAATAACTTAAAAACAAAAGAAAAAATCAAATAGTAACAGATCCAAAGATGATTGAGATACTGGAGTTACTAGACATGGGCTGTGAATAACTAAGATTAATGTATTTGAGGATGGATGAAAAGTGAAGAATTCTACCATAGAATTGGAATCTATATAGAAAATCCAATAAAAATTATGGAAATTAAAAATATTATCATTGAGGGACGCCTGGGTGGCTCAGTTGGTTAAGCGTCTGCCTTCAGCTCAGGTCATGATCCCAGTGTCCTGGGATCGAGTCCCACATTGGGCTCCCTGCTCAGCGGGAAGCCTGCTTCTCCTTCCCCCACTCCCCCGCTTGTGTTCCCTCTCTCGCTGTCTCTCTCTCTCTCTGTCAAATAAATAAATCTAAAATCTTTTAAAAAAATATATTATCATTGAAATTAAAAATTCAATTGATGGATTCAAAACCAGATTAGACATGATAGAAATTAGGATTACTATAGTTTTAAGATGGAAAATACTTACATAAAACAAATGGAGAAAGTCTTTGGAGCCCCAGAAGTAGAGATTATGATGTAGAAGCAATAAAGAATGAGAGCCAAGGGGTGCCTGGTTAGGTCAGTCAATTAAGCAACCAACTCTTGATTTCAGCTAAGGTCACCATCTAAGGGTCCTGAGATCAAGTCCCAGGTCAGGCTCTGACACTCAGTGCTGAGTCTGCTTGAGATTCTTTGTCTCCTTCTGCCCCTCCTCCCACTCTCTCTCTCTCTTAAAAAATAATATGAGAGCCAAGAATTTTCTAAAATTGATGAAAGACATCAAGCCAAACTTTCAAGAATTTTTTTTCTTCAAGCAGAAAAAAACAACAACAAAAAAGAAAGGAAGGAAGGAAGAAAAAGAAACAAAACAAAACACCATAACTAGCCACAAGCTTTGAGAGATGGAATAGTGATGTCTGGAAGGAAGCATGAGGGAAATGTCTGAGATGCTGTTTATATTCTATCTCTTGACCCAGATGGTGGTTATACAGGTATTTTCACTGTGTTAAAAAAATCATAAAGTTCAAGATTTGTGGGGTTTTTTTTTTTAAAAAAAGATTTATTTAGGGCGCCTGGGTGGCTCAGTTGGTTAAGCAACTGCCTTCGGCTCAGGTCATGATCCTGGAGTCCCGGGATCGAGTCCCGCATCGGGCTTCCTGCTCAGCAGGGAGTCTGCTTCTCCCTCTGACCCTCCTCCCTCTCATATGCTCTCTCTCTCTCTCATTCTCGCTCTCTCAAATAAATAAAAATAAAATCTTTAAAAAAAAAAAAAAGATTTATTTATTTGAGAGAGGGTAGGGAGGGGCAGAGGGAGAAGGAGAGAGAGAATCTCAAGCAAACTCCCCACTGATCACGAAGTCCCATGAGGGGCTCGATCTCACCACCCTGAGATCACGACCTGAGTCAAAATCAAGAGTCAGATGCTTCTTAACTGTGCCACCCTGGTGCCCCTAAGATTTGTGCATTTTACAGTACATATGCTACACTTCAATTTAAAAGTTTTTAAAAGTTTAAAAAGATAAATTTTTGTCTCTTGTTTAGCAAGCTACTGCTCTCCCTACACTGTGAACCTCATAGAAGGAGGGAGAGTGAGTAACACTTCACAAGAAACAGGATGCAACTATTATATAGGGTTTGAAAAGTAGAATATTTCCCTTCTTGCTTTGCAGATTTTAGGAAAAAAAGAAAGACAGGAGTAGGAGGGAATGAATACAATGCATATCCTTGTGTGCATCCTCTTTTAATTGAGCTCAAAGAGGGAATGTCCAGTAAAATATAGTAAACTACGTTTAGAGAGACCAAGACCACTGGAAAGATTAGATGCTGCTGGGGCATCTCTCCCTGTCATGTTTGGGCAGCTTAAACCCTTTAGGAGAGGATCCCCTCCCGTGATTAATATTAACACGGTGGAGGATAATTGTACGGCACTGTTGGTGGAAGATGTCCAGATAAATGACCTGCGTGAGACAGCGCTCCAGGCTTCCTGTGCAGGAGACGCAGAAGTCGCCAGGAGCACCAGCGGGGAAGTGGTCATGGGGGCGGTGAGGGAGGCAGAGGATGTGTTCCAGCAGACCAAGCAGAGGTCTCATGTCACAACAAAGTGGCTGCTGTGTGTTGGGATTTACTGTTCAGGGCACCAGCTTCTGTGGGAGTTGCCAATAGTCACTCCCAAAAGTCAGAAGGCCTCAGTGGCATCAGCCATACCTGAATATTTACTAATACAAAAGTCAGAACCCAAATCAGCCACTCCTCAACAGAAATTACTGAGTATCTGGGGGACAGGCAAAGAGCTGAGGACTCCTCCTGCCCTTTCACTGTAACGGCAAAATAGTTCCAATGTGAAAAGGGGGAGGAGGTTGGGTGCAACCATAAAAGACTAAGCATTGGCGCTCCTGGGTGGCTCAGTCGTTAAGCGTCTGCCTTCGGCTCAGGTCATGATCCCGGGGTCCTGGGATCGAGCCCCATATCGGGCTCCCCGATCGGCGGGAAGCCTGCTTCTCCCTCTCACACTCCCCCTGCTTGTGTTCCCTCTCTCGCTGTCTCTCTCTCTGTCAAATAAATAAATTAAAAAAAAAAAATCTTAAAAAAAAAAAAAAGACTAAGCATTTCCCTTAGGACTTTATCTGAGGCTTTCTTTACCTAAGGATTGAGCATCACCTAAGACTCACCATTTACCTAAGACTGAACAGTCTTAAAGAGCTAAATAAGTTCTAGTAAAGAATTGAACTTTAAATAGACTAAATCTTTAAACAGAGACACTGTATGAACTGACACATTTAAAAAGATCAGATCTCATAGGAAATAAAAATAACTACACATATTTTTTGGTGCATGAGGGCACAGGGCATCAATTCATGGCCCCACTACATCGAAGAAGCCAATTAAATAGCATATACCATTTCATACCTTCTAAAGCAACAAAAATCTAAAATAATGATAATTCTAAATGCTAGTAAAGTTATGGTAACATTATTGTATTTGTACACTGCTGACAGAATAATTAGAACATAATTTGGCAATTAAATGCATTAATTACAAGGAGGCTCATGAATTATAAGTAATCTATGGTAATATGTTTTTTCTAAGGAGGTATTTTGTGAAAATCCATTGAAGCTTTATTTACAAAATAATAATAAAAAATAATAATAATAAAAGAGTAAAATGACCGACAGAAAATAATTTAATAAATTCTGATATATCAACTCCATGAAATATTAGATATCCATTATGATGTATAATTATTAAAAACTGCAATGGTATATGTAATTACTTAGGAGAAAGACAAAATATAAAATTATATATTAAGCTTCCAACTATATAAAAATTCCTTATGCATTTGAATAAAATCCAGAATAACAATGGAAAAAAATTGTGTAACCATGGAGAGTGAGAACATAAAAGATGGTTTATTTTCTCTTTTAAAAAAGCATTTTTGCAATTCTAATATTATTTTGCAATTTTACATTCGCAATAAGAGCCAGTCACCTTTATTGGAAATCAGGCTCTGACTTTATGACTGGGTTCCTCTAAATTGCTGCCCTCTTTGCAAAAACAGCAAAGTAGAAAAGTTATGAGCCCTGCAGCCTTATTATTTGGGTTTGATTCTGGGCTTCTCTACTCACTAGCCATGAGACCTCAGGCAAGTTCTTTAACCTCTCTTTGCCCCAATTTTTCATCTATAAAGCAGGATTATAATAATAACAACCTAACAGTGTGGTGGAGAGGATTAGATAACTTTTATATTAAAGCACTTTATATTTTTATATTAAAGCACTTTAGAAAAAGTCTCAGCAATTAGAATTCTGAGAGAGTTAATTGCTGTTATTGTGTTCTTGTTGTTGTTTTGCTTTGCTGGATGATGTGAACAATACATCATGGTTCCTGAACAAAGCATGTGACAAATACTAAATGATTCTTGAATTGAATTAGCTTCACAATCTAATGCAAGAGTCTCAGTACATCTGTCTTTTTGTTTTGATTCTTTTTGTCTATTTGCAGCATAGTTAATGTGTATGATCTCTTCTGTTGGTATTGAATGGGTAATTTTAGTAGCAAACAAATTGAGTTATTAAGTTAGAATGTTCTTTCTTCTTAGCAGTGTCTTAAAAGCAAAATAAATACTGAGTCCGTGCAGCTGACTGATGACGTTCAGACAAAATGTTCTAAGTATCTGAATTTGCCACTTTTCAACCCGTGTTGTGGGTGTTGTCATGATGCAAACAGACGTGGTATGTTTTGCCTTCATCTATATCAGCTACATTTGCCAAACTCTCATAATCAGTGGTCTCTGAGTTTCCCGCAGAGGCATGTAAGACCATAATCAATCATTTCATGCTAAACCATGAGATTTTATAGGCTCTTTCACTCTCCAATCATCCTACAAGTGTACAGAAATAAAATCATATGGATATTCTTTTCTTTCCAAGTTCTTTTCTTCATAATACACTATTTGAGCGAGATAAAATGAATACTTCAGAAAACAATTATTTGAATTAAAAATAACCAAAATAGGGGCGTCTGGGTGGCTTAGTTGGTTGAGCAGCTGGCTCTTGATTTCAGCTCAGGTCATGATCTCAGTCAGAGTCATGGGATGAAGCCCGGCATCAGGCTCCAGGCTCAGCGGGGAGTCTGCATGAGATTCTCTTTCCCTATCCCTCTGCCCCTCCCCACCACTGCTCTCTCTCTCTCTCTAAAATAAATAAATAAATAAATCCTTAAAGAAGAAGAATAATATTAATTATATTAATAATATTAATAATAAATATTTCTTCTCTTTCCTTCCTTCACTTAACCATAACTCACTTCTACCTTTATGTATCTCTCTTGCCGTTTTTCCTCATATATGTTCTCGTTTAGAGTCGGCGAACTTGGATGGGTGAGTTGTCTGTGTTGATTTTTGCCATCGACCCTGGATGAAATGGGACTCCCTCAGTGAAGACGCAGTAACACAAACACCGCAATCTCAGTGACTTTAAACGGCAAGTCATATTTCTCATTCATGCTCATAGTCCACCCTGGTCTAGCTAAGGCTCTGCCTCATGTCATCCTCAGTCTGGGAAACAGGTTAATACAGCCATTGTCTGGAGTCAACATATCAGGGAGAAAGACTGAGAGGCAAGTCACAAATCAGCTCTTAATCATTTCTTCCAGAAATGACCAATATCACTTCTTACATTTCACTGATAAGGCAAGTTGCATGGCCACAGCTAACTTCAAAAGGCAAGACACTGCCATTCTACAGATTTCAAAGATAATCACAAATATTTGTGACATAGTACTAATAACTACTACAAAGAACAAACCAAAATTAGAGATAGCATGATTCTTTACAGCCGCATACATAAGTAACAAAAGATGTGATCCCTTCTGGCATATACCAAACAGTTTAAGCTGATACCCATCCTTTCATTTAAAATTAATTTTTATAAAATTTTTCTTTCTTTCACATTCTTTCTTATTCAAGAAAAATATTTTTATGAGATGATAAATCTATAGCTCCTTCAGACATCTAAAAAACCTATTTTCTACTCTTAATGGAAAAAGATTTCAGTACCAAACTATGTTTGTATGTTGGTTGGTTTGTTTATGTGGTGGATTGGTTTAGGTTGATTATATTTGATTTAGGTAATGCCCCAAACTTAGCAAACCATAAAATAATGAAAGGTGTGGTAAGAGATATTCCTCTGAGAAGTCATAGGGTTTTACCTAAGAGAGCTAAGTAAAGTCTAAAGGAAAATTTAGAGCTTTTATTCCATTACATGGCCATTGGGCTTAAAGTCATAAAAACTATCTGACCTGTTTGTTCTGATTTATCTGCATTAGAATTTTCCAGTAAGTGGTGATCAACATTGAAAACTACTGAAATATATTTTTCATTCAGGTAGTTTCCTCCAGTAGTCTGATTTTGAGCATGCCCATGTTTGTTTTGTTTCTGAGATGAAAAGAGAGTCTGACTCCACACATAAATAAAGAAAACAGTTATTATCTAACTGACAAATTATTAATTATTGGTTTATATTGTCTCTATAGTGGAGCATTCTAAACTGAGGGAATATCGTTTAAGCACTACCATTTATTAATTTCTACTTTCACCCCACTTTTACAACTTTTTCCATGCCTGTAAGAACACTCTTCCCCAAAGATCTCAAATAAGTACTTGAATAAAACTACAATATAAGAATAGCTATAAAGAATGCATTTAATTTCAAGGGCTGCTATAAAGAATTTTACAAATGGCATGACAGGGTCCTTTTATTGTCCCCGATTTCATTACAGAGCCTTCCTAACAGCCCTCCCGAGAGCAAAGGTAGGATAGTGTCGATCCTTTTTATCAATTCGCTTGGTTACAAAAGAAGAACATTATCCTGACATTATGGGTATTGTTCTAGTTATTTGCAGTGTCCCCATTGTAACTTTCCCTGAAATATAGTGCTGAACACAGATGCAGTTTTGGAAAACCTGAGAGTATTGTCGGCATTAATGAGATAAGCTCAAATTTTGCCCAAGTAAGCTGAAAAGGAAACAACTCATTAGCTAAAAAACAAATGTTTTCTAGAATCAGCACCAAACAAGTTAAGTGGTAAAAGAGAAGTTTTGCTTCTCCTCTTCTGAAAGTTTCCCAATGAAAGCGGCTCTGAACTGGCTGTTACTCGGATATCTGTCAAGACTTATATGAGTAGGTACTAGATAATGCCTCCTTCTAAATCAGGATATACCAAAATGGAGTCCACAGATTTGGAGTTCCACAAATGAGCTGTTGAAATTTTTAATTTTGTACTTTCATGATGGTTATAGTCTAAAACGAAACAAAAAAGGTGGGAAAATTGCATAATCAGAGAGCACATGCTAGTCTGGGAATGCCAAATGGCACAACGCAATGGCATTGGTCATCAGTTTGTGCTTGTGTTTTCAGAAGCAATTGCATGTTAGCAAAAAGCACTAATAATTGTATTAAGGAGAGTTTTGAAGAGTCTCAAAGATGACATGCTAAGGGAAAGAAGGAAGATATAAAAGAATCTGTATGACTCCATTTATGTGAATTTCAGAAAGAAGAAAACTATCTTCAAAATAGTCCCTACACTTGTGGCAAAGGGGCGATGGTGACAGTATTGATTGCAAAAGGATATGAAGGAGTCCTTTGGAGAACTATAAATATTTTATATCTTGATTCATGAGGTCATTACTCGGGTGAATATAAAAATAAATAATGTGAGGGTGCCTGGGTGGCTCAGTCGCTTAAGCGTCTGCCTTCAGCTCAGGTCATGATCTCAGGGTACTGGGATCGAGCCCCACATTGGGCTCGTTGCTCAGCAGGGAGTCTGCTTCTCCCTCCCCTTCTGCCCCTCCCCCCACTCATGTTCACTCTCAAATAAATAAATAATGTGTATAAAATTCATACAACTTAAACTTGATTCATATACTTTATTGTATGTATGTCTATTGCACTTCAATAAAACATCTTTTAAATGTCAATATTATTAGTTTGAAATTGTTTTATTTTTGTTACACTTTTTGTGTATCCGTATTTTTGTTTCAAAGGTGTATAAGAACTATAAACATAAGAAATTAATACCCATTGTTAAGTCTCTACACTTATAAGGTATACTGTAATTAAAAGAATTCAGTTCTGCGTTAGGGATTGTTGAGAAAAGTTTCCTTTGAAAGAGGGTTTGTATAAGCACAAGTTTGAGATATACTGCTGCCTTGAGCTATGACACCTGTTACAGAACAATTCCTCCAAAACAAGAAAAATCTGGGCATGCAAGCCTGCTGTCTCAGAGACATTGCCCCTGAGCCATAAATGGATCCCATTTGGGTCTAAGAAATGATTCATACTTCCTGCTGTGACCTAACAGGACCTCCGGGATAGAGCCAGAGTCTTAGAGATCCAAGCATACAACACTTCTCTTTCCATCCAGTTCTCCATCTAATTCTCTGCTTTTGACCTGCTGGGAAACCAGACAAAGTGTTTCAAGTGATGGAGAGACTAAAGAATGAGGTCTTAGGCTTTAGGTCTAATGGCAGCTTGTGGACAAATGGTTTGACCTTGAGCAAATTATTTGATCTGTCTGAGCTTCAGTTTTCCCACTTCTAATTTGGAAAAACTACTCCACAGGGATTTTTGAGGCTTTTATGTAAAAATATGTAAAGCACCCAGTACAGTAACCAGCATAGTAGGTGCTCAGAAGTAACTATTACATAATAATTAAGTTTGAGACACTGAAACTGATTAAAAGCCTAAAGCTTAAAAGGCATGGCTGTACCAAAGCCATTTTAGGACTGCTTTTTAAGTGCTCAGAGGGTCAGATCCACCTTCACCTAAATTGTAGGCTATGTTTCCAAGGACTGAGATGTCAGAAGGCTTCGGTGTGGGTGGCTTGTACTATATTATATTCCTTACAGTTTTGGGGATACTCACTCTAATAAAAGTGATCACTACGTAAAGGAGGCAGCCTACCTAATGTGATTTCCAGCTATTCAGATAATACAAACATAAAAATGTGTTTTGAAATTTTGTTTAAAAAAATAGGACTCCTCTATGTTAATGAGTAAAAAGACCTTATCGATTAATGGTTAAACTGATTTTATATCTTGAATAGTGATATCTTGTATGATTTTTACTTCTATAGATCTATCTTTATTTAGAAGATAATTATAGAAAACCAGAATTATGCTGGAAGAAACCAAAGGTGATTGTGCAAATCCTGGGGGCTGGGGGTTGGAGGGCTAATCAATAGTGAATAGATTCATTAAGCATCTCGAGTTCCAGATATCTTCACAAGTGTTTGGCAGGAGCTGGATCATAGGCCATATGATATGATACAGAAGATAGGATTTATTAGTTATCAGAATCTAAAAAGGATCTCAGTCATATTTATTAAGGCTTTGTGGTAGTCCAACAAGGAGGAATTACTTACCAAACCTCCTGAAGAACTAAGGGAGCTGACCTGTGAGCTATATTTCAGAATGACCATTTTGTAGCTTAGATGTTATTTCTCACGCAGTTAAAATAGACCTGATTTTCCAGGTAATAACCAGCCAGTATATCCTACTGCTCATCGCTCAACAGAAATTGGGCAGAGGCAGTGTGGCCTCTTTTTAGTTATTGTCCATGCAGCATAACGCTGAAATATAATAAGAATTTTCAGTCCGAGTTCTAGGTATTTTATTTTCAAATTATCATGTGTCCAGATATATAAAAAATATAGATTTTTTAAAATTTTATTTTATTATGTTATGTTAATCACCCTACATCATTAGTTTTTGATGTAGTGTTCCATGATTCACTGTTTGTGTATAACACCCAGTGCTCCATTCAGTACGTGCCCTCTTTAATAGATATTTTTAAGTTTTTATTCAGTTTTATTCAAACGTATGGCAGGTTTGTGGACAAATCTTACTCATCAGAGGTATATAATCACACTATTATTGATACAACTTTGTCAATGCTTTGAATATGTTTAATTTAGTAGCTGTATAATCGCTTCAGACTATTTCTCCAGGGCTGCTAGAATTATGGAATTTTACAATGTAAAAATAATAAAATATACCTCCAGAATAGTTTAGCTTAAGAAGTCATAAGCCCATGTAAATGCTTGCTTACATTTCAAACATTTAACACAACTTCCTGAAATTTAACCATGGAAAGAAGTTCATGAAGTTCAAGTCAAAAACCCTTGTTCTTTATTGTTGATTATATGAATTCCAAACCAATCCATAATTCAACAATTTCATTGTTCACCTATTATATGTCAGAGCTGGGTCAGGCCCTGGTGATCTTATCCTACCAAGACCCAGTCCTTGATGTTTAGGAGGTCAAGTATTGTCAATGAGCCAAAAAGTGAAGTTCATCTGCAAACTGGCACCTCTGATCCATAAGCCATAACTCTTAAAAATGGGGAAATTGTGCCTGCAGAACACCAAACATCCAGGCAAGTTGTTTGGTTTTGCTTTCTTTTCATGCCTTTTCAAATGCAGACCCATATAAGAAACTTCCAATATGTTGCATTTTGAGTCTTTATTTCATCAGTTTTTTTACATTTCTTCCATTATCTTTAAAGTAGATATATAGATACACAGAAGTTTCTTATGAGTTCACCCAGTTTGTAAAGATCAGCACTTTCTCTTTACATATCAATCTTAGCATTTATCTCCAGCAATACTCCAAACCCCAAGACTGAGATTCTTGGCAATAAATATCATGGACTTTGCAAGTTTGATATCAATTGTTTCTACATAATAAATATTGAAAGAATGAGTAAGTGAATGCATATAAGAATGAAAAAATGAAGCGTAATCAAAATTTTGTGCATGTAGATCAAAATGATATTAACACAACTTAAGGGGGGGGAAGAAATAGCAAAATTAAGCAACTTATTAAAAGTTATGTTGCAGTTTAGAGAGAAAAAAAACTACTCCTGCCAAGAAAATAAAGGCAATTCTCAATTTGTGAGTTAAAGATGAATAGAAGTGAAGATGCAGTATTCTATTACTGGAGGGTGTTGGCAAGGAATCCCAATTAAGAAAGGTTTATAAGTTGAATAGAAGGACTTAAAAAAAAGTCTTGGTGCTTGTCTTCTCATTATTAATTTATTCTTACCTTATAGGAACAGCTTTATCATAGGAAGAATATTTTTAAATTCATATGGTTTTCTTATGAAACGTTTTCAGAATGACAATTTTATTCATTTCTAGAATTCATATTTTAGAACCTATTATAAATTTTCTGTAAAATATTCACATGTACCTAGCAAACATTGGTATTTTTATTTTGTATTTAAAAAGAGCTAACATTACATAGAAATCCAATAGTCAAGTAATCAGATGTATCTTGCTAGATAGCATGCTGCGTAGCATTGAATCTAAGGCTGGAGAGCCTGGCCTTGGTTTGAGATGAATTTTGGCCTGAATTTAGAAGAATTTTACCAATGATAGACAAACTTTTAAAAGGACAATGTCAAGAATCTAGCCTATGACCCAGCAATTCCACTTGTGGGTATTTATCCAAAGGAAATGAAATCACTACTTTGAAAAGATATTTGCACCCGCATGTTCATTGCAGTGTTATTTCAATAGCCAAGGCATGGAAACACTTAAGTATTCATTAACAGATTAATGGATAAAGAAAATGTGGATACGGGTATATATATATATATATATATATATATATATATATATATATAAAACAGAATATTATTCAGCCATGAAAAATAAGAAAACCTGCCATTTGCAACAATAGATGGATTTTTAGGGCATCCTGCTAAGTGAAATAAGACAGAGAAAGACAATGTATGATCTCCCTTATATGTGAAATCTTAAAAAAACAAACTCCCAGATAAAGAGATGGATTGGTGGTTGCCAGATGTTGGGGGTGGGGTGCAAAATGAGTAAAGATGGTCAAAAGGTAGAAACTTCCAGCTATATGATAAATAAGTCCTGGGATGTAAAGTACAGCATGGAAAATATGGGATAACAATAACATATTGTACATTTGCAAATTGATAAGAGAATAGATCTTAAAAGTTTCACCACAAAAAAATTTTTTTGTTACTCTGTGTGGTGATGGATAATAACTAAATTTGCTGTGGTAATCTTTTTGCAATACATCCATATAGTAAATCATTAGGTTGTACAACTAAAACCAATACAATGTTATATGTCAATTATGTCTCAATAAAAACTACAGAAATCTAGTCTAAAACAAACAAAAATAAACCAGAATATGAGAAGTTTGAGTAAGATTTAGGGCAAGTATCATGAAGTTGTCACCTCCCTTTGAGT
Organism: Halichoerus grypus; assembly: GCF_964656455.1. Taxonomy (NCBI): domain Eukaryota; kingdom Metazoa; phylum Chordata; class Mammalia; order Carnivora; family Phocidae; genus Halichoerus; species Halichoerus grypus. Next base: position 90,727,789 of record NC_135720.1, on the reverse strand, counting down.
TACTCTTTGTTTTCATGTATGAAATAAAATTGTTATGAAAAACTTCTTTATAAACATATTGTGAAAATTAAATTAGGAAATAGTAACTTATATGACATTTAGATTTCTTGATAGGGCAAGTGAAAATATATGAGACAAAAGGAGATTTCCATTAGAAGTCTTGTATTTCTGCTTTGATAAATTATCTTATTCAGCATATATTTATTGAGAACCATTATATACCAGTCATGGTGCTAGATGCCGAAAGTCACCAAATTATAATCCTCACAACAACCTAATGAAGTAGGCATTATCCTTTAAAATATACACTAAACTCTCTGGAATATGGTAGACCCACATTACATATTTACCAAATGAATGAACAAATGGAAAGTGGTTCTGACAAAGAATACCAAGTAATTGACTCCAAAACACTCATGACTTAAATCCAGTTTGTTCTAGCTCCAGAGTCTGTATCATTAATCAAGTGAGAGTCAAGAGAAGTAAATAGATATATAGGTGTATATATGTGTTCACCAAAGCTCTTATTCCTCATAAGACCCAGAATTCCAATTTCCACACTCCCATCATGATCTATAATATTGCTGAGAATTCTGCTCAGATGCTCAGCCTCTTGGTCACCAAAGAAAGGAAAACCAATGCTAAATATCAATTTCATATTTTTGTTCTTTTCTCTTGAGATCATAAATCCTCTAGTCCTTACTGCCTGGGTAATACTCCAGAGTTCAAATTGATATTTTATGTTTTATTCAGGTTTCTAGTTGTTCTCAAGCTACCTCATGATTACCAGAGTCAAAAATCAGGGCTGGGATTTTAACAGCAAAAAAGGTTAAGATGCCAAACACAAACCTTTAAATAATAAGTATCCTGGTTGGTCTATTCCCCATTAGTAAAAGTATTAAATCTAAAAACTTTGGCATAAATCTTTTGATTGACATATCACCGGTTATGATCTCCAGTGTTCCTGCATGACATGTACTGAGGTATTTATTAAACATATGGTTTCTGAGCCCCATTCCCAATGTACTGAATTAGAATAGTGGTAATGGAATAGGGAATTTTTATTTTTAATTAACTTTCTACCTTATTCTTATTTTCATTGAAATTTAAGACTTACTAGTGATCCTGTTGTGTGCAAAGAGATCATCTGACTACATAAGATACTTTCTTACCATTTGATGAAGAAAAAAAATCACAGGATTTTAAAATATATTTTCACAATATGAATTTCTTGTAATCTGATATACTTAACAGTATAATAGAGTTAAATAAAAACTAAAATTTGTCAACTTTGCTTTAGACAGCTATTCTGCAAAACACACTATAATTTTTATGTTCAGACGAAGAGTTTAATCCTCAAAAGAGCAAGGAAATCTATGCATTTATGATATTCCAGAGTTTTCCTAGTCTCGTATTGCTATTGCTATGATTGTTGTTGTTGCTTTTACTAAAGAAGAGTTAAAACAAAATTTTAGAGATTAGTGAAAGTTTCAGAAAATAAAGCCTGTGAAACTTATTGAATAGTTTTAGACATTCCCATTGCCAAACTGCAATTTTTTTCCTCAACATAAAAAGCTGCTGGGCTTAAACAATATAGTGACTGATTACAATTAAAACTTTGGCTTCCAGATATTTTCTAAATAGAAAATGTCAAAAGACATTACATCTTTTCAGGACCTTTTGGCTACAGATTTATTAATAGCTTTTCAAGATGTAGAAAAAGCTGCTTTAACATTTATTCCTTTAGTAAATAGGTTTTGTTTTGAGGGAGGAGAGTTTGTTTGTTGTTTGCTTATTTTTTGTGAAGGCCAAACTAGTTCCAGCCACCAGGACATTGATAGCCATAATAAATTTAAATCAGAAAATCAGAAGGATTTAAGTGTGAAATACAAACTTAATTCAGACAAGTGTTATTAGCCTTGTAGGTAAAATACTGGAGCATCCAATCATGAAATAAGCTATGATAAAGTTTTAAAAATTAATTTAGAATGAAACTAGAACCTTGTAGCAAAGTATGCCATAAAACAGATGAATTATATTACCTGTAGAGTGCTCTCACTTACAAAGCCTAGAATTGTCTATCATCTCAATTTCATCTGTAGCAGTATTATGAGGTAGTGATATATCCAAACTTTAGAGTTAAAGCCCAAGATCAGCCACTAACCAACTGAGATCTTGAGAAAGTTACTCTTTTAACTTTAGGTTCTTTATTTGTAAAATGGGAATAATAAAAGATCTAACTCACAGACACCACTGAGTAACTTAAGATAATATAAAATATGTGACATAATGCCTGGTACATAGAAAATGCTCCACAATGTTAGCTTCACATTTTCCTTGTTTCTTTTATTTTCTTTAGTTTTTAATGGCATATTATACATTTTTTGAGTAATTCCATAAATAGTCGAAGCAGGAAAAGGTGTCAATAACTTAAAGTTTGTTTTTAAGAACCCATTATGGTTTTGGGGTCATTTTTCTTTATTTTTATCCTTCCCACAAAATATCTACTCTCTCTGATGTTCTGTGTGGTTACTTTCTATGCAATATTATATCTTCCACCCAAATTTATCTCCCTTTCTGGGCATTAAAAATATTTTTTTCAGTGTCTTCCCAATGTGTCATTCCCCCATCAACTTCATCATAAAATATTGGAGGATGATAAGGTTAACAGATGTGACATTTGTACAAGTACATGTTCAAAATGCTTCCTTAGGTAAAATGTCACCCTTAACTGTCTTCTTAACTGCCACCCAAATATCTCTCTCTTACCTTCTTTTATCCCTGGATCTTCACTCTCTTGATGCCATGTCTCCTTCCTGTCTGCCTCCCAAAGCCTTCTCTATCTGTCAATACACATTAACCTACTCTCATGAATTTTTCCCTGCCCATTCTCTTCAAAAGCTCCTATTTACTCTTTGGACTGTTATCTGAACTTTTCAAATACACATCTAGTCTTTAAATTGTTACCTAATGTTGTCACCAAATAATCTACTGGCTTATGTCTTGTTTTTCTAAATACAGTTTACTGAATATAGGAACACTGATTTTTGTTAAAATATCTAAATATCAGTATCTATTCAGTGTTACGTGTTCAGTGCAGTAGAAGGACATTAGTTTGAATCCTAACTTGCCTGCTTTCTAACGATTTTATTTCAGACGAGTGAAAATACTCTGTGTGAAATTAACAAGCTTATTTTATAATGTATATAGAAACGCAAAGGACGAAGAATAATCAAAATAATGTTGAAAAGGAAAAAATTTGCATGACCAGAGAGCAAGATTTATAAAGGAACAGTAATTAAGACAGAATTCCATAGGACATGAATAGAAAAATAGGATACTCTAATAGAATAGTACATCCAGAAACAATCTACAGAGATAGTTCAAAACTATGGCATCCTGCAGTAAAATACAGCTAGATTCAATATAACATTTTGGAAAATGGATTAGAATAAAAGGAAACTGGAATTGCTTGTTCGTAATTCATATAAGGATATTAAATTCCTGCAAAATAATTTAGCAATGGAAATGGAAGGCTAGAGCCAGATTTAAGAGAGATTGCGAAAAGAAAAGTATAGAAATTGGCAGCTAATTAGATATAGGCAGGAAGAGCAAAGAATCTGAGATGATGCCATAGTTTTGAACTTCAGGGATTAGTGAAATAATGGGGTCATTAACAAAATCATTAACAACTTATAAAGTTAAAGAAAATTTAAGCATCAGTTTTTTGAGAACTTTCTCTCCATCTGTATATTATTATATGGTCCTACAAGAGGTTAAGATGCAGAGACTGAAGATAAACTGTTCAAATTTTAATCCTGGCTCCGCTATTTAATAGCTGTATCACCTTGGGCAAGTTACATAAACTCTTTGTTTCAACTCCCTCATCTGTAAAATGAATAAAAGTAACATGCCCTACTTCAGAAGACTATAAAGTGCATTGTCTGGCATACCTGCATAAGTGCTCAATAAGTGTTAGCTAGTATATTTATTACTATTTCAAAGAACATTTACAATATATTGATGGATATTTGAGATATACATTCCGTAGACATGCACTGCAAAGTAAGATGGTGCTACTGCTCCCCAAGGTAAATGTTGCACCTTTCAAAGAGACTGCGGCCCTCACAATGAAGAAATATGACAACTTTCTGTTGGGAAATTGTGGCCCACACGGATATATCAGCCAAATGTTTAAAACGGTAGGAGGAAAAATCTAGGAGTATTTAAATAGAAGAGATTTGAAGAGTAAAAGAAAGCAGTTTAATAGGCATAAAGAATAGATTTTCATCTCAATCAATCCATATATTGACCCTTCAAATCCTGCTGCTGGAAGCTGCTTCCAGTTAAACATATACATCTGTGATGTTTTGGATTTGCATCAGAAGATTAACTTTTCCATAATGAACCCTTACATCTTTTTTACACTCCTCGTTGATGTGTATTATACTATACACTGAAGTGTTTTTCTATCAGTTGATTGTCCTCTAAGAATATCATCAATATTTTTTGTAGTTAAATATCATGTTAGTATTCTACTGAAGGAGAAATGGTGTTGTTCCATACCATCAAGAATTTTGTATTCTTGAAAAAGCATTCATTGATTTTTATTGTTGTTCATAATCAATTTCTTGTGGGATGGTCACATTTTCAAAGGCTGTGGAATAGAAAAATCCTTCCCTTTCATGCTAAATGTGCCATGCATCTCAAGGAAGATCATAGCTGCATGCTTCCTACTGATCTGCCAGACTACAAAGATATAGATGCAATAAACACAATAACTCAGGATTAATTTTGTACCAACAGAATTATTTCATTCAGCTGAAAACTTCATCTACTGAATTGTATGTATATTTCTCATTAGGTTTCCAAATAAACACTTCTCCTTGTTGACCAATATGAACATCTGAAAAACTGTGAGTGATGCATTTAATCTCTTTTTAAAACAAAAGCCTTCAAATATACAAAAATTATTATAACTTTATACTTATGAAAACATAAGTAAAAAGCCTTATGCTCAGTACAAGCATCCAGATAGACGCCACGTTAACAACTTGTGATTTTGGCAGTGAGTACCAATGGATAGCTAGATTTCAGAGAAGATGATAAACACCACATTCTCAACTCATTAAGCAGGTAAAAAGCAGTTTAGTCAAAGTCATTTCTCATCTCTTTTTGCAACTCAATTTTGAGCTAAGCAAGTAAAAAAGTTAGAAATTTGAGCTGCTTGTTTTTCTGTGAACTTGAGCCATATGGCCAATCAAAATGGATACTTGAGTGAAATAATTTCATATTTCCCCATTATTTCCATACTTGTTACCTTCAGCCCTCACTCCTTCCCCCAAACTCTCCTGATTTATAATTATTCTCTTAATAATGCATGCATTTTTGTAAAATCAACATGGACAAACACCCTTGTTATCAGAAAATCTAATAGGAAATAAATATTATTGGAAAAGAATTAGGCACCTCTTTAGGCACATATTGCATTAAGGCCAGAATAGAATCGGACAGAGGAATATTTTATCAAAATAATTCCTTCACTTTGGTTTGTTTACGTTTACAGAGAACATAAATCCTTCATCAGACTAGATGGATATATCTAAATCATGTAAAAATAAATTCAAATTCTATTATGAAACCTCACCTACGACTCGACACTATAAATTAAATAAATGAGAAGGTTAAAAATTATTAAAACCACAAGTTGACTATCTATTACCACTAAAGTGAACACTTTATTTGAGGGTCATGTAGTCACCTTGTAAACTGTAGATGATTTCGCTGGCTTGAAAGCTAAGAGGTCCTGTGAATGTGTATTATCTAGCTGGGCACAATAATGTTTAAACCAATTTCCACTGAATCATAATCTACTCTAGCAAGGATGATTCTTTTTTTTATAGGAAAGAGAGTATCCATCTACACTGTGCATCCATTTATACTGTGGAAAGGAGAGAAAGATCAGTAACCCACCATGTTTTAGTGTGCCTGTGTACATGAGTAATGCAACGGAGCTGCCAACACCCATTACTACAGGAATATAATGTATGTTCCCTCATTTTCAAGCCTTATATCAGAGGTATAAATGCATGTAGTCTCAAAAGAAAAAATTCATAGTAAGTTTATAATCCAATCACTACATGATGGAATGTCTGATCTCATTAGAATGTAATACCTGTAAACATTTATTTAATAGTCATCTGTTTTGTAAGAGGATGAACTGCATGGAGATTAAACACACATAAGCAATGAACTTTTATACATATAAAAATATTGTTAGGTAATTCATAACAAATAATGCTATTCCAGGTATTTACTATCTGAAATTCGCATATCTTTATGTCAGGAACTCTGTAAGTTAGGTTAAATTATTTCATTTGCCCTGATTACTTCTATTCAAGTTTTTGATTAAATTTAAGGTTTGCTCTTGACTTTTAATGACCCTTAGATTGGTTATTTAAGCAACTATATGGAGTTTGTGTAAATGTAATATATTTCTATCTAATGTTTATGGTGACTTGGGCAATCCAAAGGAGCTTAGGACTCTGGCTGGAAAGTCCTAAAATATATCCAGTGGTGTAGATTGCTGTTAAATGTTAACCAACCCGATTTCCAGTTGGAGGAGTATTTACACCATTTCTGAGGTGTAAATATTTGCACGATGGCCAATTGCAAGATACCCATGATGTCACTGAACCCAGAGTTGGGAAAAGATGTGTCAATGTGAACTGGCCCCAGCATACCACTGACCTCCTATTTTGCAACTACAATGTTTGACAATGATAGCATTCGATTACAGCTGTCCTTGAATGAGAGGAGGCTGATAGAAAGATCTCATCTATTCTCCAATAGAAATATTATAAAGTTGCTAGTATGCCTACTCTCCCAAGACAGAAAGCAAGAAATATAAGAAATTTGCAGAACACTGCATACATCTTTCTTTCCTTACTGCCTGGCGGTATCATATTCTAGGCACACTGGTGACACTTCATGAAGCTCATATTCCTCTAGATGAAAAAAAGATTGCTATGTGACAAATGGTGATGAGCCCCCCCCCCCAGCAGCCTACAATATTGGATTTTCCAAAGGTTCCCTCACACACATGGGCTTGTGTTGATCAAGAAAAATGAATCATTAGTAAAACTAAGTAATATGTCCAAAGCGTCAAGCCCCGGTCTGCCTATTGAAAATCTGGAACTTTTGCCCCTTATGAAATTGAGGGGCCTCTATTGGCCACACTATAAGCTTTTTGGAATTTGATTTAACTTTCTTCTTTTAAAATTGATTCTTATATCACCAAGTCTTAGCTGTTTATCCCTTCTAGTAAAGTATTAAGGCTGTCCACCCTTTATATAAATGATTTTATAGATTTTAGCTTTCCCAAAGAAGGTTTTACAACCACTAAGTGGGTTTTTTTGCCTGAAATAATTTAATTTGTTATGGAGAATTCCTCTACAAACAGAAGAATCATGACAGTAAACAGCCTGTGCTCCCATAGATTGGTGCTTTATATACTAAAACTATAATTATCTTATGGCATTATTCAACAATATTTATTTCCTTTTTTATTTCTTATTTTTAAAAACTTTATAATATAAAGCACCAGAAATCCAATAAACAATCCAACAAGTGACAAAGAACATTTCTGGTGGATGTCTTAGAGTTTATTCAGATTGAGACTCATTTCTAAGAAAACTGATTTAAAAAAGGGATGACTCAGATGTATGACAGAATCTTGAGTTATCAGCCAAGATTCTTATGCTCAGGAACTACTAAGTCCAGAATTTGAAATTTTAAAACTTAGAAGTATTTTCAGCTTTCTATATTGAAACAAAAAAAATTTTAACTGCATAACTAATAAATATAATTATCTCAGTCTATTCAGGCTGCTATAACTAAGACTAGATGGCTTATAAACAACAAAAATTTGTTTCTCACAGTTCTGGAGGCTGAGAAGCCCAAGATTATGGTGCTAAAAGATTCAATGTCCAGTGAGAGCCCACCTCCAATTTCATAAATAGCCATCTTTTTGCTATGTCTTAACATGGTAGAGAGGGCAAGGGAGCTCTCCGGGGTCTCTTTTATAAGGGCATTAATCCCATTCATAAGAGTTCCATCCTCATGACCTAATCGCTTCCCAAAGCTCCCAATTCCAAATCATATTGGAGATTAGGCTTTAATATATGTATGAGGGGTGGAGGGGCAGCACACATTTAGTCTATAGTTTTCTGTCCCTAGCCCCCCTCCAAATTCATGTCCTTCTCACATACAAAATACATTCATTCCATCCCAAGAGTCCTTAAAGTCTTACTTCCTTTCAAGATCAATGTTAAAGGCTAATAGCTCATCTAAATGTCATCTAAATGAGATAAGGGTGAGACTCGATGTACCACTCATCCTGAGGAAAATTCTTCTCCTGCTGTGACCTTGTGAAACCAACATATTATGTGCTTCCAAACTACAATGCATAGGATGGACAGGCATATGACAGACATTCCTTTTCCAAAAGGGAGAAATAGGAAAGAAGAAAGGGATAACAGCATCGATGTAAGTCCAAAGTACGAGGCAAACTACATGAGATCTTAAGGCTTAAGGATAATCCTCTTTGGCTTGATGCTTTGCCTTCCAGATCCATTGGGGATGTGGCTCCATTCCTGCAGCTCATCAGAGCTGAAATCCTGAGCAGTGTACTTTATTGTTTTGGAGTCTCGGGTGTAGCCTCACTCATACAGTCTGCGCCTTGCCTTCTAGACGAGTGACCACCACAGCCTGTACCACACAGGGCCACTGGAGCCACTGGACCCACTGAAGCCACATCTAAGGTAGCCAAGGAAGGAATACTGGGAGCAGAGCCTGCAATGGAGGCAGCACCAGGGCTCGCCCCTAGATCTCACAGGCATCGACTGTCCCTACTTTGAAACCACTCTGAGCCTATGAAGGGAGGTGCACCATGATGATTTCTGGTTATGCTTCCATTGTCTTGAACTGTCACTCCTGGCTTCTGTTAAGATGGCTAGTTAATCTCCTTATCAAATAGTTGTTTGGCCACACCCTTAGTGTTCTCTCAACCATGCTTTCTCGTTTTTTAAAATATGGATAGACTAAGAATTTTCCCATTTTTTAACTTCGTCCATTCAATTCGTCCATTCAATTCTTATATTTGTCCCGTGCAGAAGACCAACGGATGGTGGAGAAAGACAATTGATTATTGTAATATCAGTCAAATGGTGACTCCAGTTGCAGTTACTCTACCAGATGTGATTTTATTCCTTGAGCAAATTGATACATCCCATGGTACCTGGTGTGCAGCTATTGATCTGCAAATGCCTTTTTATCCACACTTCTCCAGACAGGTCCACCAGAAGCAATTTGCTTTCAGCTGGCAAGGCCAGCAATACATCTTTATTGTCCTACATCAGGGGTATATCAACTCTCCAATCCTATGTCATAATTTAATCAAAGGGATCTTGATCATTTTTCCTTCTAGAAGATAATACACTGGCCATTACACTGCTGACATTATGCTGCCTGGACCTAGTAAATAAGAAGTAGCAAGGCTCTAGACTTATTGGTAAGACAATTGTGTGTCAGAGGGTAGAAAATAAATCTGATTACATTCATTGGCCTTCCACCTCAGTGAAGTTTCTAGGGGTCCAGTCATGCAGGGTATGTCTGGATGTTCCTTCTGAGGTAAAGGATAAGTTGTATCTGGTTACTCCTACAACCAAAAAAGAGACATGAAGCCAAGTTGGCCTCTTTGGATTTTGGAGGCAATATACTCTTCATCTGGGGCTATTACCATGGCCCACTCACTGAATGACCTGAAAAACTTCTAGTTTTGAGTGGAACCCAGAACAAGGGAAGGCTCTGCAGGAGGTCCAGGCTGCTGTGCAAGCTGCTCTGTCCCTTGGGCGACATGATCCAGTGGATCCAATGGCGCTTGAGTGTCAGTGACAGATAGGGGTGCTGTCTGGAGTCTTTGACAAGACCCTGTAGGTGGCTTTAAGCACAAGCCCTTAGGATTTTAGAGTAAGGCTCTGTCATATAACTAGTCAGATAACTAGTCTTCCTCTGAGAAATAGCTTTTGGCCTGTTACCAGGGCCCCACTAGAGACAAAACACTTGACCATAGGCCATCAGGTTACCATGTGACCTGAGCTGCCTATCATGAACTGGATGTTATCTGACTCAGCAGGCCATAAAATTCCATAATATTCCATTATCAAATAGAAGTAAAATATACATGATTGGGCCCATATGGGCCCTGAAAACATAAGTAAGTTACATGAAGAAGTGGCCCAAATGCCTGTGGTCTCTACTTCTGCTTCATTGCCTTCTCTCTCCCAGCCTTGAGAAAAAAAAGAGAAGACTCAAGCCTGGTCTACAGATGGTTCTTTGCACGATAGGCAGACACCACTTGAAAATGGACTGACCCATTCTAGGATATCCCTGAAGGACAGAAGTGAAAGGAAATATTTTCAGTGGGTAGAACCTTGGGTAGTGGATCTGGTTGTGCACTTTGTTTGGAAGGAGAGATGGCCAAACATGCAATTATATACCAATTCATGGGCTGTCACCAATTGTTTAACTGAGTAGTCCGAGGCTTGGATGAAGCATGATTGGGAAAATTGTGACAATGAAAACTGTGGAAGAAGCATCTGGATAGATATGTCTGAATTGACAAAAAAACATGAAGATATTTGTGTTCATGTGAATGTTCATCAAAGGTGAACTCAGCAAAGGAGGATTTTAATAACCACGTAAATAGGATGACCTATTCTTTTTTTTTAATTTTTTTAATTAACATATAAGGTATTACTTGTTTCAGGGGTGCAGATCTGTGATTCATCAGTCTTACACAATTCACAGGGATGACCTATTCTTATGGATACCAGTCAGCCTATTTTCTCAGCCACCCCTGTCATCACTCAACAGGCTCAGTGACAATGGTTATACATGGCAACGTGGATTTCTACTCAGAAAGCCTACCTGGCTATGATGAATGCTGAGTGCCTGGTCTGCCAGCAGTAGAGACAAACACTAAACTCCTGATACGGCATCATTCTCCAGGGTGTTCAACTAGTTACCTCATGACAGGTTGATTACATTGAACCACTGCTGTCATAGAATGGGCAGTGTTTTGTCCTTATGAAAGAAATATTTATACTAGAATAAATATTGGAATAAATCTAGATACAGATTTGTCTTCCCTGTGCACAATACTTCTGCCAAAACTATCATTTATGGACTTATAGAATCCCTTATCCACCACTACAGTATTCTACACAGCATCACTTTTGATCAAGGAACTCACTTCACAGCAAAAGAAGTGCAATGCTGGACGCTTGCTCATGGAATTCACTGGGTCCCCATTCTCCTGAAGCGGTCACATTACAGAATGGTGGAATGGCCTTTTGTAAACTGATCTGTGACAGTAAAAGAATACCTTTCCCATACACAGGCCTTTACCCTCCTTCTTGTTCCTACACCTTACACACACACACACACACACACACACACACACACACACATATTTGCGCACTTAAAATCCCAGGAAATATTGGAGAATGCTTAAAAGAAGTTAGGAGGAAGAGAGAAAAAAAGAGAATGTTGCGTTCTTGGTTATCTAGTAGCACCATTTTTCACTGCACTCCAAGCTTTTACCTTATGTACCCCCTGCAGAGTAAAGCTTTTTTTTTTTTTTAATGTTTTATTTATTTCAATTAAGTTGAAATAAAAAAGAGATGTTAAAGAAAGAAATAAAATTTTGTCTCATCCTCTCTTATAATCATACTCCTTTTGGGAACCAATATTAAGAGTTTGGTTCATGTGCTTGAACTTCCCCATTTGCCCACACTTTCCTCTCTACTTGACATTGTTCTATGCTCACAAGAGGCTGAACTCTCTGTTCTGCATCAATGAGCATCCTTACACTCCAGCTTCTGGGTTGGTTTGGCCAAAGACAGATAAAGAAGAGGTTAGAAAACAATAGAAAAGAAATATTCATCTCTGACATCCTGTGGTTCAGCAATGGTTGCATTCCAAGTCACTGATCCTGTCCAGCAGCCTTCCTCTGTAGCTATTTGTATCAGTAAGAGGCCTGGTAGGAAACATAACCACTGAAGTGAAGTAATTAGGAAATGTTTAACAAAGGAATGTTATATAAGGAGGTATACAAGTATAAGGGAAAGTGACAGAAACGAAACTACATGAAGGTAGCAACAATGGGAAGTCATGCCACTCCTGAGCTTGGAGGCATAAATGGAGAGGGTCATTATACAGATAGTTTTAGATGCAGCCCATAAGGCAGGGCGACATGCAACCATTGCCAACCTGTAGCCTGGCAAACACAGTGTTAGAAAGATAATACCCCAACCTCACTCTGCTCCCATCCTCAGATCTCTTGCTATAATAATAGTATTTATTCTTCTATCTTGTAATTCTTAATGATATCATATTATAATGATGTTCAATAAGAAATGTAAGGCATTCATTAATGACAACAGAAAAAAATCATTACACTATATTGGGTATTTTTTTAAAGATTTTATTATTTATTTATTTATTTATTATTTAGCGTGTGCCCCTGAGAGTGGGGGGGGGGGGCAGAGGGAGAAGGAGAGAATCTCAAAATCTCAGAATGCTCAGAATGGAGTCTGACCCAGGGCTCCATCCCAGGACCCTGAGATCATGACCTGCCCTGAAACCAAGAGTCAGACGCTGAACCAACTGAGCCAGTCAAGCACCCCTACACTATATTGTTAAATAAAATAAACATGTTTCAAAAGAGTGACATGTTGGGTGGGGCTTTGAGGGATATTCTTTAAATTAAAAAAAAAAAAATCCTCCTTCCTCTTCTTCTGTGTTCTGCCAAAGTCGACAAAGTCTTATAAGAGAAATTAAAGACAGATTACAAAAGTAATTTTTAAAATTATCCTAAGAAAATATAAGAGAACATCTTTATGGCCTTAGGGTGAAGAAGAAAATGAACAAATTGCATACAAAAGTATTGATAAATTTGACTGTTAAAATTGTAAACTTTGGTACAAAAAAGTATAGAAAGAAAGTTAAAAGACAAGTCATTATTTGGGAGAAAATATTTATTAGTGTACGTTACTGACAAAGTATCAAATAAAATACCATACACAGTAACAAGTAAAACCATAAACGTCTAAGAATCAACAAAAATGGAAAAAAAAAAAAAACCTTTTCAGTTTAGCACAGAAGTTAAAATTACAGATGATTCTGGATACAAAGGATCTGAATTTGAATCCCAGATATATCAATTACTAAGTGAGTAACTTAGGTTAAATTATTTAATTTTTCTACACTTTCATTGCTCATCTGTATAATGGGATAATAGAAGTCTTTACCTTGTAGAGTTTTTGTGAGGGTTAAATAAATTAATACACATAAAAGTGCTTTTAACTGTCTCTGGCTCATAGTTAGAGCTATATGAATGCTAGCTTTGAATTTTTTTTCACCATTTTTATGTGGTCCTTCTTTTTAGGAACTCAAAAATTATTCTAAAAGTTTTATGAAAGACTAAAAGTCCACAAATTTCTAAGCCCAATTTGGAAGGAAAAAACAACAGCAAACAGGGGGACTTGTCTTCCCAAGTCCACAAAGCTATCATAATCAAAATATTATGGTGCAGAAAAAAAGACAAATGGGACAATGAAAAACTCGTTATTTTTCAAAGACAAAGGGAAATGAACCATTTGGAAGCATAAGGAATTATATAGGCATGGGTGCTCATATGGCCAGTTTATACACTAAATCTCCCAAAACCTGTGATCAAGGGATCCCTGTGTAAGAGTCCAGAGTTTTGCTATCATCCCTAGCCTGCAGAGAATGGTGTAGAGCTCCTCATCGAGATGTAACTGTCAAGAGATTAACCTCTAGCCATTCTCCCCAGTTTGTGCCTGAAACATGCCATCTTAGAGGGATATGAATTCATTTTTTCAAACATGTTTGGGGCATTTAGTTATGTACCTTCCTTCATATAATTCATATTGTCCACTATTTTCAAAATGAAGGCAATTCTTCCTTTCCAGGTTTCTTTTCCATACGAGAGAGTTTGGTAGCTCAAAACAAAGGGACATATCCTATAACCATGTGTGAATCTAGTAGCCATTGCGCAAAGGATCAGTGCTGAGCCACTTTTCTAGTGGGTGAACTACTATATCATCTTTTCCTAAAGGCTACTTCCCTCACAGAAAGCAAAGTGAAAATTCTCCCTTGTGGTGCCCTAGGTTCCAGCTATATTTTAATGGGAAAGCGGTTTGCCAAAATTTATGAGGTCTCTGTCTTAGGTTGTAAACACAACAATCCAAAGGGATCTGCTGCAAAGTTTACTTTATTTTTGTCCCAAGCAATAGCATTATTCACAAAGACTATGATGGGATCGTGGTTATTTCTCACTTGTCCATAAGTGAAGGGCTCACATTTATCAAGGTCATAGATAATGTCACCAGTGGAGAGTAGATGGCCACAGCAGTGTCAGAGGTGAGTGCACACACACAGGGGTTGTGGTAAACATTATTCACAATTAGGTTTTTTTTTCCCATATGGCAAAAAAAGATACAAGATGTGCAGGAAAGTTAATGTATAGAAAAATTTTCCTCACATCTCTGTTAGCTGGACAAATTTGCCTTACCTTTATGGTGGGAAATAATAAAAAGTAATAAAACAAAACGAGTTTCTCCAGATACAGGGAATGTCCCTATTCATTAGCACTAAGTGGGCAGGTGTCTACATTAATCATGCAATCCCAAAAGGGTAAGGTGTTGAGGGGCAATTAATTTTTTTTATTTAAGGCAAGCAGTGATAGGAAGGACCATCTCGAAGAGTGTGTCTAAATTAAATCAAATATGCACTGGCTCTGCTCAACCAGCACATATCCCTGCCTAATATCATGCACTCATGGATTAACTACTCATGGATTAAAGAATTAAAGGAAATTAAAAGAAAAGAGGTCTAGCCATGTCTATCAGTGCACATCAAACATCAGTGCAATCCTCTATGTTGTGGAATCCCCCATCCAGTTAAATTTGGATTACGTGACCATGGGTGGCTAACCAAATGTCAAGAGAAGTGGCTGTGTCACTTCCAGGTCAAAGCAGTTAAGAGTCAATGTGTGTCAAGAAGAATACCATGCACTGGTTATCAATCTCAAGGGAGCAGAACACTGTGCACCAGTATGAATCCCAGAGGACTCCAACTATATAGAGATAGCAACTATCATCATTTTGCCAACCACTAAAAATAGAAGTTAAAACATTTCTTCTCATTACATATTAATATCACCAATATGTAAAGTCACCAAGGAAAACACAACACAGTCAAGCACTGGATTGTGACTTTACTAATATAGAGAAGAGGCAGAGAAAGATCAGCTTCAATAGTGGACAGTGACCCATGGCCAGCAGGGCTCTCCCAGCAACAGCAAAGGTGGGTAGGATACACACCTCTCTTGTGCCTCAAAGGAAGGATCCTGTCCCGTCCCCACAGAGGACAGATAGGGCTGTGGAGCTGCTCAAGTGCCATATGATGCACAGACTTAAGCAGAACAAAAGAGTACTGAGTGTGAAACAGGGAAAAATATTCCCATACAAGATGATAAAACCAGCACAGGCTATGTGAACTCTTATCTCTTGGTCAAAAAGTGTTCAAGGCTCAAGGTCCATTCTTATGTGGCCAAGTCAAAAGGGGTGTGAAAAGACAGTGTGCTGAGACTGCCTTTCCCAAAAACGTGCTTCCTCTATTCTCTCAGTGATTTGGAAGCCCTCTGTTCCAAATGGCATAATTACAAGATTAAGAAGAACTCTGACCCACATCAGACCTGTGCGAAGAAAAGATAAATGTTTATGGTGTTAATTTACTGAGATGCCAAGGTCAATTTGTTACTGCAGCACAGTTTAATCTATCCTTACTAATGCAATGAGTAAATAGTTTTACAACCTGTCCATGGGAAAAGACTTTGCAACTATGAGCTGAAAGACAGAAGCTATAAAAAGAGAGAGGTTGGACTGCATATAACCTGTTACTACTGTATGTTAAAGTACTAAAAAAAAAAATTAAAAGATGAAAAAACTGAGAAGAATATTTCCAATATATATAACAAAAAAGTATTACTATCTTTAATATATAAAGGATTCTCAAAGGTCAATAAAGTTATTAATAGGAAAATAGGCAATGAAAATTAATAGATATATCATTTAGAAATTGCATCTCACTGCTAATAACAGAGGCCAAAATGAAGCAAGTTAGAATTTATCTTTTATGTAAAAGAAATCTGGAGACAAGAGGTCAAGGGCTATTAAGCCAGATCCAGGATATTATCATGGATCCAAGCTCTTTCTTTTTGTTCTACAATCCTTGGCATATGGCTTCCATCCTCAAGATTGATGTTGATCCAGTTTGGTTACTGAAGCTCAAATCATCTTGCCTATTTTCCGAGCAACTGCAGCAAGGATTTTCCAAGAGTCATACAACAAAATATACACTTACATCTCATTGGCCAGTTCTATCCTCAGGAGACACTGAGAAATGTTAGTGCTGTGTTAGTGATGAAAGGAAGAATGAACATTGTATGGACACAATTGCCCTTTTATCCAACCAACAATCATACTTTCTCTTCTTTACAAGAACATACACTTTCTCCTTCTCTACAGAAACAACCCAAAAGTCACATCAGGTTACAGCATCCATCCCAAAGTCCAGGACCTCTGGTCAAGTTGCAGTCCCCTCCATTGGGTCCTGAGGAGGTGTAACCTACAGACTAAAAGACATGTTATCTACACCCAGCATTCGTAGTCAATGGTTACAATGACAGAGGATACCTTGAAGGAAAAAAATAACCTCTTCCCCTGGACAAACACAGAAAAAGTGAGAGTAGGGAAATATAATAATCCTGGTCCTGCTGGGCAAGAGTAAGAAAAGGCCCCAGTCCTAGAATGAAGTGAGTTCTTAGTGAGCCAGTTTGGAAACTCCTGATTCACTCTTCAGAGAGGTTCTCCTTGGTCCACTGCTCTCTGTGGCCTCTGGCTCAGCCCTCTGAAGTGGGCACCTGGAGCATTTCCTTCCTGGTAGCTACACACCTGTAGCACATGCTGATGCCCATTCCAGGGACCACGGGTTGTTTTAGGAAGTAAGGCACCGGTTGTTGCAGGCTGAAATTGCTGGGGTTGGGGGGGCGGGGGTGTTGGCAAGATAGTTCTTTCAAAAACATCTTAGCCTTCTGATCTCTTTATCTCTAGTTGGTTCCATATGTGAGTATCCACAGGCAAAAGCCTCATCTGGACAGAGGGTTTAATCTGAGGCTCTGTCTTCTACTTTTCAGACTCTGTGCTTTGCTTCTGTAGGAAGATATCATCATTACTTCTTAATTTTAAAGGAGGTTTTTGATGGGTGCTTTGTGACAATTCAGATCGCAAAAAGTGGAAGAGGAGATAGATGAACAGTTGGTTAATCGGTAGAAATGGTTGCAGCTGGGTAGTGGGTTCGTGAAGGCTTGTGATATTACTGTTTCTACAATTGTGTATACTTGATATTTTCCATAATAAAAGTTTTTTTTAAGATTTTATTTATTTATTTGACAGAGAGAGACACAGTGAGAGAGGGAACCAAGAAGGTGGAGTGGGAGAGGGAGAAGCAGACTCCCTGCTGAGCAGGGAGCCTGATGTGGGGCTCAATCCCAGGACCCTGGGATCATGACCTGAGCCGAAGACAGATGCTTAACGACTGAGCCACCCAGGCGCCCCAATAATAAGAGTTTTTTTTAAAAAACTAAAATAAAGAGAAGATATTCAGTCTTTCCCCTGGGAGTGGAAAGGGGGGTAGGAGAATGCAGATTCCCAAGGCCTATACAAGACCAACTGAATAAGAATCTATGGGTAGGCATTTTCAATAAGTGTTCCTGGGGAGTCTTAAGCACCCTAAAATTTGAGAAGCACTACATAAAAATTTAAGGGAAACCATCTTCTGTTTATCTTCCTTATTTAACAACATGTCACACATATTTATTAACATTTAGCATCTTCATAATTATAATATAAATTATATATATATATATATATATAAATTATAATATAAATTGCAAGACCCTTTTCCTTTTGGAAGGAAAACCATAGGTAAACCATGGGTGGGATTAGTTAGATTCATCTAAAAAGAAAATCTCAGTGTAGTGATCAGAAACACTGCAGAATTTGGATATATTTGGATATAGGGAACAAGGGAAGATGGAGAGCACAGTTCTCAAGCAGAAGACAACACGTACACAATCCAAGGGGCACAAATAAGCACACAACCCCTGCAGCAGCATGTTGGGAGCCTCAAGTGCAGAAGGGAGGTGAGAGCGGGAAGGTGAGGTGATGACAAGTCTTGAAAACCTAATCAAGTTCTTAATAAGAGGTAGGTCCTTGGGCAAAGAAATTATTAGCCACGATTTATTTACAAAGATAGATGTGGGTATGTGATGTGAACAGATACTAGAGGCAAAGACATCGATTAAGAGGCAACTCCAACAATGAGAAAGAACAAAGGTCCCGGAAAGACTGCTGCCAATGGAAAAGTAGACAAAGGCAGATATGATATTGGTTGCTCTCAGAGTCAGTAGCTGGTTTATTCATCTTTTGCAGTCGGTTAGTGTTTGATTGGGCAGCACCTGCTTTGATCACTCAGTGCTCTGTGCCTTTCTGAATAAAGGATTGAAGATGATAGACACGGTGTCAGAAAAAAATGATCAAGATTAATTAAAATCAGAATAGTAAGTAAAATTGTGATCCTAAAACCAAAATGCCAAATGTCAAACCAACATGGATATTTCTCTTTTTAATCTGAAATTCAACCCTAAGTGATTTTTTTTTTTTTTACTTTTGCATAGTTTTTTTTAACAAATCAAGCTAGAGGACTTTTAAGCAGAAAGAATAAGAAAGAAATTGATTGAAATACCAAAATAGGTCAGATTGCACAACATATTGCTTTGCTCCATTTTAACTTTAAATGTAGAAATAATGTTTTAAATATTGTATTTGTCAAAGGTTTAACTCATTCTATGAGGTTAATAGAAAATTCTCTGATAGACCACACCTTTATTTTTTTTTAAGATTTATTTATTTATTTTAGAGAAAGAGAGACAGGGCACGAGCAGGAGGGACAAAGGGAGAGGGAGAGAATGTCAAGCAAACTCCATGCTGAGAGTTGAACCCGATGCAGGGCTCGATCTCACAACCCTGAGATCACACCCTGAGCCAAAACCAAAAGTCCGATGCTCAAATGACTGTGCCACCCATGGGCCCCTTGATTTAATTTGTTTTAGTTTTGAGAATAAATTTCTTTGTGCTCCCAATGAGCATTAAAATTATATTATTTTCGGGCGCCTGGGTGGCTCAGTTGGTTAAGCGACTGCCTTCGGCTCAGGTCATGATCCTGGAGTCCCGGGATCGAGTCCCGCATCGGGCTCCCTGCTCAGCAGGGAGTCTGTTTCTCCTTCTGACCCTCCTCCCTCTCATGCTCTCTGTCTCTCATTCTCTCTCTCGCAAATAAATAAAATCTTAAAAAAAAAAAAAAATAAAATAAAATAAAATTATATTATTTTCATTTCTATAAAATTATGCATGGGAACAAATTATTTTAATTTTGCAGCAAGCTTCTTGTTTGTCTTACATAAGGCCAAAGTTATATATTTCTAAAATTAGGAGTCCTTACCAAAACATCAACCCAGTTAAGCATAAAGATTTATAATTTTTTAAAGTAACGACTACTAAAGCTGATGGGAGAAACAAGTAAAAAAACACTTGTTAGAAGGTCAACTTTTCTTAAGATATCACTCTTACATTCAGAAAACAAAAGTATCAGTTCTCATTATCTTTATTTTTTCTTTTTCCAATGAAATTTTTAAAATAACCACTTCAAATTAGCTGTACCTAAGCAACCATCTCTTTCCTACTCTCATAACTTGGACATTACCAAATACAACTACATTTTTAATTAACAGTGGTATTGAAATGTAGTATTAACAATATGGTTAGCAAACCATGTCTTGAATTTCTTCATAACCATTTATTTATGCACGCCCAGTTTTTATACTCTCAGTAAAACACACAATACAAATGCACTTCTATTAAATAATAGGACTTCCTTTCCAACATGTATGTCTTCAGGAAAAAAAAAAGTGTAACTTAAAGTTAAGAAAAACATTATTTGAAGCAATTTGTTTTTAAATGATCAACTTTTATTCACAGACTATATCAATATGATCTTAAATTCATGACATTGACTCAAATCATTAATTTTTTCAGCAGAATTGACCAAATTAAGCTGTATTGGTATTGCCTGGAAAGAATATATGCACACAAAAGTTTGAGAAGCACTGCATTAAAATACTTTTAATTCAAGAGGAAAAAAGTGAAAAGTAATAAACCAAACAAACTTAGTTTATATAAGATATATGAACATATGTTGTATTATTTTGCTAAGGCTGCCATAACAAAGTGCCATAAACTGGGTGGCTTAAGGAACAGAGATGTATTGTCTCAGAGTTCCAGAGGCTAGAAGTCCAAGATCAAGATAATGTCAGCAGGTCTGTGATAATGTCCTTCTAAGGTCTGTGAGGGAGAATCTGTCCCATGCCTCCCTCCTAGCTTCTGGTGGTTTTCTGGCACTCTTTGGTGTTCCTTGGCTTGTAGATACACCACTCTGATCTCTGCCTTTTTTTCACAGAGCATTCTCCCTATGTACATGTCTATCTGTCCAAATCTCCTTTTGTAAGTACATCAGTCATGTTGGATTAGTACCTACCCTAAGGACCTCATTTTAATAGGATTACTTCTGTAAAGACTTTATTTCTAAACAAGATCACATTCTGAAGTACTAGGGGTTAGGATTTCAACATATTCCTTTTAGAAGGATATGATTCAACTCACAATATATACAACTTTATATAAAATATTAAATGTTTGCACACTATGGCAGTATATAAAATGAACCCCATAGAATGATTTCCTCAAGAACATATCTTCTGCATCCTCACTTCTGCTAAGAGGACTGCAGGAGAAAGAGCCATCACCAAGGAATCTAGATTCAGCTCCAGATACGTATTACTGAGTATTACATATTACTGAGTATACAATTATGACAAAATCACAACCTCCCTGAGTATCAGTTTTCTTATCTCTAAAAATAAAGGGACTGGGGCACCTGGGTGGCTCAGTCAGTTAAGCATCTGCCTTTGGCTCCGGTCATGATCCCAGGATCCTGGGATTGAGCCCCGCATCAGGCTCACTGCTCAGAGGGGAGCCTGCTTCTCCCTCTCCATCTGCTGCTCCCCCTGCTTGTGCTCTCTCTCTCTCTGTCTCTCTCTCTCTCTCTCTCAAATAAATAAATAAATAAATATTTTTTAAAAAATTAAGGGATTTGTATGGATGATTTCTAAGGTGTTTTAAATTATATACATATATATTTTTAAATTATATATACATATATATTTGTAGGGATTTTTCCATTTAAAAATTAATACATCAATGTGGTTAAAAAAAATAAGTCAAACATTATGAAAGGAATTGTCATGAAATATAAGTTTTCCTCCCATTCAAAACTCTTAGCACCTCACAGTCAAGTATCATAAGCAGAGTCTATGGACCATTTCAAAAACATTCTGTGCATGTATAGGTACATATAAATATACATTCCCTTTTCACAAATGATAGCATAGTGTTTCTCAGTCCCATGAACTATTCTGAGCCTTACTCTTTAGTCATTGATCTTTTTTGGTGGCAGCACTTATCCATGGTTTCTTAAGTATTTTTAGACAAAAACATCCTTAGAATATTCTGGAATAGATATGTAAGGTAAGGTAAGGTTCTAAGGAAGTTAAGCTTCTAAGATTCTTTTAAAAACTAAAATACTATCATTATCTTAGATGGGCACTATTGTTAATCAGAAGTGATCAAAATATAACTTTGTTCCAAATGTGGTAATACTTTTGATATAAGTATTTTGAAAGAACTATGACAGTGGATGAGAAAGGACTCCTTAGTGATATTATATAGGCAAAAACTGATCGCCCTGTCATGGCAAAATCAAAGATGTCTAAGCCAATAGACACTGAAGCAAGAGACAGAGTCAAGCCTGAAGTTTAGGTGGGACATGGAACTGAAAAGTTTTGAGAATAAAGATTTAGCCATTTAAGCTAATATGATGAGCTTAAAAGTTTCAGGTTGACGTGAATCAGTAGGTGATATAAGCTGGGGTTTAGTGACTAGGGAATGTGGATCCCCATAAGCCTGATTGTTCAAAAGTTTGTTTCAGGTCCTCAAACTCATCCTCATCAATCTATTTCCTCTAGTGTATTCACCCTGTCAATGACACAAAACCATGAGCTCTGGGATGGGACACAGACTATGATGTCTGTTTTTATAGTAGACATCTGATAAGTATATGTTGGCCAAATGAATGAACAAAAGAAAAATGCTGGTATCTGGACACTTGACAGCAACTTTAACAAAGATGAACACTGTCCTCACTGTTAATGTTTAATACAATCTCATGAACTTGATTCTATGCGCCTCCTGGGAGAAATAGACTTAATATGTTGTTAATTCAGATGAATGGCTGCTTAAAGAAGGCTATTAGGCTTGTAATCAAAAATTTTCTGTGCAGTTTGAAGCTAGGAAACAGAGACAATAACTTGGAATTTTCCACGCAATATTCCTACTTTCAACAACTAAAATATATCTACTCATAATAGCACAGAATTTGGGGACAATCTGAGAAAAAAAGCAGTAATATATAACCCTTGCTTTTAGACCATCTGTGCCACAAACATTAAGTGATTAGTCAATTACTTCATAACCTGGTTTTTAAAGCTAGTTTCTAAATATACTGATATCCAAAGTTTTATAATTAGTTTGATGAAAAAACAATATCAGACCAATATGTTGCAGCATTGAATTTAAATGTCAGATACCGATTTAACACTAGGTTTTTAGGTTGCCAATATAGAAAGATTCAACCACTTAATTGCATGTTTTGGGGGAAAAAATTCCAGCATTGTTTTCTTTAATCACTCTTGAGTAACCATTAGTTAAAATTATTTTAAGAAATATCCACTAAACAGAAACAAGGTAGTCCATGATAGTGCCATGCAGTAACGCATCTACTTTCATACGGGTTACTTACAAAGACCCTTAAATGCTCCAGTTCACACAAAAGAAATCCTCACTATCTGTTAGCCATTCAGCTGCGGTGAACTTGCCCTGCTGCTGGGGGTTTCCACCACCCTTTTTCCTAAACTCCTGAATTCTTAGTTCCTATCAGAGTTAAGATAGAACAAAGCCTCTGGTGAGAACAAGACAATGTAAAGAGGACAGAGGCGGATGTATAGGTCAACAAGTGACACTCCCTGGCAATGACTGGAGCTCCTCTTCAGCTCACAAGAGTCTCCAAGATGTGGAAGAGTTCTCATCCCTCCCTTGTAAAAAGAGCTATGATTTTCCTCTAGGCATATCGTTGACTTTCTCCATGGACAAATTAATAAAAGATGAGATAATCTTTAAATGCCTGGGTATTTTTTTTATTGTTATAGCACTGACTGCCCTTAGAAATTTCCAAACGAATGAGTTCTTTCTTTGGGGTTAGACAAAACCACTGGCAATGTTCTGTTCCTTGCCAGTCCAAGGGGCATAAAAATCTTGGTCCAAATTTATAGGTGGGGGGGAAAAAGAATAAAAATCAGGTATTCTATTGGAGTAAGGAGAAGGTAGAATGTAAGACAACTTGAATGCCTTTTTGATTTTAAGTAAGCAATGTTTTAATATTTCTACTTCCATATGTATGTTTATCACACATGTTCTCCAAACTTTTTGTCCATCGTAAAGACAGAATCTATGTTTTCAAATAGATACAGTTTTATTAAAGGACCAGGATTATTTTCTGAGGTTTAAGGAATATCAAAATTTATTAAGAAATCCAATTCTGATATTTAAAATCCTAATCATTTCCTGAAGTTTGAGGAAGTTCAATCTGAAATGCTTTATTTTTTAGGTAGCACTCCTTTTTATTTTAACTTATTAATTTTTAAAAGACAGCATATGTTTCCCTTAAGTTATATCTTGTATTTTAAATCCTTCAGACTACTCTGAAAAATATTGCATAAAATGTCATAATCAATAATTGTGATTTATTCATTCAAAGAGTTAACCAACTTTTACTACATATCTATTATGTGTAAAATGCTGTGGAAACGCTATTAAAAACACAAGAGAAAAATCTTAGCTTTCTCTCCAAAAATTATTTTCACTTTCAAATGCAAGCAATGCTTAGTAAATAAAGGAAGACATTAGAACTAAGATGAACAGAGATTAAAAATATATAGAAGAGACTTTTTTTAGGGCGCCTGGGTGGCTCAGATGGTTAAGCGTCTGCCTTCGGCTCAGGTCATGATCCCAGGGCCCTGGGATTGAGTCCCGCATCGGGCTCCCTGCTTAGTGGGGAGCCTGCTTCTCCCTCTGCCTCTCTCTCTCTCTGTGTCTTATGAATAAATAAATAAAATCTTAAAAAAAAAAAGAAGAGACTTTTTTTAAAACAACAAAGTAGAAGTAGAAAGTCAAAGGACATAATAGAGGGAGATATTTACAAGCAGGTAATAATTTTACAACTATCAAGTAAAAGAAAGGTGGCTGGTAACTAGTCTAATGAGTATGTTTTAGTAAGAGATTTGGTACACTATGTGGAGAATTGTGGCATTGAAGGAATCTTTAAGTTAGGACAATCCCAAGTATCTATTTATGTTCTATACAGAGCATATTGAATCTCATTTTAAAACGAAAGCCATTAAAAAACAGAGAGTGTTTGTGGACACATAAACTGTGAACGCACTGACTTAAATGACTAATATATATCAGTAATCAGCAAATTAGCAGAGTAAGTCCATGTTTTATTACCTTTGAAGTCAGGGACAAACACGGAGTTTCTCCCATCCCTAAAAGGTGCATTGTCAGGACTTAGTAGCTGATTGATTGATTGACTGGTTCTTAATATCAAGAATGTAAACTTTTTATGGGTAAGGATATTTGCTTGTTTTCCTGTTTTGTTCACTGATATATCTCCAGTGCCTCCATGAGTACCTGGCACATAGTAGGCATTCAATAAATATTAACTGAATAAATGTTCCTACTGATTTGTTAACTTTACAGATTAGGAACTTTTGGGATGCCTGGGTGGCAGAGTCGGTTAAGCATCTGACTTGGCTCCAGCTCAGGTTGTGATCTCAGGGTCCTGAGATGAAGCCCTGCGTATGCTTAGTGCACTCAGCACAGGCTCCTTGACATTCTCTCTGCCTCTCCCTCTGCTCCTCCCACCTCAAATAAATAAATCTTTTTTTAAAAAAAAGGAACTTTTTGCACATCTGTAAGATATTTGGAAATAGCATTAATAATTTAGAAATAAACACAAAATACAAATTTAGATTCATCCCATCAAAATCAGTTTCAACATATTCACATTCCCAAAGAAAGACTAGCCATAAATTTTTAAATTTTTCAGATCGCCTTCCCATTTGCTAGTCACTCATCAACATAGCCCTATTTGACAGAAACAATCTAAAATACATGTATTCACTTAACATTTACGGAGTATATGCTTTGTATGTCTGCTTTTCAAACAGAGAAGCAGGACTAGTTGACGATAAACAGGCACAAAGGGATTTATTACATGAAACTGACATACAGTTGTTGGGTCTGGCTAAGCAAACCTGAAGTCTGTAGGGCAGGCAGTCAGGAAGGAAAGCTCACAAGCAAACTGGAAACCCACCAGCACTAGCTGAAGCTGGGAGTCTCTGAACTCAGGGAAGATCCATGTCCTACTTTCAAGGTTTTCACACTAATTAGATCAGATCCACCCAATAATCTGCCTTTCGATTAACCTAAAGTCAACTGGTGAGGAACTTTAACAATACCTGCAAAATCCCTTCACAGCAGCACCTTACATTGTGTTTGATTGAATTATCAGTAAAAGGTGTTGTTTTGTTTTGTTTTGTTTTGTTTTGTTTTGCTACAAAATGGCTACTGTCTCCCTCTGTCCTCTAACTTTTACTAGAGAATATCCTTTGTAGCTCACTACCTGGAAACATACTAGAAAGCGAATTATGGGGAATGCAGTTTAGGCTAGCTAAGTTGACACATCACAAAGCCATTCATATGGGCAGCCCCTGGAAACAATAATGACAATGACATGGACCCTGTCTTCAGGAGGCTTGCAGTTAGTCATTAATAAAGATTGGTGTGCAGGGGCGCCTGGGTGGCTCAGTCAGTTAAGCATCCAACTCTTGATTTCAGCTCAGTCATGATCTCAGGGTGGTGAGATCGAGCCCTGAGTCAGACTCTGTGCTCAGTGGGGAATCTGCTTGAGATTCTTTCTTTCCCTCTCCCTCTGCCCCCCTCCCACTCATGCACATGTTCTCTCTCTTTCTCTCTAAAATAAATAAATAAATCTTTTGAAAAAAGATTGGCATGCATTCAAATAGTTATAGTCTAAAAGTGCTCTGATAGTAATATACATACATTAAAGATACTGTAGTAGAAGACAGTAAGGAACTATCAATTTTACCTTCTTATTTTTTTACAAAGTTCAAATTCATTTGCATGATAAATTATCTCATGGCCTGATCTCTACTTTCAGCATCTTCTCTTACTAGTCTTGCTTATCTGGCCTTTTTGTCTGTCCCTGGATGAGCCAGATTATTGTGAGCTTCTGTGTACTAACATATGCTCTCTCTTTACTGTGCTCGATGCTTCTCCTAACTCCTCTTTGGTACCTAGACTGACTGCCTATCGCCTACCTATTCTTCAAGAACTATCACGTGTATCTCTTTTCCAGGGCAAAATCAAAATTTTGGTGATACATATACCAAAAGTAAAAGCATTTATAAATTTCTAGTAATCTGGAAACTTTTCACCGATTTGACCTAAGTCTAGAGGAAATGTCATTTTTCTTTGTAATTAAACCATAAATGAGGCATATTTCAAGGAAACATTAGGGACAACTTCAAAGAATGGGCTTAGCATAATACAGACGAAGAAGACTTGGAAGGAGACAAGAATAGCTGTCAAGGCAAAAAAAATGGGGAATTAGTACATTTGTCCCTGTGGAGTAAGAGGAAGATTCTTATAATCAGAGAATCCTATAGCTTGAAGGACCATCAAAATCATTACTACCAAATCCTCCTTTTATTGATATATAAACTAAAATCAAAAGAATTAAAGAAGAATCAGTTCACTTTACTTTTAGAATCAGCATACTAAAGCATGCCAAACATTTCTTTTTTAACTTAATATATCTTTGCTGCATAAGCTTTGATTGAGGGTAAGGGGTGCCTAGTACAGGGAAATTTTATCATTCTTTGGTGGTATTAAAGAATTAAGCCCATCAGTTTTTATGTAGGTTCTCCTTCCCTAAACAAGAAGTATAATTCTAAAACTTGGAGGAAGATTCAAATAATTGGGCATCCCAGAAAAAATAATAGAAACTCAAATTTAATTTCTTCAAAGTAGGGTTTTTTAGTAAAATTGATATAATATTTTGTTTAAATTGAGAAAACAAGATATCTATTCCAAAGGAGCTGAGAGTATGTGTACTTCTATTAAAAAAAGGGAGGGATGGGGTGACTGGGTGATAGACATTGGGGAAGGTATGTGCTATGGTGAGCGCTGTGAATTGTGTAAGACTGTTGAATCACAGACCTGTACCTCTGAAACAAATAATACGTTATATGTTAAAAAAAAAGAAGATAGTAGAAAGGGAAAAATGAAGGGGGGGAATCGGAAGGGGAGACAAACCATGAGAGACTGTGGACTCTGAGAAACAAACTGAGGGTTCCAGAGGGGAGGGGGATGAGGGGATGGGTTAGCCTGGTGATGGGTATTAAAGAGGGCACATGTTGAATGGAGCACTGGGTGTTATATGCAAACAATGAATCATGGAACACTACATCAAAAACTAATGATGTAATGTATGGTGATTAACATTTATTTTAAAAAAATTTTTAAATAAATAAATTGTATTTCACCAAATAGTTAAAAGCTAATGAATATGTAAAAAATAAATAAATAAATAAAAATTTAAAAACAAGCTACTATAACAATTCTTGGATTATCTGTAATTGAAAATATTAAATATAAAATGTTTATAGTCAGCAGCAATAGGATGAAACACACTTTCAACTAAAACAGTACTAAGTTTGCAGAATTTAAACATAGTACTCCAATTTGTAGACTGATTTTCTCATACCAATTACAACGTTTCTGTTACATCACCTAACTCATGATTACCAAAAACAATAAAATACTCTAATAAATCTGTTTTAAACACTGCATTTAGTCTTTTGGTTAAAAATTTAGAAGTTGGAGGGTCCTGTGATATTCAACTGTTTAATGATACTGTGATTCTTGTTCCACATATCTCAGGTTCTCTTGGCCTTCTTATGATTGAGCTCCAAGCATCAAGTCCTAAGGCACTATTGAAAGCAAGAAGACCAAATAGAATACAGGTTTTTCACTTGAGTTACTCTTTTAACTAGAAGAGAAAGATCTTTCCAGAAGCTCCTTGTGGGGCTTGTAAAAATGCAGCTCCTCCTACCAAGAGGTGGAGTCTATTTCTTCAACTCTTAAATCTGTGCTAGCTGTGACTTGCTTTGGCCAATACAGAAGGGATATTGTGAGAGTTTCGATGCTGGGACCCATGAAACTGCACATTTCTATTCTTGGTTATTTATATATTGCAATTGCCATATGAAAAAACCTGCCCAGTCTGCTGGTTGATGAGATACATGGAGCCTAGTCAATTATTCCTCTTGCCCTGACTAACAGATTGCCAAACCCCAGGCATGTGAGTATGGCCATCCTATATCATACAACACCCCGCCCACCAGCTGGATGAACACAGATTCATGAGCAAGCCCAGGAAAGATCAGCTGAGCCTGCCTGAACCAGAAGAACCACCCAGCTAAACCACAGAATTATGAGTTAAATAAATCATTGATATTTTTAAATTACTAGGTTTGGGAGAGAATTGTTATGCAGCAAAGTTACCCAATACATCTTCTGTAACCTTTTCCTTAAATCTCTTTCATCAGAAATCAAGTTGTATTTCCACATCTAAACCAAGTGCAATTACAATGACTGACATAGAAATACCCAGGCATTGGTATAGAGCCTGGGTGGCTCAGTTGGTTAAGCGTCTGCCTTCAGCTCAGGTCATGATTCCAGGGTCCTGGGATCAAGCCCCACATCGGGCTCTCTGCTTGACGGGAGGCCTGCTTCTCCCTCTCCCACTCCCCCTGCTTGTATTCCCTCTCTCGCTGTCTCTCTCTGTGTCAAACAAATAGATAAGAACTTTTTAAAAATTAAAAAAAAATAAAAGAAATCCCCAGGCACTGTAGACATTGCCACCTAAATAAAAAGAGGGTTCTATTAGCAAGGAAATAAGAATATTGTCTTTGGACAAGCAAACAACAGTATCAGCTACTGACATTTTGTAGTCTTTAGAGCAAATGAGAAATGAGAAACGTTTAAGGATTCATGAACTTGTCTTGACATAATCCCACATATGACCCTAATATAGAATAAACAGCTTCAACATATGTTATAGTTTTAAACCTAAAATACGTAATTATAGTATTATAATACTATAGTATATATATACTATTTATTATTTCTAGATAATCAAAATTTAATTTAGATATAATTTCTTCCAGAAGTTGAGATTAAGATAAGGGCCATAATACCCAAAGTGATCTACAGATTCAATGCAATCCTTATCAAAACTCCAAAGATATTTTTTACAGAATTAGAAAAAATAATCACAAAATTCATATGGAAGCACACAAGTCTCTGAATGGCCAAAGCAATTCAGAAAAAAACAAAGCTGGAGACATCATACTTCCTGATTTAAAAATATATTACACAGCTACAATAATCAAAACAATATGGTACTGGCATAAAAACAGACATGCAAACCAAGGTAACAAAATAAAGAGCCCAAAAATAAAGCCATGCATTTATAGTCGTCTGATCTTCAACAAACATGCCAAGAATACACAATGAGGAAAAGATAGTCTCTTCAATAAATGGTGTTGGGAAAACTGGATATCCATATGCAAAAGGATAAAATTGGACCTCTATCTTACAGTATACACAAAAATCAACTCAAAATGGATCAAAGATTAAACATAAGGCCTGAAACCATAAAACTCCTAGAAGACAACGTAGGCAGTAAACTATTTGGTCTTGGCAATGATTTTTTGTTGTTGTTGTTGTTAAGACACGAAAAGCCAAGGCAACAAAAGCAAAAATAAACAAGTGGGACTACATCAAACTAAAAAGTTTCTGCACTGCAAAAGAAAACATTAATGAGAAGGCAACCTACAGAATGCAATAAAATATTTACAAACTATACATCTGATAGAGGGTTAATATCCAAAGTATATAAGGAAATTCCTACAACTCTATCAGAAAAACAAATAAATTGATTTTAAAAATTGGCAAAAAAAATAAACATTTGTCCAAAAGAAGACATAAATGGCCAACAGTAATGCTGTTGAGATGCTCAACGTCACTAATTACCAGAGAAATGCAAACCTAAACCATCATGAGATATCACTTCATATCAATTAGAATGATTATTATCTATTATCTATTATCAAAAAAAATATATCTGTTGATAAGGATGTGAAGAAAAAGAAACTCTGGGATACTGTTGGTGAGAATGTAAATTGATACAGCCACTATGGAAAATGGGATAGAGGTTCCACAAAAAAATTGAAAAATAAAACTACCTATATGATCCAGCAATCCCACTTCCGAGTATATATCCAAAGGAATTGAATTCAGGATCTGTATTCCCATGTTCATTGCACCATAATTCACAATAGCCAAGATATGGAAGCAACCTAAATGTCCGCTGACAGATGACTGGATAAGGAAAATGTGGTATATACATACAGTAGAATATTATTTAGCCTTGAAAATTAAGGAAATCCTGCCATTTACAGCAACATGGATGAGCCTGGAGGACATTCTGCTAAGTGAAATAAGCCAGAAACAGAAGGACAGATACTACATGACACCACTTATGTAAGGAATCTAAAAGAGTCAAACTCATAACAGTAGGGATTAGAATGGTGCTTTCCAGGGGGTGGGGGGAGGGGAAAATGGTGAGGTATCAGTCAAAGAGTACAAAAGTTTTATTTATGCAAAAAGGAATAAGTCTTAGAGACCTACTGTACTGCATAATGCCTATTAACAATGCCATGTTCTGTACTTAAAATTTTGTCAACAGAGTATATCTTATATCAAGTATTCTTATCACATACACTAATAATAATAAATAAATAAAGAGATTGGGGGGCACCTGGGTGGCTCAGTCCGTTAAGCATCTGCCTTCAGCTCAGTTTATGATCTCAGGGTCCTGGGATCGAGTCTTGCATCCGGCTCCCTACTCAGCGGGGAGCCTGCTTCTCCTTCTCCTCCCTGCTTGTGCTCTCCCTCGCTATCTCTGTCTCTCTTTCTCCCAAATAAACAAATAAAAAAAAATCTTTTAAAAAAAAAGAGGTTGGGGGGAAACTTTTGGAGGAGGTGGATATGTTTATGGCACAGATTACCGTGATGGTTTCACAAACACTTATCTCCAAATTCAGCAAGTTGTATACATTAAATATGTACAGCTTTCTGTATGTCAGTCATACCTCAATAGTTATTTTTTTAAATAAATTGGTAGAATGTACATTTTTAAAGAAAGGACATGGTAAAAATGTAGAAGGTAAAAGATTTCACAGCTACAGTTTGAACAAATAATAGAAATAACCTCCACTTTATTGCATGAAAAATGACATGAGACTGCTACTGCATTGTGAGAACAAGAAAATGTCCTGCCAAATGCACTTTTCTACTATCTGAAAAATCCAGAATTGTGT
Source organism: Halichoerus grypus (assembly GCF_964656455.1). Lineage (NCBI taxonomy): Eukaryota > Metazoa > Chordata > Mammalia > Carnivora > Phocidae > Halichoerus > Halichoerus grypus. The sequence goes on along the minus strand of NC_135720.1, from coordinate 90,695,820 downwards.
ATATTTAGTTTTAGAAAACACAAAATGTAGTGTAGTTATTAACATTAGAAGGACTGGATGATACAAATTGCACTGAATGTTAGTTTTACAGTACAGCTGGCTGTGAGTCGATTATTCAAATCAAATACATCATAGCCTTCCTAGATGGACAGAAGTTTTCATTAAGGCTCATATAGTAAGAAATTTTTGGAGAGTCTAGGAATAAAACTCATTCTATTATAATTGGTTGCACCTGAAATGCTCTTCAATTAGGTAGTGTAGATTAGTCAAGGGCTAATGTCCAGGGTACTGGAGTATTCAAAGTAATAAATGGCCCCTGCATTTGATTAAAGGCAAAATGAGGCTGATGTGTTTAATCAACCACAAATGCCTCTTTACAGCAAATGAGTACACTTTAACACATGGGCCATTATAATTTCTCTGTAGCAAGGGAAAACTTTCAGTGTGTTTATCCGGCTGATAATGAAAATACTATCATACTGTAAGGGAGACTATTCTGCCTCTTGATGCTCACAGCAGGATCTACACAGGGCTACCAAATCGATCATTTTACTGAGTTGAACAAAATAACCAATTCTCTTTCCTATAAAATTACAGACATTTTTACTCAGGTTTGTGAAGCTCAGTGGAATAACAATCCAGAGTAGTGAAATATTATCTAACTCAATAAAGATAATGAAATCAAGCAAATGATTTGAAATGGTTAAACCTGAGCACAATATGTAGAGTGATAAGTTGTCCCCTCTTTTTCCAAGAGGGAAAGATATATATTGCCACAGGCTATGGCATTCTACTTTTCCACCCCTTCTCACCACTCATTATAAAGCTGAGACTGCTCAGAGAGACTGTGCCCTCTCATTCTTGATCATCTCTGTTTGACTCAGGGCACCTGCTAATGAAATCACCCTGACACTGCTCAGCTTCATGCTTGCCCACTGGCTCTGGACAGAGAGATTAGAAAACCCTCTTTCTCAAATACATTTTTTCTCTCTGAATATTCTTCATTTCTTTAGGGAACATAGAAAAATTCAGAACTTTCATATTGATAGCTCATTCCTCTAAGACCTACAGAATTCTTCACCCTTTTTTCAATGGTATAAAAGTCCAAATTCTCTGCAAAACCCTTACTTGAGATAGACCTACAATGGGGAAATGAATCCAGCCCTATGAAAAAAGGACATAATTCTTAGAAACTGACCAAAATGGCAGTTGTTATATCCACTTTTACATTAAATATGTTTCCACTTAAAGAAGACATTTTTATATATGCAGCATATTTGTTTCCTGAGGTGGCTGTAACAAATTACCAGAAAATGAATGGCTTAAAATAACATAGATTTATTTTCACAGTTCTGGAGGCCAGAATTCTGAAGTTAAGATGTCAGCAGATCTGAGTGGAGGCTCAGGGGAGAACTCATTCTTTGCCTCTTCTAGTTATAGTTGCCAGCATTCCTTGACTTGTGGCCACATCACTCTAAACTCTTTAATTTCTGCCTCTGTGGTCACATTGACTTCTCTCCTGCCTGTCAAATCTCCCTCTGCCTTACCCTTATAAGGACACTTATTATTAGTGTTAGTGCCCACCCAGATAATTCAGGATAAACTTCTCTCAAGATACTTAAGTTAATTATATCTTTTGTCTTATAAAGTAATATTCACTCTTTTACCATATAAAGTCATATTCACATGTTCCAGAGATTTGGACGTGGGCATGTCTTTTGGGAAGACCACTATTCAACCTCCTATATACAGTGTTGATATTCAAATATATTTGAATATCAACAATTTCTTCCAAATGGACCTATTCAGCTATCCCTTCCAAGTCCTCCCTTCATTAATCTTCTTGCTTTTGAATACTTCTTTCTTTTTTTTAATATATTTTTTGAATCTCTGAATTTTTGATACTCTACTAACCTGGTTTTCTAAACTCTATGAGACATTTCAATATATGGAGCAAAAGTCAATGATAAAAATAAAAATATAATTGTCACAGATTTCATCCTTTGCTCTCTATAGCCCTGTGTGCTTCATCAAACTACTCAAAGAACTAATTCATCTATGAGATTTGAATTTTCAGATTATTCAATCTATAGCTCTAGCCCTGGCCTTTCTTCCTTATTGTTTTACTGAATGTTTTTACTTTCACATCCCCCATCCCTTTAAACTCAACCTGCTTAAAATATAACATGTGTTTGTTTCAAGATCAGTTATCCCCCAAGTTTTCATATTTTTGTTAAAGAAGCTATTTTTTCTAGCTCTAATTCTAGAAGGAAACTCTGGACACTCTCTCTTTCCCTTTTGTTTACAGTAATGGTAATTCATTCTTTTAGCTTTCAAATTCTTTTTTTTTTTTTTTTTAAGATTTTATTTATTTATCTGAGAGAGAGAATGGGAGACAGAGAGCATGAGAAGGGAAGGGTCAGAGGGAGAAGCAGACCCCCCGCTGAGCGGGGAGCCCGATGTGGGACTCCATCCCGGGACTCCAGAATCATGACCTGAGCCGAAGGCAGTTGCTTAACCAACTGAGCCACCCAGGCGCCCTAGCTTTCAAATTCTTGTCTCCTTTCTATTCCAAACTTTACTACTTGAGAAAAAGGAGTTAACACAGCTAACTGGTGATCTAATTACATTGTTTTCCTGGGGGAAATGACCCAAGCAGTTGGAATGGAAAAAACCAGAGTCCCCTGTCTGATCTCCCTAATGACTGGACCTCTGAATAAATAGACTGATGATATTTGCTAGAAAGAAGAAGCTCTATCTCTGAAATGCCATTAGCAGGATGTCCCTGGCAAAGGATTGTCTGCAGTAAATAGAACACTGTATCTATGAGGTATTGCTCTCTGGAAAATGTCGGATAGGCTACACAACGCTCCAGAATGTAAGATGGAAATGTTTTATAATTAAATGCTCCTACTGTGTAAAGTTATCATGTGGACCTCACATACAGATTTCTATTCTAGAACAGAAAGGACTTGAAAAGCCGCCCTTGACATTCCAGATCTCTCCCTGTTTCCTCTGAGTCTTTTGATTGCTTGAATTCCCATATTTAGTAAAGCGTGATACTGAGCAAGAACTCTGATTCATGGGAGTCTGACTGTGTGTGTCAGCTCATCACCTATTACTTGGATTAACCAATATTGCTTCCTATCCCTTCCAATCTCTTATAAAGAACACCATAAATCAATTTCTCAGATGCAACTTTTAATCACATCTTTTCCTTGTTCAAATATCATTAGTAAGATACCCACTGCCTAAATATTAAAATCCAAAGTCTTTATCTTAGAAATTAAGGATAGCTGTGTAGGGCAAATAATGGGCCATTTTGGCTTTATCTGGGCACATCTTAGCAGTTAAAAATTATTTTAAAAATTTTTTTAAATTATTAAAAAATTAATTCCGGATAAATATTTAAATAGGAAAATAAAACTATAAAATTTATAGAAAATAATATTTGAGAATTGTGCCCAGGTCAGAACCAGAATTTGAGATCCAATTACTTTCTTCATTGGGGAAACATCTATTTCACTGTAGGGAAGGATTATATGGTTATATATGGTCATATTGTTACATATGATATATATATATATACATGTATGCATGTGTGTATATACATGTATGTGTATATATATATATATATATATGGTTCCTATGAATCAGTAAGAGGAATACAAAAAAATTTAAAAATGAGCTAATAAATGTATGAAAAATACTCATTATTAATAAGGAATTATAAATTAAAACCCAGTTAGATACCATTTTATATCTGTTGCATGACCAAAGTTTCAAATTCTGACAATATTTTCATTTGGAGAACATGTACAGTAAAAAAAAAAACAACAAAAACCAACTTTTTAAACATTTCTGGTAGTATAAATTGGTACAAGCACTTTTTAAAATTGAATATAGGCATCACTTACTACTCCATAATTCTCTATCTGGTGATATGCTCTGAGAAGGTGCTTTCTCTTACTCAGTAGATTTAAACAAAATTATTCATTGGAGCAAATAAAAGACAAAACAAAGGGAGAGTGATAGAAATACCCCCAATATACATTTGTATTAAAATGTATACATAAAATGTGGTATGTTGATATAATGGACTACTGTAGAGAACATCAGTGAATTTCAAAAACGTAATGTTGAGGGGGAGAAAACAAGACTCAGAAATAGAATACAATTTCATTAAGTGAAGCTCAAAAACAATTCAAAACAATATATACATTCAAGATAATGAAACTATGGGGAAATCAAGGAAATGATAAACATAAAATTCATCATATTGGTAACCTCGGGGCATAGGGAAAGTTAGGGAAAGGAATTAGGGTGGGCACATAGGTCTCAAAGGTAATGGTAAAGTTTAATTTATTAAAATAGGTGAGAAGCACACAGAATTCATATCATTATTATTATTATTGATACCCCACATAAATATTAGAAATATTATTTTGTATATTTAATTTTAATACAATCACTTGTAATAATAACTAGAGCCCTGCTCAGTGACCCAACAATACAAAATAATTAATAATCACACATGGAAATTTGTAGAAAATAAGTATATTTTTTAAAAAATTAATTGATGATGGGTTCTTTCTTGAGTCATCCTCTAGAATTGAAGGCTTAAAAAGTTTATGTTTCTCATAGTGTTGTATGTAAGTGATGAATCACTGAATTCTACTCCTGAAACCAATATTGCACTGTATGTTAATTAACGTCAATTTAAATAAAATTTTGAAGAAAAGGAAGTTGATGCTTCTATGGTTCTGACCTGGGCACAATTCTCTCCTTACTCTTCATGTTCTTCATTTGCAACCTCGTCCACTATCATGGTTTTTACTGCCACCCAAAAAGCATATTTTTGCCCTGTGTTTCATATTCATTTGTTCGAATGCATCTGAGTTAGCCTCTCTTAATGGTTAACGAGCACCACTATGCCACATGAGTAAACCTAAATTTAACTTCATCTACTCTAGACATACTATCTCATATAGAGTTTCCTTTCACAGTTCATAGCCTCTCATTGGATACCCCAGTCAGAAACTTGAGAGTCATCTAAGATTCATCTTCTTCCCTCCACTTAGCAGTCAATGCTAAACCTTACTGATTTTACTTCCTTGCTATTTGTGAAATTTACCTCTTTTTTCCAGACACTGCACCAGGATGTGTTAGGGAGGGTCTCAGTTTATGTCAGTGGGAATATGACTGCAGTGGTATATATGTGAATGGAATATTATACAATCCCCTTCTCTTCAGTCTTGCCCATCTAAAATCCATTTGCTATACCTCTTTGAATATGATCTATTCAAAATTATATTATTTCCCTCCTTAAAGCCTTCATTTGCTTTTACCATCTAGACAATGAAAATCATTATATGCATTTCCCTTCCTAACCCAGCCTTCCTTGATGGTGTAAATTCCTTTGTCATGACCTAGTTTCTGTTTATGCTCTAATTATACTACACCATGAGCCTTTGTTCGTAAGTTATTTTCTGCCTAGAATATGCTTCTCCATACTTTTTTACCTACTAATAGCTACTCGCCCTTGAAGTTTATCTTCTCTGGAAACTCTCTTTTTCCACTTCTCTCTGCTGCTAAAGATCTCTATGCATATTTCTATCAATAAACTTTCCATATTTCATTTAACATGTTTACATCTCTGTCTTCTCCTCTAAGCTATAATATCCTAAAGTACACAGACTGTAATTCATCTTTGTACCCCTCTCTTTGTACACAGCACAGGTTGGCTCATAGTATGTACTCCACAAATATTAGCTTAAATGGACCGTGGAGATGTTGAATAATTAGACTTATTACCGAGGAATAGCCTCACTCTGTTTGCACAGCCCTTCTGAGCCTGCAACTTAGAATTAATGTTGTGAACTACTTTTGTTTCCTGGACTATTGAGAGAGAATATTCCTCTGTGCTCCAAAACAGGTATTTTAGCCCCATTTGATTGGAAGATTAATTTCTTAATTGGGGGGGGCTATTTTAGAAAACAGAGGCCTCCATTGCCTAGCACTGAGGATACCATGACACGTTCTGTATATAAGCATTAACTTTCTCCCTGGCTGCAAAATTCAGGGATATTCAAGTTTAATTACTTCATGCTAACTGTTGAGAAACAGCTCACCCTAAATTTAAATTTCAAGTTATGTTTTTAAGATTGTGGAAGCTGAGTAAAATTAGAATAAGAAACGTATGGTGTAAACGAACACTTAAATTGGTGAAGATTATGGGTTTGGGAATCAAATAGAACAGAGCTCAAATCTTACATCTGATTACTACTAATTATATGACTTGGGCAAGTTATTTCACTTCCTGAGCCCTCAGTTTTCCTATCTGCAAAATGAAGGACATAATACATAATTCTGAAGGTTGTACCAAATGGTTTTATAGACAATCAGTGAATAACAGGTCATTCCAATCTTATACCACCTCTTTTGTATAATTAAAAAAGAGGGATGTTCCCTGTGTCAGGGGTCCCCATGATTATGCGCAGGTTAATTATTCACTAGGAGGACTCACAGGACTCAGGATGGAATTATACTTATGGCTGCTATGATTTATTATAAGAAATGGGTTAAAAAAAATCATCAAAAGGAAAAGGGGCAGGGGCACCTGGGTGGCTCAGTCGTTAAGCGTCTGCCTTCGGCTCAGGTCATGATCCCAGAGTCCTGGGATCAAGCCCCACATCAGGCTCCCTGCTCGGTGGGAAGCCTGCTTCTCCCTCTTCCACTCCCCCTGCTTGTGTTCCCTATCTCGCTGTCTGTCTCTGTCAATAAATAAAATCTTTAAAAAATTAAAAATTAAAAAAAAAAAAGGAAAAGGGGCATAGGGTGTATTCTAAAGGAAACCAGGTACAAGTTTCCAAGAGTTGTTTCCCACAGAATCACACAGGTGTACTTAATTCTTTCAGCAACTGAAAGTTGTGACAAAACATGGGAATTTTGTCCATTAGGGAAGCTCCATAGAGACTCAGTGTCCAAATTTTATTGGGGGCTTGTGATATAGGAACCATCTTCCTGGCACATACCAAAATTCCTGCCTCCCAAAAGGAAAGTAGGTGCTCAGAATAAGCCATATTAGGTACAGTGAGCAGCTCTTATCATTTAGGGAATGTTTTATAGTTCATCATTCAAGTTCCCAGATGCCAACCAAGAACCAACCTTGCATGCAGGCCTTTCCAAAGACAGCAGTCTCAGGCTTGCTCTCTTAACTTTTTTCTGCACATTTGCCACACCATTTTGTGAAATTAATACACCATAGTGGTTAGGTGCACAACTATGAAACCAAAATGACTGAGTTCGAATCCCAGCTTTGTCACTTACTAGTCTCTCTATGCTCTGCTTTCCCCCCGTAAGTAAAATGGAGACACTGACAGTGTTTATGTCATATGGCTGTTGTGAGGACTCAATGGGTCAACACATGTGAAGTGCTCAGAAGTGCTCCTTGGAAAATAGAGCTCTAGTTGCAATTGCAGACCCACCAGCAGCAGCGGTAGTAATTCTCTGAGAAAGAAGGGGTCAAGGAGATCGGGAAGAGACACTTCAGAGATACCAATGATACTTCAAGGTTAATGATCTATTTTTTAAAACTGAATGGTAAAAACGTAATTGCTAATTTCATTATTGTTTATTTTTATTATATATTCACAAAAGAACACTTTAGACTCTTACATATGTCTAAATCATTTCCAAAGTGTTTTCTGATTGATTACCAGAGTTTCCAAAAGAATTGGGCCAAAAATCTCTATTCAATGTCAGTTACAGAAAAAAATATTAACATTTCCCCTCCATGCTTTTCTAATCTGCTGCTTCAAAGAACAAGTTTAGAAGAAGAGTTTTCTATAGATGTAACATAAGAACCCTAATTTCTGCTTTTGGAAATTTATTTTAACTGCAGCTTTTCTAATTTTAGATTTACACATAGTTACATTTCATCTGCATTGCCACAGTCATCAGAGACAGCATTTATTATTCTCCTGAAAGCAAATGAGTTATTATATGCAAATTATGATTTAAAAAAAATTTTTCCATAGAGTCTAAAACTCAATGTGCTGCAATTTCAAGTATTCCTGTTAGATATTTCAGATGAGTTTTTTAGTGTCTGCAAGAGTTAGTGCTTGAAAATTTCCATCCCAAACCAAGAACAAAAATTAAAACATCCTCAAAGAGACAGGCTTTATAAATGCTTTCAGTGAGAAAATAGAAATTTAATCAAAACAGCATTTATCTAATAAGCACCTTGTTTCATTTAGCATGGGTAATCAGGATGAGCATGATTTTTCTGGCAGCTGTGTTCTCCACATTAGGTTTATGTAGTTCAGTAGCTCTGCTGATACTGTGACTTTATTAGAATTCACTTCATTAAAAATATACTGTTAATATTTAACATACCTGTCTAGAGAACCTACAAATCTACCAACTGTCTGTTTTCTCAAATGTGGATGAAACTGGACTGCCATATTGTCCTGAGGGGCTATCTGAAAACTGAAACCTTTCTTTCAAACAGAAGAGACATAACTAAATTGCAACCCATATCAGATTACTGACATCCCAGAGCCTCGCATTTTGAATACTCTGAGGTATATGTGTACAAGAGGGGACCCATAAATGTTGAGTTAGATATATTTCATTGAATTTCTAGCTAATAGTCAGAAGGAATCCTCAAGTAGAAAGCACTATTCTAGACCTTTAACATGACCAGCCCAAAGTTTTCCAAAATAAGGTAGAAGTACAACATATCCTGATGCTCCTTTATTGCCCAATAAACTCTAAGGTTATATAGATTAGTCAATCTGATAAATCCACTGATGGTTATGTCATTCTATGATCAGTGTGCAAGGATTTTTATAGCTCAGTAAAACACAGGACAGCTTTACAACCCAAGACTAAATCTGTGATAAAGGGAAAAAAAAGGTATACAGATATTAAAGAGAAATCTTCAAAACTCACAGAAAGATGTATTTACATATTAAAATCACACACATCTAGAATCTAGACCACTACAAAGTACAGAGATTGAGAATTTTTTCTGAAGTATGAAACATACACAATCGATATTCATTATAATGACCCTAAGGGACTGCTTGATCCTAAATCCCTTCAGAAAATAAAACATAAATTAAATACTGTACAGCGTGATTATGGTGTGAATTGTATCTTATTATATTCTAATCCCTTTAAAACTGACTATAAATTTTAAAAACCTGATTTTCCTTCCTATACGGGAAAAACCCAGTTCTTCTCCACTGTGTTTCTTTCCTGTGCGTCTCCTTTACTACCCACAGAACACTTCACTTCTGATACTTCTGGTCACCAAACATGTGGAGGTTCTCCCCAACAACAAGCAATTCTCTGCAACACCGACTGGGTGTCTTACAATTTAACTCAATTATGACACTCTCTGCCTGGATAGTGTTAGATCCCACAGGTAAAGACTCAGTCTCAGGAAACTGTCCTCCACCCCTGACACATACACATACACACACACACACACACACACACACACACACACACACTCCAGATGCCTGTCACAAGCCCAGTTTATCACTTGCACTTCTGACCAACCAACTTTAGATCAGAGGTTCCAATGACTCCCTCCTAGGATTCAATTAATTTGCTGGAGTGGTTCATAGAACTCAGGGAAACACTTATTTATGTTTACCAGTTTTTTGAAGGATATAATAAAAGACACAAATGAACAGCCAGATGAAGGGATCCATAGAGTGAGGTCTGAGAACATTCCTAGTGCAGAAGCTTCTGTCCCTGTGGAGCTGGGGTATGTCAATCCTCCCAGTGTTGATGTGTTCCCTACCTGGAAGCTCTCCAAACTCTATACTATTGGGATTTTATGGAGGCTTCCTCACATTGACATGACCAATTACTAACTCCCTTTCTAGCCCTTCTCCCCTGTCTGGTGGATGAAAGTTGGGCTAAAAATTCCGAGCTTCTAATCATGGCTTGGTCCTTCTGGTGACCAATCCTCATCCAGGAGTCAACCAGGACCCCTCCCTGCCCCCCAGAGTCCCCTCATTAGAACAAAAGATGTGCCATATGCTCTTATCAACTTAAGAATTTACAAGGGTTTAGAAGACCCATGCCAGGAACCGGAGCAGATGTATATTTTTTTCTATTATCTCATGCTGACCATCCATATCTCATAATGGTTAATTAGGAAATACAGTGAAATAATACACCTATTTTTCTTAACATTTAGGAGTAATAAGAATTTACTTCATTAAAAACTTTGAAGAGGGGATTTTAAAGGTGCCCCTCCAAACCTCCAAAAACAAGAAAAAGGAAAAGGAGAAGGAGGAGAAGGGGAAGGGGAAAAGAAGCAGTAGGAGGAGGAAGAGAGACAGACAAACACAAGTGGCTATAACCTGCTATTTTCTGTCCTTTTAGAAATGCCCATAGTCTTTTAGGGCAAAAGTTTTCGTGCTCATGTCCATTAATTTCCAAATATATATGCAAATTTGAAAACTGCTCTGAAGTGTTGATTTATTTTTGGCATATTCACTTGTTTCATCAATTTGCTACAGGAAATACAAAAGCATTTAAAATATTATGTTTACATTGGTATTTTTGCCTTTTCAAAGAATAATGATTCGGAAGATGGTATTTTTAAATACTATTCATTTAACTAATCATTATTTTAAGTATTTTAAGAAAAGACAAGTTTAAGGATTTATACAGCAGTACTTTAGCAATTCTAGTAAAAAGTCTGCTTCCTAGTGAGATTTTTTTTTCAGTATCACTTGAGATAAACCTGAAATGAGACAGCATTCTATTTGCATATGTTATTTGAATTATGAATTTTATCTTAACTCTCTAATAAAAGTAAGTGATTTTGATCAGTGAATGCCTCGAAGAAAGCTATCATATTAAATGATAGAAGTTCCCAGAAATCCTTTGAATAAAATGTCCATTACTCTTTGGATTATTAATGATAACTCTATACTACTGAAAAATAATGCCCCAGTATGCTTTGTGTTCTCTCTAGAGATAAACTGATTACTCAGAACCTGAAGACATCTATTTTACTGAATAGAAATGAATCACCTAAGGGAACCAAGAACTCACTACTTAAGGAAGTATTGTTCATACATTTTCATTCCTGTTAGAAAATTCAACATGCCTGCCTTATAAAATTGCCATCATGTAGATTAAATCAAAGGGGACTGCTTTCTTTATTATACTGCTTTTGCTTTGCTTATTTATACATTATATAACTCACACTTTTACTTTAAATTCCACTTTAGAAGGTATCATAAATTAGCTTGTCAGAAACAATTCAAACCAGAAAACTTTGATATTGCATTTAGAATGAAGCGGGTAGACTTAAATCTGGCTTAGAAAGATCCATTAGACAAAACATATAGCATAAGGCATCCAACACTATGGGGTTGTATCACAGATCCATCTGCTGTTTTTCCTCATTGGATATCACATTAACATTTTCTTGAGCCCCTTAAGATTGAATCACTATAAAATTTGGTGAGGGAGTGTATTTAATATTTCTAAAAATAACATCATACACATATATTAAAAAAATAAGATAATTCTCAGCAAAATCAAGTAAATAAGATAACCTGGGCATTCTCAGGCTCTCATCCCTGGATTGAGTTTAGTTCCAGAATCTAAACTCCTGAACATTTGTTAGTGTTCTCTAACTGGCTGCATTCTCTCTGGAAAAAGAGAAAAATTCCAGTTTTAATTCTGATACTTTGTTAACAAACATCTTCTAATCTTGTAACTAATTGGTTCACAAAACATGAACTAATAAACTCTCTTTCATTTTGTGTCATATTTCTAAATTATAAAACTACAATGATGAGTTTCTAGACAAAAATGTGAAAGTTGTGATTCATCTATTCTCTGACAAATGTCTTTTAAATCGCCCACCACTGTACTTCATATAGGCTTTTCATTACATCATTTTCCATCTCAAAGTGATTTTAAATTTTAGCACAGAACAGTTAATATCACTCTTTACAATAGCCAGGAAATGCAGAAATGCAATGCTAATCTTCAATAAAAATTTTCATTGTTTTGAAAGGTCTTATATTTTAAAAGTGAATTAAATAAAAGTATATAAATGATTGAAAGCAAACATAACAGCTTTACTGGAAAAAATAATTAAAAATATATATCCTGCTATCAATAATTAGTTGAAATGTGAATGGATCAAATTCTCCAATCAAAAGACAGAGATTGGAAGAAGGGCTTAGAAAACACAATCCAACTATACACATCCATGAGACTCATCTTAGATCCAAAGATACAAATAAGTTGAAGATGAAGAGATGGAAAATGATATTCCATGCAAATAAAAACCAAAAGAGATTGGGGATGGTTATACTAATATCAGAAAAAATAGACTTTAGGTCAAAAAAGTTACAAGATACAAAGAAAGACATTATATATTAATAAAATTTCTGATGCAGCAAGAATATAACAATTACAAATATTAATGGCCTAATAACAGATCATCAAAATCTGGAGCAAATTGACAGAATTGAAGTGAGAGAGTTCTATGATAATGGTTGGAGACTTCAATACCCCACTTTCAAAAATGAATAGAACAACCAGACAGAAGATAAGTAAGGAAATAGAGAAGTCGAACAATACAGTAAACCAATTAGATGTAACACACATATAAAACACTCTACTTAACAACCACAGAATACACATTCTTCTCAAGTACACATGGGACATTTTCTAAGACACACCATATGTTAGGCCACAAATTAAGCCTGAATCAATTTTAAAAGATAGATATCATACAAAGTAACTTCTCTGACCACGATGGGATCTTGTAGATAAAGTTAGGAATAAATAACAGAAGGAAAGCTGGACAATTCACAAATTTGTGGGGAAAAAACAATCCAGTCTCAAACAATCAATAGACCAAAGAATAAATCACAAGAGAAATTAGAAAATACTTAGAGATGAATGAACACAAAAACACAGTATACCAAAACTTAAGGGACACACCACAAAAGAAATGCTAAGGGAGAAATAATTATAAATGCTTATATTAAAAAACAAGAAAGATCTAAAATCAAAAACCTGACTTACAACTTAAGGAACTAGAGAAAGAGGAACAAACTAAATCCAAAGCTAGCAGAAGGAAATAATAAAGATTACAGTAGAAATAAATGAAATACAGAATAGAAAGATAGTAGAGAAAAATCAATAAAACCAAAATTGGTTCATTGAAAAGATCAACAAATTGACAAACCTTTAGCTAAATGGACTAAGAAAAAAAAATAAAACTCAATTATTAAAATCTTAAAGTGGGGGTATTACTACTGATTTTACAGAAATAAAACGAATTATGAGAGAGTACTATGAACAATTGTACCGCAACATATTGGATAACCTAGATTCAGTGGGCAAGTTCCTAGACACACAAAACCTGTCACGACCAATTCATGAAAAAATAGAAAATCTGAATACACCTATAACTAGTAAAGAAATTGAATCAATAATCAAAAGTCTCCCAACAAAGAAAAGCCCTGGACCTGATTGTTTCACTAGTGAATTTTACCAAACACTTAAAGAACTCATACTAATTCTTCTCAAACTATTCCAAAAAATTGAAAAGAAGGGAATGTTTCCTATCTTATTCTTTGAGGCCAGCATTACCTTGATAGCAAAGTTAGACAGTGACACTAAATGAAAAGAAAACTACAGACCAATATTCTTTATGAACGTTGATTTAAAAAAATCCTTAATAAAATACAAGCAAACCAAATTTGCCAGTATATTAAAGGGATTATACAGCATGATCAAGTGGTATTTATTCCTGGAGTTTCAACATACAAATATATATATATATAAATCCACACCACATTAACAGAATGAAGAGGGAAAAAAAATCATAAGATAATCTCAATTGATGCAGAAAGAGATTTCATGAAAATTTTAAATTTTGTTCATCAAAAGACCTATCAACAGAATAAAAAGACAACCCACAGAATAGAAGAAATTATTTACAAATCCTACATCTACATAAGAGATTAATTTACAAATCCTACATCCTACATAAGAGATTAATATCCAAAATACATGGAGAATTACTAAAAATCAGCAATTAAAAACCAAACAATTCAATTTAATAAAAGGTCAAAGGATTTGAATAAACATTTCCCTAAAGAAGATATACAAATGACCCATAAGCACATGGAATATTACTCAGCCATCAGAAAGGATGAATACCCAACTTTTACATCAACATGGATGGGACTGGAGGAGATTACGCTAAGTGAAATAAGTCAAGCAGAGAAAGTCAATTATCATATGGTTTCACTTATTTGTGGAATGTAAGGAATAGCATGAAGGACATTAGGAGAAGGAAGGGAAAAATGAAGGGGGAGAAATCAGAGGGAGAGATGAACCATGAGAGACTATGGACTCTGAGAAACAAACTGAGGGTTTTAGAGGGGAGGGGGCTGGGGGATGGGTTAGCCCGGTGATGGGTATTAAGGAGGGCATGTACTGCATGGAGCACTGGGTGTTATATGAAAACAATGGATCATGGATCACCACATCAAAAACTAATGATGTATTGTATGGTGACTAACATACCATAATAAAATAAAATTAAAAAAATAAAATTAAATAAATAAATGATTTTTTTTAAAAAGCACATGAGAAGATGCTCAACAACACCAATCATTAAGAAGATGTACATTAAAACTACAATGAGAGGGGCGCCTGGGTGGCTCAGTCATTAAGCATCTGCCTTCGGCTCAGGTCATGATCCCGGGGTCCTGGGATCGAGCCTGACGTCATCAGGCTCCCTGCTCTGCAAGAAGCCTGTTTCTCCCTCTCCCACTCCCCCTGCTTGTGCTCTCTCTCTCGTTGTGTCTCTCTGTCAAATAAATAAATTAAATTAAAAAAAAACTACAATGAGATACCACTACCTCACACCCATTAGGATGGCTACTACCAGAGAGAAAGAAGAAAGAAAGAAAGAAAGAAAGAAAGAAAGAAAGAAAGAAAGAAAGAAAGAAAGAAAGAAAGAAAGAAAGAAAGAAAGAAAGAAAACAGCAAGCATCGGTGAGGATATGGGGGAAATGTTCACTGTTGGTGAGACATAAGATGATACAGCTACTATGGAAAACGGTATGGTGGGTCTTCAAAAAAATAAAGATGGAATTACCATATGATCCAGAAATTCCATTTCTGGGTATAGACCTAAAAGAATTGAAAGCAGGGTCTTAAAGAGATATTTATATACCCATGCTCATAGCAAAATTATTCCCTGCTTTAGACTTAATGGTTGTGTCCCTCCAAAAACTCATGTTGAAATCCCAATCTCCAATATGATAGTCTTAGGAGATAGGGTCTTTGGGAGGTAATAGGACATGAAGGTGGACCCCTCATGAATGGGATTAATAATGTTCTTATAAAAAAGACCCCAAATAGCTCTCTTACCTTGTCTACCACATGAGGACACAGATAGAAGATGACCATGTGTGAACCAAAAAGCTGGTAATCACTGAATCTGCTGGGACACTAATCTTGGGCTTTCAGGACTCCAGAGCTGTAATAAATAAGTTTCTGATGCTTATAAGCCACCCAGGGTATGGTATTTTTGTTACAGAAGTCCAAACAGGCTAAGAGATTCACAATAGCTAAAATATGGAAGAAATCCAAGAGTCCATCAACAGATGAAGTATAAGCAAATTGTTATATACACACACAATGGAATATTATTCAACTTTAAAAAGAAAGGAAATTCTGACATATGCTATGACATGGTTGAACCTCGAGGACATTATGCTAAGTAAAATGAGCCAGTTGCAAAAAAAAAAAAAAATGCTATATGATTCCACATATATGAGGTACTCAGAACAGTCAAAATCACAGGGATAGAAAGTGGAATGGTAGTTGCTAGAGGCTAGAGGAAAGGGGGAATGGGGAGTCATTTTCTACCTGATAAAGAATTTCAATTTTAAAAGATGGAAAGAGTTCTGGAGATGGATGGTGGTGATGGTAGCATATTATGAATGTATTTAATACCACCAAACAATACATTTAAAAAGGAGTAAGATGGTAAATTTTATGTTAGCATATTTTACCACAATGAAAAAAATTGGAAAGAAAATACATTAATCCTGCTAACATCTTTGCATATAATGATCAGCATTATCTAAATGGACAATATTATATTGAAATTTGATTAGCAGTATCCATAGAATATCTTTCTAAAATTTTTTTAATATTACAATTCTAAGTTTGTCAGATTTCCTTTTTTATTTACATTCCATAATGGCATAATGGCAAGGAAAACCAGTAAACAGGAGATAGTTGAAGATGGCAGAGAAGTAGGAGACCTTAGTTTTGTCCGGTCCTAGAATTCAGCTCGATAGCTATTAAATCATTCTGAACACCTGCAAACTGAACCAGAAATCTAAGAAAAGAATAGTTGCAACTTTACAAATAGAAAAGTGACCACTTTCTCAAGGTAGGAGGTGCAGGGACGTGAATCCAAGGCAATATATGGGAAGATAAACTGCAGGGGTAGGGACCCTCCATAAGCGGGCTTCTGGAAAGTGATATAGCAGTGGAGCACAAAATCAGAACTTTCAGAAGTCCACTCCAGTGAGGGATGTCCCTGCCTGAAAGGCACTTTGGTGGTGAAGCAGGGTGGAATCTTAGGTGGGTTAGTGTGGTCTCAGGATCCCCAGGGTCACAGAAAACTGAAGGTGCCTGAGTGTGGCAGAGCTCCCAGGCATCAGAGCAGGGAAGCCAGCTTCAATCACTGAGCCCAGGAGTGGGTTCTCAGCTCAGGTTTGCCATATACTGTGAATTGCTGTGCGGTCCGGTGACTGCTCTCCTGGCAGGGGCCCAGCAAGTGGCAGAGCCTGCAAAACTCCTCTTCCTCCCCCAGGAGGGCAGGGGTTTGCAGGGTTTGGAGACTCCAAATAGGATCGCATGCCTGAGATAGAAACACTCAGTCACAGGCTGGGCGAGCACAGAGCGTGGATGGAGACCAGAAAGACAGGAGTGATTGACTGCTTTTCCCTGAGGGTGCACTGAAAAGTGGTGGGGAGCAAGATCTTGGCTCTGAGGCTAGAGACTGGGAGGCCACCATTTTCATTCTCATCCTCTAAAGCAACACAGAAAGCCTTCAGGAAACAAAAGCCACATAAGGGCAATCTGGAGTAGATTAGTTAGCCTGGCCCTGGCAAGGGCAGTGCAATTCTGCCTAGGGCAAAGACACCTGAGAATCAGCGCAACATGCCCCTCACCCAGAAGATCAGCAAGAACATCCAGCTAAGACCAAGTTTACTGATCATAGAGAACTGCAAAACTCCAGGGCTAGGGGAAAATGGTATATAGAATTCATGTTATTTTTCCCAAGATTCATTAGTCTTTCAATTTTAACCTTTTTCTTTCTTTTCTCAACCAATTTCTTATTTTATCAACTCTTCTTTTAAATCTTTTTTAATTTTCATTTTTACAGTTACATCCTATCCTTTCCTTGTATTTAATTTATTTTTGTATATCTGTTTTGCTTTCTTTACAATTTTGGGATACAGTTTCTTCTAACAAACAGACCAAAATACACCCAGAATTTAGTGTATGGCTCTGTTCTCTTCACCTGTCTGATCATATTCTCTCTTTTTTTTAATTTCTAATTTTTTTTGGTTGTGGGTCTCTTCTGATTCGTTTAGTGTATATTTCTCTGGGGTCATTGTTGCCATTAGTATTTTGTTCTCTCTCCATTCTTCTCTGAACAGAATGACAACATGGAAAAACTCACCTCAAAAAAGAGAATAAAAGGCAGTACTGATGGCCAGGGACCTAATCAATACAGTTATAAATAAGTGGTGGACTAGAGTTCAGAATAATGAATATAAAGATACTAGCGAGGCTTAAAGAAAGCATACAAGACACTAGAAAATCTCTTTCTGGAGAAATAAAAGAACTAAAATCTAATCAGATAGAAATAAAAAAGGCTAATAATGAGATGCAATAAAAAATGGAGGCTCTAACTGCTAGGATAAATGAGGCAGAAGAGAGAATTAGTGATATAGAAGACAAAAAGAGGGAGAATAGAGAAGCTGATAAAAAGAGAGATAAACAAATACTGGATCACAAGGGGAGAATTCGAGAGATCAGTGAAAATATAAAGTGAAACAATATTAGAATAATTGGGATCCCAGAAGAGGAAAGAGAGAGAGAAAGCATGCAGCAAAAAGTATATTAGAGCAAATTATAGCAGAGAACTTCCCGAATCTGGGGAAGGAAACAGGCATTCAAGTCCAGGAGGCACAGAGAACCCCCTTCAATATCAGTAAAAATAGGTCAACACCCTGACATATAGTAGTGAAACTTGCAAATCTCAGAGACAAAGAGAAAATACTGAAAGCAGCTTGGGACAAGAGGTCCATAACCTACAAGGGTAGAAGCAGTAGACTGGCAGCAGACCTATCCACAAAGACCTAGCAGGCCAGAAAAGACTGGCATGATATACTCAGGGTGCTAAAGGAGAAAAATATGCAGCCAAGAAAACTTTATTCAGCTAGGCTGTCATTCGAAATAGAAGGAGAGATATAAAGCTTCCAGGACAAAAAGAAACTAAAACAATTTGTGATCACTAAACCAGCCCTGCAAGAAATATTAAAGGGGATCCTTTAAGAGAAGAGAGAGCCCAAAAGTAACATAGACCAGAAAGGAACAGAGACAATATACAGAAACAGTGACTTTACAGGTAATACAATGGCACTAAATTCATATCTTTCAATAGTTACTCTGAATGTTTTCAATAGTTACTTTAAATGCACCAATCAAAAGACACAGGCTATCAGATTGGATAAAAAAGCAAGACCCATCAATATGCTATCTGCAAGAGACTCATTGTAGACCCAAAGACACTTCCAGTTTGAAAGTTAGGGGATGGAAAACTGTCTATCATGCTAATGGACAGCAAAAGAAAGCTGGGGTGGCAATCCTTATATCACACAAATTAGGTTTTAAACCAAAGACTGTAATAAGAGATGAGGAAGGACACTATATCATAATTAAAGGGTCTATCCAACAAGAAGATCTAAAAATTGTAAATATTTATTTCCCTAACATGGGAGCAGCCAGTTATATAAGCCAATTAATAATAAAATTAAAGAAACACATTGATAATAATACAATAATAGTGGGGGATTTCAACACCCCACTCACTGCAATCGACGGATCATCTAAGCAGAAGATCAACAAGGAAACAAGGGCTTTGAATGACACACTGGACCAGATGGACTTCACAGAGTTATTCAGAATATTCCATCCTAAAACAACAGAATACACATTCTTCTCCAGTGCACACGGAACATTCTCCAGAATAGATCACACACTGGATCACAAATCAGGTCTCAACCAGCACCAAAAGATTGGGATCATTTCCTGCATATTTTTAGACCACAATGCTTTGAAACTGGAACTCAGTCATAAGGGGAAATTTGGAAATAACTCAAATACATAGAGGCTAAAGAGCATCCTACTAAAGAATGAATGGGTCAAGCAGGGAATTAAAGAAGAATTTTAAAAATTCATGGAAACAAATGAAAAATGAAAACACAATTGTTCAAAACCTTTGGGATGCAGAGTGCATGCAGCAGAAGGTACTGAATATAGAGAAATAAAGAGGGAAATATATAACAATACAAGCCTTTCTCAAGAAACAAGAAAGTTTTCAAATACACAACCTAACCTTACACCTAAAGGAGCTAGAGAAAGGACAGCAAATAAAGCCTAAACCAAGCAGGAGAAGAGAATGAATAAAGATTAGAAAAGAAATCAATGAAATAGAAACTAAAAGAACAGTAGAACAGATCAAAGAAACTAGGAGCTGGTTCTTTGAAAGAATTAACAAGATTGATAAGCCCCTGGCCAGACTTATCAAAAGGAAAAGAGAAATGACCCAAATAAATAAAATCATGAATGAAAGAGGAGAGATCTCAACCAATACCACAGAAATACAAACAATTCTAAGAACATATTATGAGCAACTGTATGCCAACAAATTAGGCAATCTGGAAGACATGGATGCATTCCTAGAGATATATAAACTACCAAAACTGAACCAGGAAGAAATAGAAAACCTGAAAAGACCCATAACCAGCAAGGAAATTGAAGCAGTAATCAAAAATCTCCCAATGAACAAGAGTCCAGGGCTGGATGGCTTCCCAGGGGAATTCCACCAAATATTTCAAGAATGAATACCTGTTCTTCTGAAGCTGTTTCAAAAAATAGAAATGGAAGGCAAACTTCCAAACTCTTTCTATGAGGCCAGCATTACTTTGATCCCAAAACCAGACAAAGACCCTACCAAAAAGGAGAATTACAGACCAATATACATGATGAACACAGATGCAAAAATTCTCACCAAAATACTAGCCAGTAAGATCCAACAGTACATTAAAAGGATTACTCACCACAACCAAGTGGGATTTATTCCTGGGCTGCAAGTCTGGTTCAACATCTGCAAATCAATCAATGTGATACAATACATTAATAAAACAAGGGACAAGAACCATATGATCCTCTCAATACATACAGAAAAAGCATTTGACAAAGTACCGCATCCTTTCTTGATTAAAACTCTTCACAGTGTAGTGATGGAAGGAACATACCTCAACATCATAAAAGCCATCTACAAAAAACCCACAGCAAATATCATTCTCAATGAGGAAAAACTGAGTGCTTTTCCCCTTAGGTCAGGAATGTGGCAGGGATGAACACTATTACCACTATTGTTCAACATAGTACTGGGACTCCTAGCCACAGCAATCAGACAACAAAAATAAATAAAAGGCATCCAAATTGGCAAAGAAGAAGTCAAACTTTCACTCTTTGAAGATAACATGATACTCCATGTGGAAAACCCAAAAAACTCCACACCACAATTGCCAGAACTCATACAGAAGTTTAGCAACATGGCAGGATATAAAATCAATGCACAGAAATCAGCTTCATTTCTATACACTTAACAATGAGACAGAAGAAAGAAAAATTAAGGAGTCGATCCCATTAACAATTTCACCCAAACCAAAAGATACCTAGGAATAAACCTAACCAAAGAGGCAAAGGATCTGTACTCAGAAAACTATAGAATACTCATGAAAGAAATTGAGGAAGACGCAGATATACAGAAAAATATTCCATGCCCATGGATTGGAAGAACAAATATTGTTAAAATGTCTATGCAACCTAGAGCAATCTATACATTCAATGTAATCCCCATCAAAATACCATCAACTTTTTCCACAGAGCTGGACCAAATAATCCTAAGATTTGTATGGAACCAGAAAAGACCCCAAATAGCCAAAGGAATGTTGAAAAAGAAAACCAAAGCTGGTGGCATCACAATTCCAGACTTCAAGCTCTATTACAAAGCTGTAATCATCAAGACAGTATGGTACTGGCACAAAAACAGACACATAGATCAATGGAACAGAATAGAGAACCCAGAAATGGACCCTCAACTCTATGGTCAACTAATCTTTGACAAAAAGGAAAAAGTATCCAATGGAAAAAAGACAGTCTCTTCAACAAATGGTGTTGGGAAAATTGGACAGCCACATGCAGAAGAATGAAACTGGACCATTTCTTTCCACCATACACAAAAATAGACTCAAAATGGATGAAAGACCTAAATGTGATACAGGAATCCATCAAAATCCTAGAGGAAAACACAGGCGGCAACCTCTTTGACCTCGGCCACAGCAACTTCTTGCTAAACACGTCTCCAAAGGTAAGGGAAGCAAGGGCAAAAATGAACTATTGGGACTTCATCAAGATAAAAAGCTTTTGCACAGCAAATGAAACAGTCAACAAAACCAAAAGACAACTGACAGAATGGGAGAAGATAACTGTAAATGTTTTATCAGATGAAGGGCTAGTATCCAAAATCTATAAAGAACTTATCAAACTCAACACCCAAAAAATGAAGAAACCAGTCAAGAAATGGACAGAAGACATGAACAGACATTTCTGCAAAGAAGATATCCAAATGGCCAACAGACACATGAAAAAACGCTCCACATCACTGGGTATCAGGGAAATACAAATCAAAGCTACAATGAGATACCACCTTACACCAGTCAGAATGGCTAAAATTAACAAGTCAGGAAACAACAGATGTTGGCAGGGATGTGGAGAAAGGGGAACCCTCTTACACGGTTGGTGGGAATGCAAGCTGGTGCAGCCACTCTGGAAAACAGTATGGAGGTTCCTCAAAAAGTTGAAAATAGAGCTACCCTATGACCCAGCAATTGCACTACTGGGTATTTACCCCAAAGATACAAATGTAGTGATCTGAAGGGGCACCTGCACCCCAATGTTTATAGCAGTAATGTCCACAATAGCCAAACTATAGAAAGAGCCCAGATGTCCTTCGACAGATGAATGTATAAATAACATGTAGTATGTATATACAATGGAATACTACTCAGCCATCAAAAAAATGAAATATTGCCATTTGCAACAACATGGATGGAACTTGAGGGTATTATGCTAAGCGAAATTAGTTAGTCAGAGAAAGACAATTATCATACGATCTCACTCATATGTGGAATTTAAGAAACAAAACAGAGGATCATAGGGGAAGAGAGGAAAAAATATAAGAAGATGAAATCAGGGAGGGAGACAAACCATAAGAAACTCTTAATCATAGGAAACAAAGTTAGGGTTGCTGGAGGGGAGGTGGGTGGGGGGATGGGGGAACTGAGTGATGGACATTAAGAAAGGCACGTGACGTAATGAGCACTGGTATCATATAAGACTGATGAATCACTGACCTCTACCTCTGAAACTAATAATACTTTATATGTTAATTAATTGAATTTAAATTTTAAAAATCTAAAAAAAGTAAACCAGCAAACACTAATATCTCATTTTTATGAGTCAGTCACCTAATATTTTCAGTGGTTTGTATGGTCTTATACAGACTTACTCGGATTTCAGTTCTCGTTTAGTTGTACAACCTCAATCACATTAGTTATCTTTTTTCAATTTGTTTCCTTATCAATAAAATGACGGGTGTCATTGCTTATTTTTATGGTTAAATAAGAATGGGAGTGCACTAAGGCAGCTTTTGTTGGCTTAATCGAGGCACAGACGGCATTAGAAGGAACATGCCTCATCCCTCGCCGATCTTCCTCGACTGTACTTTCTCTTTGAAGCAGAGGAACAGAGCCTATTCTCCAGCAGCTTCCCAGATCAGGTAAACTCTTGAGATTAGATGACACGGGACCAGGAGCTGACAGACTATCTGGTATATTTGGTAATATTGTGGGAACAGACGTTAAGTGTTTTAAAGATGAGGAAACAAAGTGTGGTAGATAACTGTAGAGAAATCTGTTTTCCCTATTCACCCTAATTCTTTATAGAAACCGACCATTATCTGGAACCTCCAAGACTGGAAGCCTTGGGAGACAACACTCAGAGTCAGGTCGCTTAATATTGACTGGATCTCCCAATGCCGGTAGTGGCTAAGTGACTTCTCAGGCAGTTGATGTAAACAGATGGGAACCAGAAGAAGATGAAGAAAGTAATCTCCTCAGTAATTGTAGTGAACTGGCTGGATTATGAGAATATTGGGAGTTACATTTTATTACTTCTGAAAATAATGGGAAATATATTGAGAGCGATTTACATTTAGCAACCCAGAGATGAAGGTTCATGGAGCTCTAAGTTGGATATAAACAATGTTATTGTGTTTTGCAGGCACAGGCTGGTGAAGCCTAAGCCAAGGATATTACATGTGACTGGCCCTTTATTGTCCTTATCTTATAAATAGCTTGTAAATAATCATCATACTTTCTCCCCCTTTTCCCACTCAATATCCTGAAATATAGAAGCAATTGAGACGTTAAGGAATTATCTGGACTGGTATTTTGCCTCCAGCCTGAGCTGTATTTCAAAACTGGTAAGTGTGTCTTACCACTCACAACTAAAAAGTAGGAGTTTAGCACATAATTGCTAAGATGGTACTGTCCCATAGTAACTGGGTGAGAAAAAAAGTCTCACAATGTTCATCTTCCTTACTATGAGTTATGAAATTTGTAATTATCTTTCATGGAGGAGATGTCAATGTATTTTTGTTACCCACAAAGTGTTCAAAACTGAAAAGGGAGTTTTTCAAACATTTATTCTAGTGCAGAATATGAGAATTCTAAATTTTTAAAGCCAGATTAAATCTTCAACTTAAAATACATTTCCAAACAGCATAGCACACTCAGGGATATATTTAAAGAAATGAACATTGTCATCATTATATCATCAAGAAATTTAGAACAATTTAGCAACAACTCTGGCATCTACCTAGGGTGTATCTAATCTTTAACAATTTTTCCATGCAGACATAAGTGCAAATCCATTGCTATTTTAATCATTTAATCCATTATACTTAAGGCTTTCCTCTCTTGCTAACAACTGGAGTTCTCTGATCTCATGCATATATGAGCTAAGAATACATCATGAGGAATCCTTGGGGATTATACAGATATATGTAATTTTTTCAGGGCACAAGCACTCATATAATAAGAATAAATTTCAAAAGCAGCATTTCTGTCTCATGGTAATTGCCAGTCTTCTCAATTTCCCATCATCTACATCCTGTAATTCTTAATATTCATGAAATATGAGCCACTGTCTTTCTATTAAACTGGCTTCTTTCCCATTTTCTTAACACAGTTATACATATGCCAAATTCTGACAAATAATTTTGGTGCTACTTACGCTTTTTTTTTTTCCATGATGTACTCAGGAATTGCACTACAACATACCCTTGGCTTCATGCAGTCTAGCCACATGACAATGTTATGATTAGGTTATGCTGTCTCTGCCATTGAATTTTTAAGTGCTTGAAAATATCCAATATAAATTTGTCATTTTCTAAATTCTACTATGCAAAGAAAAAATACATAGAGCAACATTGTAACAAATGTTTTTCACAACAGTCCAATGAGATAACATTAAAATAATAGATGGGGGAAATTGAGTATACATCTCCAAAATGCTAAGTAATAATAACAAACACATTTTGAAAATGAAGAAGTCTGGATTCGAACTCAGGTCTGTTTTATTTGATATCTCATTGCTCTGCAAAATTTCATTGCAGAAATATGGGTTAGTTAATGCCGTAGCGGTGGCTGTCAAACAATAGATATGAGCTGGATCTCATTTTTCTGTATGGTTAATTCTTGGAAACCTCCTGTATGTCTCTCAGGATATCCATTGGAATATGTTCTTCATTTCTCAGTGCAGTAGCCTTGGAAATACACCACCATATTGGTTTTCCTTCTGTCTTCAGTTTTCCCCAACACTCGATCTTGCTTCTTTAGATAACTCCTCCGATAAGCTCTCTGCACCCATGTCCTTATCTCCAACTCTGCTTTTGAGGAAATCCAACCTGACATAGCATGTGTGCACCACCACAACCTGCTGCTTCCTATGAGGTTGACCCCAACAAGATTCTGTTCATTTAATTTTGCAGACTTCTGAAGTTATATGTTGAAAGAACACAAGATCCTATAAAGGAAGTAGAAAGCAATGGAAAGAGTGTTGGGTTGGCAGAGTGAACACAGCTTATAAATAACCTAAGTAGCTTTGGACCAGTCACTTATACCTTTCAGTGACTGTTTCCTCACCTAGAAGAATAGAACTATATAGTCTATAAATTACTGCTTTCCCAGGACCTAAATTCAATATTTCTAAGTCCTAAGTAAGAAATAAATGTTTGATTAAGCAATAGGTATAACCTAAATTAGTCCAAGCTGGAATGTTGAAATGATAAGTTAGCTCTTCTTTATGGTTAGTCAGTGACCCACAGGTCAAGTGATATGACATGAGAACATTTTAATAATTACTAGACACTTTCTCTGAAAGCATTTACACTTTTCTTTGTCAGCCACAGTGGAATTTAGTAGACTCTAGTCTTACTGACATTACCTAAGAGAATTGCTCTCTACAGCTATAAAGAAGGAGAAATACTGCACAATGAGATGATATACTGAAGTCAAGCATGAGAAAAAGCTGGATTTAGCAGATTATGTATTTTGCCTACATAGGAAAATTTTGCTGATTATTGAGATGACAAAAAAAAGGAAACATCCCTTCTGTAACTTTTGCATATTAAGCACTCTTACCTTTGGGAGTCCTAAACCAGTTCAAATTTGGGATAAAGAGGAACTGGTGGAATCATTAACCTCATTGTTTCCTGGGTTCTCTCCAGTGTGTTGTAAGTGACTGGGATGTTCTGTCTAACTGGAATGAGTCTTGCTCCCGGGAGGCAAGATGATGATGGACTAGACAAACTGTAATGGTCTCTTTCAGCCCACAATTTCAATGATAAACCTGAATAATATATACTTTTTTACTTTTAGGACACTGTATATATATCTTTTCCATTTTGAAATTTGCTCCTTTCATAAAGTTATTTGCTTGTACATATTTATGATGTTCCCATTATGAACTAAATTTCTTAAATTTATATCTCAATTCCAGATAGCTTTCCTCTGTTCCAGACCCATATACCCAACTATGTGCCAAACATCTCCACTTGAAGACTTCAACTCCACAGACACTTCCTCTCCAATATGTTCCAAGTGAGTAATAATCATTGCTCTTAAAACTTCTCTTTTCCTTTTCTTTTCACATTCTTCTTTATTCTGAAAATCCCTTTCCTAGCAGAAGACATCATCATCCTTAATTTTTTTAGAAACCTCCAAGTAATCATTGCATCTTCCCTCTCATTATCTGATTTAGTCTTCTCAGGCTGCTATAAAAAAAATACCATAGGCTGGGTGGCTTAAACAATAGACATTTATTTCTCAGAGTTCTGGAGGCTGAAAACTCCAAGATCAAGGTGCCAGCCAGTTGGCTCTGGGGGAAAGCTTTCTTCCTGACTTGCAGTTAGCTACCTTCTTTTAATGTCCTAACATGGCAGAGAGAGAATTCTGGTCTCTCTTCCTCCTCTTATAAGGACATTTATCCACCATGGGGGCTGACTCTTATGACCTTCTCTAAACCAAATTACTTCCCAAAGGCACCACCTCCAAATACCATCACATTGGGGGTTAGGGCTTCAACATATGTATTTGGAGAGGACACAAATATTTAGCCTGTAATATTCCACCCACGGCCCCCCAAAGTTCATGTCTTTCTTGGATGCAAAAGGCATGTATTCCATCCCAATAATCCCAAAAGTCTTAACTCACTCCAACATCAATTCTAAAATGCATATTTGCATTTAAATATTATCTCAATGAGATATAGGTAGGACTTGAGGTACGATTTATCCTGAAGCAGATTTTTCTCCAGTTGTAAACTTGTAAAACCAGATAAGTTATGTGCTTCCAAAATACAATAGTGGACCAGGCATCAGATAGACATTCTTGTTCCAAAAGGGAGAAATCAGAAGAGAAAAAGGGGTGATGGGCCCCAGGTGAGTCCAAAACTAGTAAGGTAAACACCAGTAGGTCTTAGGGTTCAAGAATAACTCTCTTTGGGTTGATACTCTGTCTTCGGGGCCCAGGGGGGCTGTTGTCTTGCCTCTAAAGTTCTACTGGGCATGGGTCTCCAGGCTGCTGCTGTCCATTCTGTTGAAATGGAGGTAATGTCCCTCCCCACCCCACTTTGGAACTGAGAAGGCAGCCCTGGTGATCTTTGAATCACCTCAGGGTCATTCTTTCCTTGTCTTAAAGAATAGCTCATGTTTGCTGCCAAATAACTCTATGGTCCAATCTGGTAGGACCTTAAAAGTCTTACAGCTTTTTTTCATTTCATCCTGTCTCTGTCCCTTCAGTTCAAACTGGCAGTGTTTCTGCTCAGGTAGCTGATTAGGTCGCAGTTCATTCACACTGATAAACTCCTTAGCAAATGATTGTTCCCCCATATTCTTATGGTTCTCTTCAGAACAAGCCTTTTCATTTTGGCAATATAGATAGATAGGCTGAAATTTTTCCAAATCTTTAAATTCTGACTCCTATTTGCTTAATATTTCCTTCTTCGATTCACCTCTCTCGTCTCACATTTTACTATAAAGTCAGAAGGAACCAAGCCACTTTTTGAATTAGAAATCTCCTGAGCTAAATATCCAATTTCATCGCTTGCAAATTCTACCTTCACAAAACACTACAGCACAGTTCAGCCAGGTTCTTTGATGTTTTATAACAAGAATCACCTTTTCTCCGTTGTCTAATAACATGGTCCTCATTTCCATCTGAGACCTCACCAGAATGGCCTTTATTATACATATTTCTACCAACACTCTGTTCATGCTTAGTTGTGTATTCTCCAAGAAAATGGAAGCTTTCTCTACCCCTTCTCTTCTTTCTAAGTCCTTACCAGAATCACCCTCAAAAGTCCCTTTATGGCAATCTAGGCTTTTTCTAGCATGCACCTCAAAACTCTTTCAGTCTCTACCCATTACCCAGTTCCAAAGCCACTTCCATATTTGTAAATACTTGTTGCACAGCACCCCATTTCTCAGTACTAAAATCTGTATTCATCAGGATTTTCTAGAGAAACAGAACCAAAGGTGTATATATATATACAGACACAGAGAGAGAGATTATAAGGATTTGACTCATGTGATTATGGAGACTGAAAAGTCCAGACCCAGGAGACCCAGTGGCATAGTTCCAGTCAGAGTCCAAAGGCCTGAGAAACAGGAGAGCTCAAGCTATAAGTTCCTGTCCCAGTCTGAGTCCAAAGACAGGAAAACACTAATTTCTCAGCTTGAAAACAATCAGGCAGAGAGAGGGAATTCTTTCTTACTAAGCTTTTTATTCTATTCAGGCCTTCAAGAGATTGGATAAGACCCATCCTCATTGGGGAGGGCAATCTTTCTTCAGTCTGATTCAAATGTTGATCTCATCCAGAAACACCCTCACAAACACAGCCAGAAATAATGTTGAATCAAATATCTGAATACCCCGTGGCCCAGTCAAGAGGACACATAAAATTAACCATCACATTATCCATCCAAACTTGCAGAATCAAGTTCAAATTTTCATCATTTATTGCCTGGGAAAATGTAATATCCCACCTAGCTCTTAGCTTCCAAAAATATATGCCTAAAATACAAATTGACCCCTACCATCTTCAGGATATGGCATCTGGTTACATTTCCTGTTTAATCTAATCTATCATCCTTCCTCACTCCTCTTTGGGTACCTGAATTATTTCCTTTCCCTCAATTGCATTGTATATTCTCTTATCCGTTTTGCCTTTGCGATGACTCATTCAAAATTCAACCCCTCATTTATTCCTTTAAGTAAATCTCAGAATTGTTTTAAGCTCTGTCCACATAGAGAAGGTGAAGTAGAAACATCAATAAAAAAGGGTATTATGAAGAAGAAAATGATTCATATTCATAAAATTCTTATTCTTCTCCATTTCTTATGCTCTGGGTGGTAAGCTCTGTGTGACCTGCCTAAATGTGAAGGAACAAGAAGCGTCTAATTGTCATTTATGCCAGCAAATGGCAATGGATACTTGAAGTTTTTCCTTAGGGTTTCTAACCCTTTGGGTTAAGATATGATATTCTTAACAACTCACAGCAGATATAAACTTCTAGTGGGTCTTCTGGCCTCAGGTAATATATCCACCCCCGTACATATACTTCCCTTGGCTCGTGTATTCCTTCCTCAGCATCTTAAAGGGCAACTAAGGCATTTCTACTCTGCTCAGAATGGGTCATAATCCTTTTCTCAAGGTTTCTAAGAGCTCCCTTAGCTCTCATCTCAGTGAGTTTTCCTTATCCCCTAGAGTTCTTGCCAGGGTGTTAAACCCAGTGTCCTAAGAAAGTGTCCCCAAATTAATGAATTCTTCCTTACCTCGTCTATGTTCTGGCTCCCTAGATCACCATAAAATTCCAATAACATTGCCATTCTCCAGCTCTGGCTCATACATACTAGCTAATTTTTCCAGCTTGCTCAGAGTAAAATCTCTTTATTCCATTATGAGGCCCAACATGATCCAGCAGGTTTACTCGGTGATTTAAAACTACTTGTCAGCTTGGCAGCCAAGAGAGGAGTTGAGGTTGGCAGAGTGGAACACCTGTTGCTTTGTAGGGGAGAGGCCTCTGCAGTGTCTTTTCATACAGGAGAAATGCTCACTCTCACTAGGGAGGCATGGAGCACCTCTGTAAACTCTGAGCGTTTTGAAAGGTCTGCAAAGCCAAATTCCTCAGGGGCATCTACCCAGATTTTCCTAGATTATATTCCAGGGCCCCAGGTTTTCCCAACCAAGGGCCTTATTTTAGCATAGAAGACCTGTCCTCTCTAAGCATTTTTTTTTTTTTTTTTTTTTTGTCCTTGCTAAGCATTTAAACGTCTCTGGAGCTCTGTGAGGCTAAACATCAAGTCCATCTACTCCTCATTATGTTCATTCTTCCTCTGAAGGAATAACGACCTATTCATAATTCATCAGTTATGTCCCTGGCTCTCACACTTAGCCTTTAACAGTGTGTTAACCACGCTCAGTTTCTCAATATCCCTCTGCAGGCCTACAGTACAGCTTGATAAAAACCAGCCAATTCTACTGCTTTTATAATCATTGTCCAACTCCACCCTCAACTTTTATCTTGCAGTTGCTTACATGATCATAGCAGCAAGATGTTCCTTTCCACTGGGATATCATCCCAGGTCACGACCAGTTAAATCTGCAGCATTTGGGAGTTAGAGGAGTCCCACGCTGAGCAGAAATGGTGGACCTCTGGTATCTCTGTGATCTGTGCTCTGTCATTGGCTGGGAGCAACCCAGGAAAAACATGGTCTACACAGTGAATCTGAAGGTACAGCAGCTGGGGATCGTCAGACAACTGTGTTCTCCGCAGCAGGTTCTTCTCCGCAGCAGGTTCTCTTAAAGGGAGATCATGAAGGGAGCATAACTATGCCACATCCACCACAACATCCTACTCTACCCATCGCATTTGCATCTTTGTCCCTAGGGCAGTTGTTTATAGGGACCAGGCTGGAAGAGAGTGAGAACAATAGGGAAGTAGAGAGCACATGATTCTTGTAAAAAAGAAAGAGATTCCCCAGCTCTAAATGATAGTTGACACTTGGAAATGCCAAACCAGGGCTAACAGAGCTTCTAATGCCTTGAAGGAGCTTGATTTTTTTAAATCACTGTATATTTTAATAAAAACAGTTCAAAAAAATAATAAAACAAATAATAAAAACAAGTAATAAAAACTGCATAAAAATTTTCAAATTTATCAAGTCACAATTAATTCTGACATCTGTCACAAATAATTTGTTTTTAATAACAGAAAGCCAAAATTTGTCAAATTTGTCAAGAACAAATTTTTGTTTTTTAAAAATAATGATCTCCACTTCTGGATAGGGTGTAGTTTGCTGCCGTTGTAAAACCAGGGGGAAAAAATAGATAACTATAAAATCATATTTTATATTTGCTTTAAGACTTGCAAAGAAGTTTAAAAAAAATAAATTCCAGTGATAAATAAGACATTCTTAGATAAGAATGACTGGTTTTCCTATTTCAGGGTATTTGCTGAATCTGAGCATGGGTTGACAGAGGCCTTACACAATGTGAGGGACCCTACTTGGGTAAAGAAAAATTGGAATAGCTTTTAATGACCACATAGTTTGGCATAATGCATTTTGATGTGGAAGAGAGCCACATTGTAGTTAGTTCTCTCCATCTTCTGAGAGTCTCCTTGGGACTGTGGCTGATTTCATGGCTACATGGTTAAAAGTTGGGCTGAAAAGACAGAGAACATAGCACCTTGATGATAAAATCTTGATAAAAAAGAAAAACCTGTAATTAAATTCCAAGAAAAGATTTTCCCTCAAGGCATTTGAAAACACAGAGTAACTATAACTAAAGCTGCTACCCAGTCCTAATCCAGCTCAACATCCCAGTGATAAGCCCATTCCCCTAGCTTCCTGACAAAAGAAAGAAAGGGCTGTCTTTGAGGAAAATAACATCTATTTCAATCTCTATAGTTCTTCCATACACAATGTCCAGCAAATAATAAGAAATTAGGTAATATGTCCTACAATTAAGAAAAAAGGTAGTCAATAGGAGTAGATCCGTGTATGATCCAGATGTTAGAATTTCCAGAAAATGACTTAAAAATATCTATTGCAAGAATGTTTTCAAAGCAGAGAAAGTGAAGGATGAAATGGAGAAAACGATGAGAATTTCAACTGAAAAATGGAATCTTTAAAAAGGACCAAATGGTGAAAATTGCAAAATCTGAAATAAGAATTCTTGGGATTGAAGAGGAAATGAAAGATACAGAGGAAATAATCAGTGAACCCCAAGACAGATCATATAAACACAGAGAAAAAAAGATTTAATTAATCATTTAGAGCATATTAAGCATGCATCTCACTCACTTCTGTTTCAATATGCTTTATTGACTAGGGAAAAAGGAAGCAGAGCTGTACTTAATTGCCTGACATTAGTCATTACCAGCCAAGTCAAATTAATTTTTTTAATTTATTCATTTGAGAGAGAAAGAGAGAGAGAGTGAGAGCATGAGCTGGGGGGGATGGTCAGAGGGAGAGGGAGAAGCAGACGCATCGCTGAGCAGGGAGCCAGTTGGACACGGATGCTGGGCCAATCCCAGGACCCAGGATCATGACCTCAGCCACCCAGGCGCCCCCAAGTCAAATTAATTTATACCACAAAGTAAGTAGTGACTATATCTATCATAAGTCCAACCACACACAACAAAGTTGAGAACTTTTAGTATAGACCAACTCACATATAGACATAATATTTCTGATACCAACTCTGCCACTACCCTTTTACTTCAGGCCCTCTGTTTCTAAGCCTATAAAACATGCAGTTTGTGTGGTTCACAAAGATTTTGAAAATGTTACATGTTCAAGGATAGTTCCATAAGGGTTCTTTATATAAGACCCTACTTAAGGGGATAGTTTTTTGTTTGTTTGTTTTCTTTTATTTTTTTTAGTCAAGGGTTTTTATTACAAATTCTTTTTCTATCCCATCTGCAACATTCTGATAGGATTCACATAGGTTGCTGCTCTGTTTCTAATAGCTGTTCCCTCGCTTTACAAAAGAAAGGTTATGTATCTTACCCACCCTCTATCTTATTATGGAATATTTCATGGACTGAAACTAAAGATTTTAAAACTTCCAGAACAATGAAAAAAAAGAAAAAATTAAAATATCATTGTGTAACTGAACTCTAATAACTGTGTAACAAATCTCTGTGCTAGTCAAATGATATCCAATCCTTGGTGATCAACAAAATTGAAGAATCTGATGGAACTATCTCCTGATTGAACTTTAAACATGATTTCCAATAATACATCATAATATAGTATTTTGGATGCATATCAAAAGGGCACAAACGATTGAGTGGCATTTCTCATTCACATCCATTTTTTATGTAAACAAGTTTGCTGGGTACTTATCTATAATAATAAAAAACAGGAGTAGAATTGAAGCTGAACATTGTTCTAACAAAAAGTAATATTTATTATCCACAGATACGGGAATTATTTTTTAAATTGCAACCATATTATTATGAGATAACATTTACTTAACGAATTTTGAATCTGTTTATGTTAGTTCTATCAACTGTATCTTAATGAATGTAAGATAATTCAGAAGAAAATTTTTAACATCTAGAATCACTGACCATGGAAAATTTAGTTTTAAATTTTAATTTACTTACATATTTTTGTTGCAAAAGTTGATATGATGATCTAAAAAGGAATATTATTCATTAAAGATATATTCATCTAAAATTTTATGGGGAAAGTGTATTGGACACACAAGTACAAAAAAAGAAATTAGAAAATTTATGGCTGTTAAATAAGAGCTTGTTCATGTATTTTCAAATTAATAATGGTAACTAGAAAGTTTCTATGGATTTTATACTCTATTTATGCAACAGTTTTATCTTTAAAAAGTCAATGTTCACAAGATACCATAAATTACACCCTCGCATCCATTTTAAATTATAATAAAAAATGTCAACTTGAAAATGTGTGAGAAGGGACATTGTTTTTCAACAATTTTAAGGTGCAAATAAGCAAAAATTTAAAAAATCATTAAACTAAATGTTGCCTGTGATTGTTTCTTAGACTCCATAAAATATGAGACTTGTCCTTAATATTCACTACTATTCACTTATGTTTTTATTTAAAGAAATATTGTGCTTTAATGATAAGCTATTCACACAAAACAAACTACCATAGAGATACATGTTTTCAGAAGGTAATATACCACATTCAACAAATTTCCACAGTATGGAGTTGGAAGACCCCTAACGTTAAGAATTAAGAGAAAAAAGAAAAAAGAAAAGGCCTAATTAGAGCTGTCCTGAGTAGCCTTCAGAAATTAGAAAAAATGTAAGTGACTTTCTGGCATTTAGTTGTCTGAAATCATGCTAAATAATTTTATACTTCCTCTTCTCTCTTTCCTAACTCAACTGCCAGAAAAATCTGGAAATAAGCATTCTAAACAATTGTCACTCCAGTGATATCAGTAAATTCTATCAGTTTTTTTAAATGCCAGAGTTGTTTCTTTTATTTAATGTTTGGCTGTATATAACAAGTGCACATTTTTCTACTCCAAACTCTTGTATAAGTTGGAACTGAACACTCTAGTTGAAAAGAAAAATCTTCCCCCTTCCTAAGTAAATGCCATTTTCATTATACTGCTTTATGAACTATATTGCAATATAATATTAAAATTTTTGTTTACAAAAACAAAACATTCATGAACAGCAAATTTGTGAAAAGCAAGGTTTCACAAATAATAGAAGCAATGAACACCTATGAGTTTAACCTAAATTATAATTTACTTTCTTTGGGCTCTTAAGTGGTTAATATGGAGCCAATAATTTAAATGGTTTAATTATGTTTGCTGTATTTTTCCTCAAATTTTTATTGTTTATTTGTCATTTAGAATTTGGTTGTTAGTCTACCATCTTCTGTTAATAAAGGAGTTTAAATTACAATGAAAACTCACTAGCAAGGGAATTCAATGGAACGTTAGTAACATCCAATCTTATGTGTCCAGAGTTCTCTTCAATCATAAAACATGTGAGATCTACAATTTTAGCACTGATGCATGACTAAAAACTTCTAAGATTAAAAAGCCTCCAGGTACTATTGAGTTCATTATAGAAAGGTGACAGTGTTTCTTTCAGCATATAAAAGAAATATAATCATTAAGGTCTCCAGGAGACAGCTTGTGTCTACTTTAAATGTTATAGGTGTGATATTTAGTTTCAGACTTTTTTTATAACCTATCTTCTTACTGGCTCCCTACAGCAACATCGTGCTCTAAATTTATCTGGTGTTCCAGCCAATGTTTTCAAAAACCAATCACCTTAGCAAAATGTCTCTCCTTTTTTATTTCCTTATCACATAATAAATATGAACTACCCCTTCAAAGGCTACTCAAGACTGATGGCAGAATTTCAAAGACTTTTATTCGTTTTTGTTTTTTCATCAAAGGTGTAACTATGGTGCTCACTGGCTTTTGTATAAAATGCTGAGAAGGAAAGAACTGAAACCTGAGAAACGCTGACTTTTATTTCTAGTGTTTATAGGGATTTTTTTTTTTTAGAAAAATAATCATATGAGTTTTAAATTCGTGTTTTTCAATTTTTCTCTGGAGGAAACAGCTTCATGGAATGAAGAACTGAATGCCTAATAAGAAAACTCTAATCTGATAAATATACCCTTCCCCAAGGAAATTAGAGTGTTTTGATGATATATACTTTTAACTTCATTATGCACCCTCTGGCTTGTAAATACAATTAATGAAAGTATTCATTAATTCCTATCATCACGGAGAATAAAGAAGAATATTCTTTCAAAAACAAACTACTTATAGTCCCTTCCCACAAATCATTAAAAGCAAATAATGCATTAAAAAACATCAAAATAGATGTTATGTTTTTCTTTCCTGTATTTCCAAAATTAAAATAAACACATGGGATGCCCGGGTGGCTCAGTTGTTTAAGTATCTAACTCTTGGTTTGGGTTCAGGTCATGACCTCAGGGTCCTGGGGTCAAGCCACACGTCACGCTCCACGCTCAGTGCGGAGTGTGCTTGAGATTCTCTCCTTCTCTTTCTCCCTCCCCCGCTGTCCCCTCCTCTCTCTAAAAAAATTAAAATAAACACAAAATATATGAGCAATATTTGGGTGGTAATTTAGATTTTCTTTCATTGACAGCAGTAAGAGGAATTAAAGAAAAGCCTATGTTCAGGATTATATAAGAATGGTATATCTACAATGGTAGATCCCTGTTCTGCCTGTGTAGTAGAAAGGTTTACTGTAAGTCTTAAGACAAATTTTCTTCTTATGCAAGCAGTTTCTACTTTATAGTCACAACTTAAAATTAGATTAGGCCAAACTCTCTGGTCAAAGCAAAAAGTGAAATGAATCAAAACTATCTTGGGAGTAGAATGTGAATAA
Source organism: Halichoerus grypus (assembly GCF_964656455.1). Classification (NCBI taxonomy): domain Eukaryota; kingdom Metazoa; phylum Chordata; class Mammalia; order Carnivora; family Phocidae; genus Halichoerus; species Halichoerus grypus. The sequence goes on along the minus strand of NC_135720.1, from coordinate 90,659,363 downwards.
ATTCCCAATTGTTTTTTAGTATAATCTCCATTTCAAAAAAATATGTTGTGAGTCTGTAGATGTCATGTGTACTCTCCAAAATCAAATACTAGGTTCATATTCACCTGGAAGAGGCACAAAACTGAATCAACTTTTAATATTTCCCATCTGGCATTCTAAGTAAGACATCATAGAACCATTTTCTCCACTTGCACCAACTCAGCCTACAAATTTCTAGACTTTCCACTACGGATTAATAATTAAACCAGTAGAAAAGACTGAAAATACTGTCAATCTTGTCAAATAAAATGAGTCCTCTTTGGCAGATACTAATCAAGGTATACCATTCATGAAAATATTGATTTGAGGAGAGAGAAAGTTCTTGGTGTACTGAAAAGAACATAGAAGTGGGCAATGACACATGGAGGGTGTCATCAGATCTGCCACCAAGTCAGCTCTTAACCCCTCTAGGTCTCTGCTCCTCCATCATCAAAAGAAGACTCTAACAAATAAGAAGACTGATGACAGGCCATCTAAGCCACTCAGTAGAAACTTTCAAATTGGTAGGTGCATCATAATCACTCCCCTGGTCCTTTAGCAGGTACTATCTTAACAATTTAACATACCTCTTTCTCCTTGAACTAGTCTCAACCTCTGTGTGTCAACAGCTTTCTCTCTCCTCCCACCAAATGTAGAGTTCTGGAAGATAGGAATATAGAAACCACTTGGAATTCTGGGGAGAGAGATCGATATAAAGGTTCCTAGGAAGTACTCACCAGATTGAATCAGGGTACTGGGAAATCAGGGGTATTAAATAAATTAATATATGTAAAGCATGCCTAATATACTGTGAATTCAATAAGAATTAGCAGTCCCGGCCCCCAGGATATGCAACCTGAGTCATTGAACAGGACCCTGAACTTAGCTGGGCCTTGTGCTTGTCTTGATGTCCTACTATTTTTGTCTTTAAATTCTTAATAAGTTTTTAACAAAGGGTCTTGCATTGTCATTTTACACTGTGCCCCACAAATGATGTAGCCAGTCCTGAGTTTTAGCTATAATAACATAACATCTTTTCCACTTCATTAAAATTATCTGTTTACAGTCATCCCCACTATACTGTTAATGCATGAAGATAGAAAATAAGTTTTTGGGGTGCCTGGGTGGCTCAGTCGGTTAAGCGGCTGCCTTCCGCTCAGGTCATGATCCCAGGGTCCTGGGATGGAGTCCCCCATCGGGCTCCTTGCTCAGTGGGGAGCCTGCTTCTCCCCCTGCTTGTACTCTCTCTCTGTCTCTCTCTCTGACAAACAAATAAAATCTTTAGAAAAAAAAAGAAAGTACATTTTGTTCATTTTATACTATCACAAAACAAATCCTCCTTGAAGAGTGAACAGAGTATAACACATATTTTCTAAGTTCCAAAAACTTATATAGCAAAACCCTATGATAACTTGAACTGAGAAATGGCTCAGTTGTGATTGGACCCCATCTTTCACTTAAGCCCCATTCTCAAGAGGGGGCCGATAGAAATTCCAATCTTCTGTGGGCAGAGGGGAGTAAACCCAGGAAAATGACGGGGGACTTATCTCAGGATATGAGGAAGGATGCAGAGAAGCAGAAGGGAGCTTCTCTTTCCCAAACTTTTCCTGCACCAAGAAACTGGAAGATTTCTGGAATCACCACCACTACACTGGAAGTCCCAATCAGTAACAGCCGTAAGCTTTCCTACAGATACTTCAGCTGAGTCACATAACTGCCACCAGATGGTGCCAAAATACAGCAAAGGTTGGACCTACTTGTCTCACATTCAACCCAGTACTGAGGTCTTCCAGAATTCAGGGTCACCCTGCTATGCATCTTGCCATTCAATTCACAAATCTACTTTTGGACCCAGTTTGTTGTGATTGGTGGGGATTTTGTAGCTGGAAAAAAAAACCCATAAAGCCAATACATAAGAATTGATTAAAAATAAGTTACAATTGAATGACTTCTTCAAGTGTGTGCCATGAATCATATGAGATAAACACATTTTGTAATTTTAAAGAGTACATGTTATATTCCCTTGCTTGAAGACTCATGTTGCCAAATAATTTAATAAAGACCTGGAGAATTCTTACAGAAAAAGGAGCTATTTAATTGTGTTGAACCCAGATATTTTCAAGTTACACTTACTAAAACTTTCATACTGGTTTCTGCAGAAAATATGTAGGAGAATGTTAAAGTAGCTATCAAAAGATACCAAGGCTTAGAAACAGGAAAAATCTATGTGGCCTTGGAAAGGAGGAAAAATATTCAAGGTCTAACATGTTGTATCTCTGATACCACTTCAAATTCTCTGTGGAACAAGAGGTATTTTATCATATTCATTGAAATATCCAATTCAACAACACTTTCAAAAGATAGCAAATTTACTATTTTGTAGAGAGATGGGAGGAAAACATTCTTGTCACATACTGCACAGCAAAAACATAATAAAATTCCCCCATTAAATATTTCTATTTTTGATTCTCTCCCAACTCAGCAACTTAATCTCTTCTCTTCCTCCATCCTATGTACAGCTCCCAAGAAACACCCAAATTTGTGTGGAGCATTTCAGCTTTTCCCTCAGCTTGCTTGCCCCATTCTACAAAATAATAGTTTACTAGTTACCAAGACAATGGACAGAGACCATATTTTCTCTCAAGGAAGCCCCCTCAAGCTTTCACTCCCTCTGCAAGTGGCTTTTCGAAGCATCTGCTTAAAAAGTTTCTTAACTGGGGCACCTGGCTAGCTCAGTCAGTATAGCATGTGACTCTTGATCTCTGGGTTGTGAGTTCAAGTGCTACATTGGGCATAAAGATTACTTTAAAAAAAAAAAGGTCTCTTAACTTCAAAAATCTATTACTAATAAATTAAGATTTCCTCCATATTAAATTAAAGAACATTTCTTGGATATTTTAACTTGAGGATAAAAGTCTGACTCCAAGCCATTTTTTACGGAGATGTTGACAAGAGGATTGAAGGGTCAGGGAGACTGATGACTATTTAATAAATGTATCTATTCAACAAATACTAGTATAACATGCTATAACGGGCACTGTTTCTACATGCTTGAAGAACATTAATTCATTTAAAATATAGGTTTAGAATTCTCAACTGCAATCCTAAAAGGCAACTAGGCCTTCTCATGCCTGCCTTTTCCCATCATGCAAAGTCTAAATTGGGAAGATTTCCAGGGTTCTGCTGCAAAGTCAACCACAGCTCCCTTCACTCATGATCCAGGCTGCATCTTCCTGAACTTTATTTCATTGTTGAGGTTGACACTCCTCCCTGGGTTGTTAGTCAGCCAAAAGTCTCTCATAGCTTAGCATTGGAGTGCTTGGACAGTGCGTCTTCTCTCTTTATATTCACCCCCTTGGTAATCTTATTCACTAACGTTGTTTTAAGTATCTACATGCAGATGACTTCCAATTAGATCTCAAAAATTAACCTCTCCTCTGAAGCTCCTCCTCTTTCAACTTCCTCCTCAACATCAATTAGATGAATAATAGAACCTGTAATTTAATGGATCCAAAGCTGAACCCATGATCTTCTCCTAGACCTGTGCCTCCCACAGCCTTCCCCCATCTCAGGATTGGCAATTCCATCTCACCAGTTTCTCAGACCGGATTCCGCTCTTGGAATCATCCTTGACTCCCTTCTATCACTCCTTCCATCTGATCCATCAGGAAATCCTCTAGCTCTGCCTTCAAAATTCCATACTTCAATTGCTTCGTCCAAACTCTAACCAATGATCTTGGCCCATACCACCACCATCTCTCACCTGGATTATTGCCATAACATCTAACTGCTTTTCATCAGCCTTGTCCCCCTTCAGTTTATTCTTTTTTTTTTTTTTAAGATTTTATTTATTTATGTGACAGAGAGAGACACGCGAGAGAGGGGAACACAAGTAAGGCGAGTGGGAGAGGGAGAAGCAGGCTTCCCGCCGAGCAGGGAGCCCGATGCGGGGCTCAATCCCAGGACTCTGGGATCACGACCTGAGCCGAAGGCAGACGCTTAACGACTGAGCCACCCAGGCGCCCCCCCTTCAGTTTATTCTTAAGACAACACCCAAAGAGGTCTTTTAAAAATGTAAGTCACATGTTATTCTTTACTCAAGGCAAAAACCAAAGCCGTTATCTCTCTGACCTTATCTCCTATGGCTCTTGCTCATATCACACTGGCCTCCTTCTAGTCCCTCAAATACACAGGACAAATTTCTGCCTCAGGACCTTGTCACTAACTTTCCTTCTGCCTGGAATACTCTTCCTTCAGATAACTGCATGCTCACTCTCTGTCTTTCTTCAGGTCTTTTCTCAAATGTCAGCTTCTCCTTGAGACTTAATCACTCCACCACTCCCATGTCTCTTACCTGCTCCATTTTCCCATAGAAGTTATCCATTTAACCCAAGATTTAGTTTACTAATTCATTATGCTTATTGTCTATCACACTCCACCAGAACACAAACTCTTTAAGGTCAATGAATTTTGTTCACTGAGAGACTTTTGAATTTGTAACAGCAAATCTAAGAACAGAGGTTTTCCTTTCTCTATTGTTTTGTTCCCATCTTCATGGGCTCTTGAGAAGGAGAAGAGATGGACACTTGAGCCAAACACTTTAAACCAGTCATGGGATGGTCCTTTACATGGTAGTTTGCTTTTTACTAGAGAAACACAAATTCTCAAAGAAACTGCCTTTCAAAAATCAAGTTTACAAACTGTCTTTCTTCCTATCTTTCTGTCTTCTAAACAAATTAGTCAATCAGAGACAGGGAAGGAAATAGCTTCCAAGTCTTGTACATAATCCAGAGCTGAAATTTCAGTTGCTTTCATCACTGCTGCGAGTGTTTAATTTAGTAGCATCAAATGTGTGATTACATACTACATTTACAGTATTATGACAGTGTAAGTAATGTGAGATTTCAATCTCTACTTTAAATTCCTTATGTTGAAGAGGAATAGGGTTTGTTTCTGAAATTCTCAAGGACTAGAAAGTTGACTTCTGAATCAATATGCTACAGTGATTTAGCAACACTATCCTTGTTGGGGTCTGAAATGCAAAAGTCAACCAGTAGTAATGAGAATGAATGATAAAACACACAATTTGCTCTATGATAGATCCACTGAGTGTGCGTGTACACTAAAGCCCAATCATGCAAGCATTCAATGCACTGCAGACAACAAAGTGCTCAAATTAAAACTATTTCAATCAAAATGATAAATAGTTTTGTATATTCAAAAGTCAATTTCTCTTAAGGACGATTAAACTTAATGGAAACAGTAATTTGACATTAAAGAACAGTATGTGTGAGCTTTTTTGAATGTCTTTCAACTAAGCTGTGCCCCAAAAGCCTTATGAAATAAAATGAGAAAAATAATTAAATAATATAATGGATAATCATATAAATTATGTAAAGCAGTGCAATGCCATTAGGCAATGAATACATTTAAGTTGTTCATTCACCAAACCAATTATAAGAGAAAGCAATTAAGGGAACAGAATGGAGGAAAGCATATTTTCAGATTAGATTTGGAAAGCAAAATAACAAGTTGACAAGATGTGCTTAGAGCCTTCCTGGTGTCAATATGGAAATCCTGCATCTGCAGATGGACATATGAATGACAGAGCTCTTCTATGATCAGAAGATAAATGTAGGAAACTCAGATCTCTGTACGTTAAAGAAAACATTTGCCAGAATATCTAAACCTAAGAGTTTAGTAAACCTCGACTTTATTTCAAACTCCTTATTTTTCTTCCCTTTTCTCAATAGTTTTTCCTCATAGATTTTTCTCTCAGTGTCCCTATTGTGAATCTCTTGTTTTCTAAGAGCCTCTCCTTTTGTCTCTTTTCCTCTGTTAATTTGCTTTTCCTGTTTTAAATCCTTTCTTCAAGTTATCAAAGGTAGGATCAACTGAAAATTTCTAAAAGTCCTTCGACATTTTAATATCAGTTTTTAAATATTTATTTCTTAAAATTATATCAAATGATATCAAGTTTTGTATCAATTTATTTATTTTTAATTGGGTCTTTGTTAAGATCACCTAGATGCAGATGAAATAACTCTCCACATCATGGATTTCCTTTGCATCACCGGCATGGCAATCAATGGTCACTAGTCAGAAAAACAGTATGCCTTAAGAGTCATATTGTTTAAAATCCCAAGGTTTCAGATAGGTAATGTTATTTGTTATTAGTAAACAACTCACACGAACTTTTCAGCTGATAGGCCTTTCTTCTGGAGAGTGATTCTTTTTTTTTTTTTAAAGATTTTATTTATTTATTTGACAGAGAGAGACACAGCGAGAGAGGGAGCACAAGCAAGGGGAGTGGGAGAAGGAGAAGCAGGCTTCCCGCTGAGCAGGGAGCCCAACGCGGGGCTCGATCCCAGGACCCTGGGATCATGACCTAAGCCGAAGGCAGACGCTTAACAACTGAGCCACCCAGGCGCCCCTGGAGAGTGATTAATTCTTCAAAGAGAGAAACTTAATAAGACATGAGTGTATAACAAAAATAAAGTTTAGGCTTAACAACAAAAAAAAATCAATAACAGTAATAGAAAATCAACATTTAATGTTTCTAAGTCCATGGTATGAAAACTTTTATGTTGCTTCTAAAACATTTCCACATGCTTTAAAAAAAAAGGCCTTGGATCTTAGAAAATTTAACCAGATAAATTTGCACATTACAAGTCTCAAAACTAGAAACCATATTATTAACTGTGAAACTATGTAATTAGTTTCTTTATGGGCCTTCAATTTTTTGCTAGATAAAATTAAAACTGCCACCAAAAATTGAGGCCATTATGAACATGACAGGTCATTTGTTGAGAAAAAGGTTATGTAGAAATAGCATCTAATAATTTGTTGGAAATATTAGCATATAGATAGCGATGGAATGTGTGAAGTATTATCAGAAGAATTCTAATCGAAAAATTTTGCAATGTAAGTCAAATATGGTTCTATTCCAAGTGTAGTTAGGTTCTTAGCCCTAATGGCAAGCATAAGCTACATGAAATGTATTTAACCTGAAGACAAGTTAATGAGAAGTTCACAATTCTGCTCTTATTTTTAAAAATCACAAAAATGAAAGGTATATAGCCATAACATCTACAGCAAAAAAGAATGAAAAAATAATATCTTTCTGCAGAGAAAGAGTTAAATAAACATGTTGTCAAGAATGTTCTCAAGCTTCTTAAACATTCCTGATTAATCTAGTGCTTTCTATCACCAAGAGGTCTGTGAATTGTCAGTCTGGCCCACTGTGTCTATATCTGTTCTGATAAACCAAATCCCAAGCACCCTTTAGTCTTTCAAGTTAACACAGTATGGGGCAAAACACGTAGAAAAAATAATATAACTCTGAGTCCATATTCAAAACACTAAACAACTCTGAAATGTATCTATCCTGCCATTTTTCTTTAAAATATCCAGCTTCGTGTATCTCTACTGGTACTTCTGGCAGTAACTTGACAATAGTGGTTACAGTAATTACAGCACCCTATTTAGATGCACAACAGCGAATTCATTTGAGCAAAAGTTTCAGAGGTCTGTGTTGTTTCGCAAACCGGCCCTCATAAGGAGGGTAAGAAGAGACCGACGAAAGAGGTAGAATGCTCCAGATTGGTAGGTGGCAGGATGAATAAAGCAAGCATACTTGCATACGAGGCTTGTCTTGGGCAGCCGCAAGACCAGTAAATCTCTGCACCTGCCTACCAGAATCTTAAAAGTTTATGTAGAGACCTGTCCTGGGTTCAGCCACATATAGCATCCAGAAAGTCTGAACAATGCCTCACTATCTGCAGGCTGTATCCTTGGGGCAGCTTCCAGTGCAAGGAAGAAAAGCAGAGCAGGTATCGTAAGGACCTGAGAGAGGGAGGAACCTCCCACTGCCCGGGGGAGGATCAACTGGTGGTCACATCCTCTCCACGCCCAACAGTCCATGTCAGATCTAACTCCAAGGATATAGACACAATGTTAATAATGAAATAATAACATTTCTGGAAGTATTGGAAAAATTAAATCTATTTAGAGATTCTTTTTTTTTTTTTAAAAGGTTTTTTTATTTATTTATCTGACAGAGAGAGAGAGGGAGGGAGCACAAGCAGGGGGAGGGGCAGAGGGGGGAGAGGGAGAAGCATGCTCCCTGCTGAGCAGGGAACCCCATGTGGGGCTCGATCCCAGTACGCTGGGATCATGACCTGAGTTGAAGGCAGACGCTTAACCAACTGAGCCACCCAGGTGTCCCTATTTAGAGATTCTTGAATGACTAAATGAAGAAACTTGCTCAGAGGTAATGGAATTTTTAAAGTTTAAGAACATGGAATGAATTTTCAGTTGTAGAATTCTTACAATGAAGAGGGGGTAATGTAGCTTGTCTTATAGGCTCTTCTACAAATGACTTGGATTAAACTATTGACTCCTGACATTTTAGCTTTAATTACTCAACACCCTAAGTAAAAGCACATTTAAACTAAATGCTTAGAGCTAAAATGCATCTTAATTTGTATTGTAGCAGTTTTAAGTTATGCTTTATTGATCTCCACCTCTTTAGAATTTATATGCAATTGTAAAATGAATTTTAAAGTTATAAAATAATTAAAGGTACATGTAACAGACTGACTGTTGCTCCCTGCCCCCATCTGTTCTCCTCTTTTGTGTGCATGTGATATTAACATTTCAGTGAGACACATAGCCACCCAGATGGAAACCACATTTCCCAGCCTTCCTCAGAGGTGCAGGTGGCCATGTGTCTAAGTCCTTACCAACGGACTCTGCAAGGAAGAGAAATGTGCAATTCCTGCATCACCTGCCTTTTGAGATTGCTTCCCCTCCCCTTCCTTTCTTTCCTTCTCCTGGCAGCTAGAAAGGGCTGCAGTAGTTTCGAGGCCAGCATTTTTGGGGATGGAAGAGTGACCCATCAGCCTGAGGCCACCTACCCACCCTGGACCGCTTACTGAAAGAGGGCCATAGTGCTGGCTGTCTGGAGTCCCTCCAACCTAGGGCGTCTTTGTTCTCACAGCTCAGCCCATACTCTAACTAATCCAGGTCATCCATTTTCATGACTCATTTTTTAAGTTATTGTAAAAGTTTAATTTAGGAGTGTTAGAAAAATATCTTGCTCTCTACTCTTAGTTGCAAATCCATTTGTAAGGCTACAGTTTTATACGCCATCGTTATTCACCATTATTGTACTGCTTTCTTAACAAGGATATTTCAGATTTCAAAATTATGAGACTTTCAATTCAGGGAGCAAAATAAATTGATTAAGTTTAAAAGCAAAAGATTATTTCTGAATCTATGACTGACAGAGTTTTATTTTCTCATTTCTAATCTTCAGTTAGATCATAGAGTAGCATGATAAACACAGACGAATAATCTTGCATGAATTATGCATAAGGGAAAAAGAAGAAAGAAAAGGCAAGAAATAATTGCCCTTTCGGTTTAAGAAGTGTTAGTGAGTGTTGCTGAGCTGATGAAGCACTTCGGTGTAAAAGCCCTTGAGCCTCACTTGATGCCCTACATCAAATGCATCATCTCAAGATGAGAAAAACAAAACATCTGGTGTCAAAGGTAAGGAACCCATGTAGGTCCGCAAGAGACCACTGCTTTGTCTTGCGAGTGAGAGCCCAGTATTCCCTGCCCCAAAACACCTTACTCTATATGACTGTTAGAAGATCCTAAACTAATTCTAAGAAGCTACATTCCCAAAATGGACTGTTAGGTTTTTAAAGGAAAGGAAAGAGGTACAAATGTGCGTGCTTCCCCCGCCCTGCCCCGCCAAAAAAAGAAGAAACTACCATAGATATGCAAATAAGATATGGTAAGAAATATAGAATGAACTCTCATTTTTACATGAAATTCTCGGTGGAGGTTGTGCCCATGTTCTTTCTGTAACTGCAATTTATTAAATTTCAGGAACATTCCTAAACAGCTGACCCCAACAACCTTAGCAATTACATACTGAGACTGGAACTTAATTCAAGTAAATGGCTTTGGCCACTTGCATAACTTTGGGAAAATTACAAATCCTTTTTAATCCTCAGTATGGGGAGATAAGCGTTGTTTTGATGTTGAAATTTGTAAAGCAATTAGTATAAGTCTTGGCATATAGCCTACACTCAGGACATCTTGGTTATTATTTTGTTTACACAAATGGGAGCATAATACATACATTGTGTTATGTACTGTCTCCTGAAACTTATTCTTCTTCCTCCCAAAAATATATCATGAGGATATTTCCAAATCAGCATGTGCAGATTTGCTTCATCCTTTTATATGGAATCCATGGAATTCCACTCATGTAGATTACTAATATTCATGTACTCAGTATTGATATCCAGTAGGTTCCAATATTTTGATATTATAGATGATATGTTGTGTTGTGTGTGTTTTGACATATGGTTACAAATACATCAATGGGGTAAATTCCTAACAGTACAGTTGCTGGGTCAGAACTATGTGCCTTTTCCATTGCACAGATATTGCAAAATTGCCCTTCAAAAAGTTAACAGAAATATATAACTAGTGGAAATATATGTCTCACCTATTTCCTCATACCCTTGTCAAATTTTGGGTATGATCAAGCTTATTTTTTTCAAAGGACACATGATAAATGAGTTTTGTTGCTTTAATTTGCATAGGTTTAATTATGAGTGCGCTTTACCTAGCTTTTTTTTCTGTGAATTGACTATGCAAGTCTCCTGCTTTTTTTATTTAAAATAAGAGCCTCTTATATACTAAAGAAAATGAGCCTTTCTCATTTGTCTTTAGCTTTTGTTTTTATTTTTATTTGTAACTTTTTAAAACTTTGTGAGTACATTTATCAGTCTTTTTCTGATGTAGGTAGGCTTTGTGTCTTGCTCCATTTTTGTGCTTTTTTCCATTCCAAGATTATTTTATAAAATTGTTCCTATTATTTTCTCTCTTTTTTTCATATTTTTTAAAGTTTTTTATTTAAATTCCAGTTAGTTAACATACGGTGTTTTATTAGCTTCAGGTATACAATATAGTGATTCAGCACTTCCATACCACACCGCATGCTCATCACAAGTGCACGCCTTAATCCCCATCACCTGTTTAACCTCCCCTCTGGTAACCATCAGCTTGTTCTCTAGAGTTAAGGGTCTGTTTCCTGGTTTACCTCTTTTTTTCCCTATGATCGTCTGTTTTGTTTCTTAAATTCCACATACAAGCAAAATCATATGGTATTTGTCTTTCTCTGACTTATTTTGCTTAGCATAATACACTCTAGCTCCATCCATCATCACAAATGGCAAGATTCCATTCTTTTTTGTGGCTGAGTAATATTCCATTGTGTATATATACCACTTCTTTATCCATTCATCAGTTGATGGTCACTTGGGCTGTTTCCATAATTTGGCTATTGTAGATAATGCTGCTATAAACATTGGGGTGCATGTATCCCTTTGAATTAATATTTTTGTATTCTTTGGGTAAATACCTAGTAGTGCAATTGCTGGGTCTTGGGTAGTTCTATTTTTAACTTTTTGAGGAGTCTCCATACTGTTTTCCAGAGTGGCTGCACCAATTTGCATTCCCACCAACATGCAGAAGAGTTCCCTTTTCTCCACATCCTCACCAATACCTGTTATTTCTGTTCCTACTGCTTTCTAATATATAGTCTTAATATTCACTATCTTGGGAGATGTCCATTGATTATGTAGATGTTTGGGTTATACCTTCATATCTAGAAAATTTAGAAATATGATTCCCATGTTACATCATGGATACACATACTTAATGTGCAAGTAGATATAGACAAATATACAGATCTGTGATTGCAGTCAGACGAAAAAGACTTTACTACTCAGACAAATGTTATTAAGTTTATCTTCCAAGCCTTGCTTGGATATCTTATATATTTTAAAGCTACAACTTGCTACATATAAATAATTTGAGTTACAGATATTATTAAACAAATAAAATTTTAATTTTTTGCATTTTTCCCAAAAAACTTCTGACCACTGGCCTTAATTATCCAAAATATCACACATAAAGTTGGCCAAATCAAATAGGAGTAAGTAGTGCTTAAACTTTCCTACAAGCCTTTATTTTTCATTCTTAAGTAAATGATGATCACTATAAACACAGGCAATATAACTTTGTTCATGACAGAAAACAGATGTTCAAGCCAACAGAAATTAAAATCAAATGCTTCAAACAGCTAAAATTTTATGGCCACTCTTATTATTTATATTTCTTCAAAGTAATAATAAAACTGCTATGTTTCAGAAATCTGTGGAAAGATGTAAATAGTTTATTCATATAAATTACTGAAACATCCATTAATGCAGTACAAATGCAATATAAAATATCCATTAATTCACAGAAAAAAGCATAGGCCAAGTTTTTATATCATTTGTACCATATAATACTGGAATGTGTAAAAAACATATTCATATATGCAGATTTATACATGAAAGTGAATTATACAACTATGGTATGGTGATTCGTTTTTATCGATATGTGGGGTTCCTAGAGACCTATCAGTAATGAGAGCTTTCAGCATACCCTGATATTGAATATGGTAGCTAAACATGTTCTCTGGAGAATTTACCTGAACTTGAGAACTCTAAAAACAACCATATTCATGTCATTTTCATGCTGTTTCAAAAAGATTTTCTGTCCAGTAACATGAAATGAACAGACTGTTAAACTCTCATTTATTTTCCATATTCTTTCCCTGTTTTCTCTCCTACTTTCCCTGGTGAACAGCTACTCATTTTTTTCAGATGTATGTAACAATCTGAGCCCCAACTTTGTATAAATTACAAGGAGCCAGAGGCTTAAAGTTGTGATTGTGAATTTCTCACTGTAGTTGTGTCTCAAGCAGATGCTAGCCTAGCAGCTATCTACAGCCATTAAGAACACAAAGAGAATCACAGCGGCCAATGGCTATGGGAAAAAACCTCCTGATCGGCCAGCTGTTGTGCTTTGAATGCTGTTGAAATATGAAGACAGGAAGGACAATATGAGAACCCCAAAACATTCAACCACAGCATCAATGTTTGTAATGCAAAGATTTTCTGTTTGAACCCATTGAGGGAAGGGCTCACTAGCCTGAAAATGACAAGAATTACATTTCTAGGGCCTTATAGGTTGATTGAGATGTTCCAAATTGACCAAATCTTCAAATTGTACTCTAAATTGCTACATTTGTGGGAAGCTAGCCAAAACATTAAATTAAAAAATGTTAAGAATATCGTGCGTTGTTTGTAACTCATTTTACTAGCATCGTATTTCTTATTGTTTTTAAGACAGGAAAACTGAAGGGGCCCCATGAAAAAAATTAATTTTTTTTTGCTCCTTTTCCTGTTTCTATTCTTGCTAGGACAAGCACACCACTACCCCCTTACACATGTCTTAATGTATGTCCTCCTTTTAAAGGTCAAGGAATTAATGATTTCTTTGGAGACTTCCAGCCCAACAAATCACATTTAAGGAGTGACCAGGCGAGGCCCGTCATGAACAGACTCCAAGACCACTGATTCCAAACACCTTTATGCTAAGACCCCTGGCTCCTGGGCATAAGTGACTTGTAGGGGATACTTGAGCACTCATCCTTGTTCGACCAGTTCCTGGATTCCTGAGAAGACACATACACCAGACCACGGACCTCAATAAAAACTCCAGACTCCCAAGCAAAGCTGAGACTCATGCTCTTTTTCCTTTCCGAGTCCCCTAGGCACTCATGTCTGTATCTGCTTACTCTGTGTCTTCAATAAACTCTGCTCTTACTTCCTCTCAGCTCATGTTTGATTTCCATCCTGCAAGAAGCCAAGGACCCTTTTTGGCTGGTTCTCCTCAGACCTGGCCAGCCTGCTGTATCTTTTTTTTTTTTAATTTTATTATGTTATGTAATCACCATACATTACATCATTAGTTTTTGATGTAGTGTTCCATGATTCATTGTTTGAGTATAACACCCAGTGCTCCATTCAATACGTGCCCTCTTTAATACCCATCACCAGGTTAACCCATCCCCCCACCCCCCTCCCCTCTAGAACCCTCAGTTTGTTTCTCAGAGTCCATAGTCTCTCATGGTTCATTTTTAACTGGTGTTTTTTTTAAATTACATTAACATTCTTGATTACTACTGATTAACATTTGCTGATAATTGGATTGCTAGAGAAGGGAAATATTTCTTCAAAATTTCTTTGTCCAGCTTTTTTTTAAAACTGTAAGAAATAATGTAATGTGTCTAAATTTAAAATATATCAGCCTTCCCAGATTGAAAGCTCAGATTAAACAGATTAAATAGCTCAGAAAAAGAACAGATTAAGGAAAAGAAAAGATTAAAGAGAAGAAAGAGCAGATTAAACACTTCTCTGGTTTAGACAATATCTACTATAGCACCAAATTTCAATTCAATTCAAAATGTAGCCAACTATTTCATTGACTTTTCAGGATTGTTTTGTGAACTTGTACAAACTAGTTTGTTGTTGGGTTTTTGTTTTGTTTTGTTTTGTTTTTTGTTTTTGAGTGCAGTGGACACACTGTTACATTAGTTTCAGGTGCACAACATAGAGATTTGACAAGTGTATATATTATGCTGTGCTCACCACAAGTGCAGCTCCCATCTGTCACCATACAACACTATTACAATACCATTGACTGTATTCCTTATGCTGCCTTTTACTCCCGTGACTTATTCTTGTACAAACTGCTTTGAGAAATATGACAGATACCAACTTCCAGTAATTTTTAAAATGTTATAAAATGTTGATATTATCTTTTGTTTTTAATCCATATAAATAAAGCATTTATTTCATAATATCTTTTTTTAAAAAATATATTAAAACTGCCCAAATAACCTGTCAGTTCAACACTGGTTACCAAAATAAGTATTAATTTGGTTAGCTGGTCATTTACAGAACACCTGGTTTAACTGAATGACTAAAATGTGGCTACACTAGCAGATCGAATTCATCAAAGTAGCAAAACTAGTTGAGAACCAAAGGGCAAGGTCTAAAGTCATGGATACTTTGCAGTAACATAGTATAGCAATTCAGCCACATTTTAAGAATCATTTTCATAACAGGGTTTTGGTTGCTGGGTTTTTCTTTTTTTTTTTTTTAATTGGTATTGTGATAAAATTATTTTCCTATGCAATTACTTTTCTTTTTTTTTCCTATTTTTAAAAGATTTATCTATTTATTTGAGAGAGAGAGAGAGAGTGGAGGGAGGGGCAGAGTAAGAGAATCTCAAGCAGACTCCCGGCTGAGTGCAGAGCCCAACACAAGGCTCAACCCCACAATCCATGACGTCATTTCCTGAGCAGAAACCAAGAGTCGGACGCCCAACCGAATGAGCCATCCAGGTGCCCCTGCAGTTACTTTTCTATAACATTAGAGTTAATCTCTGAATTCCTCATCCTAGTGCATCATATTGGTCAACTGGCAGCATCATTTTTCATCAATCATTTAATCTCAATGAGCCAGCATTTTCTCATTACTCCTTTGAATTTAAAGAAGTTGAGCTTAATTTTCTCTAAAATGGCTTTTAGCCCTAAAATTGTGGTGTTCTTTTCCTTTTTTTAGATCCATAAATTTTGGTCTATGATCTATATTTATGAAAATTTTGGTATTGTTTTCCATTTATATCATGTTTGTTTTTTAAGATTATGTAGATTTTATAAAGCAAATTGAGAACATTTTATCTTTTTTCTATGACCTGTAATAATTTAAATACTGTACTGTTGTTTCTAACAATATAGAATTATATGACATGATTTCCACCAAAGCTTTACTTCTACTCTTTGGAATATCAAAGTCAATCTACTGTGAAAACAACAAAAGTAACAGCTTTAGCCCAGAACCACATACAAGCCTAAAATAAGCAATAAATAAGTAATAAATTCTTTTACTTAGAAAATATCCTTCAGAATACAATTGCACATATATTTATACTCTATTGGAGAGATTTTCCATCACTTTAAATGTACCTAGTGGGAAACAAAAATAAGAACGTAATTGTGTTTCAAAGAAAATTTAGTCCAAAAAAAGCAAGTACAAGTAGAATCTTGAAAATAGATCCTAGATTAAAACTATGTTCTCAAGATATTAAAGGTTCATATGAATCTCTAACATTACTAAAAAAATCAGCTTAGTTATATTGTAACCCCAGCAATTTTGCATGCCAACTACTGAGCTGAAAAGTCAGCTTTTGAATCAAGTTGGGCATTGAATGAATACTTTATCCCAAGTACACAAATTACAATAAGTCTAAAAATAATAGAAAACAAAAATTCAGCAGAATTTTTACAGAATTCATTTCTATGTGGTGATGAACAATATAAACCTATTTACCAAATAAGAGAAGATGGTTTCCTTAATTATTTGATAGAAA
Source organism: Halichoerus grypus (assembly GCF_964656455.1). NCBI lineage: Eukaryota > Metazoa > Chordata > Mammalia > Carnivora > Phocidae > Halichoerus > Halichoerus grypus. Next base: position 90,642,995 of record NC_135720.1, on the reverse strand, counting down.
AAGTTGAGGGTCTCCTGGGTGGCTCAGTCAGTTAAGCGTCTGCCTTCAGCTCAGGTCATGATCCCAGGGTCCTGGGATTGAGTCCCCCATTGGGCTCCTTACTCAGCGGGGAGCCTGCTTCTCCCTATCTCTTCCCCCCCAACCCAACTGCTTGTGCATTCTCACTCTCTCTCTCTCTCTCTCTGACAGATAAGTAGATAAAATTTTTTAAAAAAAGAAAAGTTGAAGTAAATTTTCTAAGAAAATAACTTTTCTATTTACTGGAGGGAAATTTTAAGAGACATAAAAAATTTCTAAATATAAATGTTTTATGTCCTTGTCACTGTCTCTGTACTGTGTCCTATCAGAAGATTGGTAACAGATGACTAGACTCTATATGACTATAGATCACAGCTTATTCTAGCTCTTTTGAATTACTTCCCCTTGTCCCATTTCAAGAGTTGCTGTGATTTCAAGATTTCTGCATCAAAAGTATCACAATTTGTACATGACTGTATGATATTGTTAACTATTATCTATCCTCTGTACTCTCAAAGATATTTTTAATGGCTACAAAAGAGCATTTTTTAGTCATTTATCATCACTAGCACGAATTGAGCATTTACCATTTGTCAGGCCTATACTAAGCACTTTAACATACATCTCAATTAGTTCTCTCACTGTCCCTATGAGGTAGGTACACAGTATTTATTTTAAAGAAAAAGAGAACACTAGCGGAGGGGCAGAGGGAGGGGGAGAGAGAGAATCTCAGGCAGACTCCATGCTGAGTGCAGAGCCTGACATGGAGCTGGATCCCACGACACTGAGATCATGACCCCAGCTGAAACCAAGAGTCAGACAACTAACTGACTGCACCACTGCACCACTCAGGCGCCCCACTCAGAGTTTCATTTTACAAATGAGGAAACTAAGGCTCAAGGTAGTTAGTTTGCTCAAGGTCACACAACTAATAAGAGTCAGAGCCCAAATGCGATGCTGCAATGAATTTATTAAATTCCTAGAGGCCACTTCTTATTTCTATTATTTATGATTTGTAGCTGGTCTATAAAATCACCCACATTCATTTCTGCAGTTTGCTATCCTATTAACTACACTTTTCTTTATATTTGCTTCTAGTTAATTAGGTTGGCTCTTACTAAAGAAGGTAAGCTGCTCTTACTATTTACAATTCAACTTCTGTTCACTGTCATTTCCTTGACATCTCAACTCTTATTTACTTTGTAAAAAGTTTTCTAAAACCCAATCTTCTTATTTATCCAGGAAGCACAAAGCCTATATAAACTAGAGATAATCTATTCCAGGTTAAGAGTGACAAAATGAGAATGGAAGGAAAAGTTCATGGAGAAACAAGGTGTTCTCCTCACCTGAAAACGGGCATTACTGAGTGTGCTCTCACCACGAGGCAGCTCTCAGTGATGACCACGTGCTGTTGGAGCAAGCCTGCATGTGTTTGAATCCCAGATCCGACACTTTGTGCCTCCATCTGCTTAGCCATAAAATGGTATAGTACCGACTCCAAGGGGCTGTCATAAGGATTAAATGAGTTAATATAGAAATACCTGGAAGAGTACTCAGAACCAAGTAAGCAGTACACAACATTAGGATTTAAAGAGGATTTCTAAGGGGTACCTGGGTGGTTCAGTTGGTTAAACATCTGCCTTTGGCTCAAGTCATGATCTCAGGGTCTTGGTATTGAACCCCATGACTGTGACTATCTCCTTGCTCAGCAGGGAGCTTACTTCTCCCTCTTCCTCTGCCCCTCCTCCTGCTCGTGCTCTCTCTCTCTCTCTCTCTCTCTCGATCTCTCTCTCATAAATAAAAATCTTTTTTAAAAAGTAAAGAGATTTCTAGAGGGGCGGAGCAAGATGGCGGAGGAGTAGGAGACCTGGATTTCGTCTCCTCTCAGGAATTCAGCTGGATAGGGATCAAACCATTCTGAACACCTACAAACTCAACAGGAGATCGAAGAAAAGAATAGCAACAACTCTCTGAACAGAAAAGCGACCACTTTCTGGAAGGTAGGACGTGCGGAGAAGTGAATCCGAGGCGATATTCGGGAGGATAGACGGCGGGGGAGGGGCCTCCGTCGGCCGCTTCTGGCAAGTGATAGAGCCACGGAGCACAAAATCGGAACTTTTAGAAGTCTGCTCCGCTGACGGACGTCACTCTGGTGGCGAAGTGGGGGCTGGACCCTCGCGGGACAGTGTGGTCTCAGGACCCTCGGGGTCACAGAAAGACCGGGGGTGCCTGAGTGCGGCAGAGCTCCCAGGTATCGGAGCAGGGAAGCCGGCTGCAGAGACGGAGCCCAGGCGCGGGCTCTCAGCTCGGGGTTGCTATAAACCGTGATCCGCGGCACAGTCGGGCCACTGCTCCTCCAGCAGGGACCCAACAAGCGGCAGATCCGGGGAGACTCACCTTCTTCCCCCGGGAGGAGAGGTGCGGGAGCGCACCGCGGGGATCTGCTGGGTTTGGAGACTCCACCCGGGGTCGGGTGCCAGATAGAAAGGCGCGGTCACAGGCCGGGTGAGCGCAGAGTGTGGCCGGAGACCGGGGAGACGGGAGTAACTGACTGCTTTTCTCAGGGGGCGCACTGAGGAGCGGGACCCTGAGTTCTCGGCTCCTCCGGGGCGGAGACTGGGAGGCCGCCATTTTCACTCTCCGCCTCCAAAGCTGTACGGAAAGCTTGCAGGGAACAAAAGCTCCCGAGAGCAAACCCGAGCAGATTACTTAGCCCGGACCGGCAAGGGCGGGGCAATTTTGCCTCCGGCAAAGACATTTGGGAACCACGGCAACAGGCCCCTCCCCCAGAAGATCAGCGAGAACAGCCAGCCAAGACCACGTTTACCGATCAATGAGAACGGCAGAACTCCAGCGCTAGGGGAATACTGCACATAGAATCCATGGCTTTTTTACCATGATTCTTTAGTCTTTCAAAGTTAATTATTTTTTTTAACTGTCTTTTTTTCTTTTTTCCTTTTTTCTTTTTTTTTGAATTTTTCTTTTTCCCTTTTTCAACCAACATCTTATCAATCCCTTTTTTAAAAAAAAACATTTTTATTTTTCATTTTTAAAGTCATATTCTATCCCTTCATAGTAGTTACCCGTATTTTTGGCATATATATATAAGTTGTTCTCTCTTTAAAATCTTGAGATAGTTTCTTCTAACAGATCAAAATATACTCTAAATCTCTAGTGTATGGTTTTTTCCTACTCCCCTGCCTGATCACATTCTCTCCCTTTTTTCTTTCTTTTTTTTTTTTAATCCTCTTCTTTCTTTTTTCAAACAACTTATCAAATCCTTTTTTAAAATTTTTTATAATTTCCATCTTTACAGTCATATTCTATCCCTTCATCATATCAACCCTTATTTTTGTACATATATAAGTTTTTCTTTCTTTAAAATTTTGGGAGGGACTTTCTTTTAACAGACCAAAATACACCCAAAATCTAGTGTGTGGCACTGATCTATAATCCAGCCTGATCATATTTGATCACATTCTGTTTTTGTTTTGTTTTGTTTTGTTCTGCTTTTGTTTGTTTTTATCTTTATCTTTTTCTTTTTTCTTTTTTTCTTTCCTTTTCTTTTTTCTCTCTTTCCCTTTCTTTTCCCACTGCTTCAGGTCTTTTCTGATTTGTTTAGAGTATATTTTCTGGGGACGTTGTTACCCTGCTAGCATTTTGTTCTCTCATTAATCTATCCTCCTCTGCACAAAATGACAAGACGGAAAAAATCACCTCAACAAAAAGAACAAGAGGTAGTACTGACTGCCAGGGACCTACTCAATACGGACATTAGTACGATGTCAGATCTAGAGTTCAGAATCATCACTTTAAAGATACTAGCTGGGCTTGGAAAAAACATGGAAGTTATTAGAGAAACCCTTTCTGGAGAAGTAAAAGAACTAAAATCTAACCAAGTAGAAATCAAAAAGGCTATCAATGAGGTGCAATCAAATATGGGGGCGCTAACTGCTAGGATAAATGAGGCAGAAGAAAGAATCAGTGAGATAGAAGACCAAATGATGGAAAATAAAGAAGCTGAGAAAAAGAGAGATAAACAACTACTGGATCACGAGGGCAGAATTCGAGAGATAAACGATACCATAAGACGAAACAACATTAGAATAATTGGGATCCCAGAAGAAGAAGAAAGAGAGAGAGGGGCAGAAGGTATAATGGAGCAAATTATAGCAGAGAACTTCCCTAATTTGGGGAAGGAAACAGGCATCAAAATCCAGGAAGCACAGAGAACCCCTCTCAAAATCAATAAAAATAGGTCAACACCCCGACATCTAATAGTAAAACTTACGAGTCTCAGAGACAAAGAGAAAATCCTGAAAGCAGCTTGGGAGAAGAGATATGTAACCTACAATGGTAGAAACATTAGATTGGCAACAGACTTATCCACAGAGACCTGGCAGGCCAGAAAGGACTGGCAGGACATATTCAGAGCACTAAATGAGAAAAATATGCAGCCAAGAATACTATATCCAGCTAGGCTGTCATTGAAAATTGAAGGAGAGATAAAAAGCTTCCAGGACAAACAAAAACTAAAGGAATTTGCAAACACGAAACCAGCCCTACAACAAATATTGAAAGGGGTCCTCTAAGCAAAGAGAGAGCCTAAAAGCAACATAGACCAGAAAGGAACACAAACAATATACAGTAACAGTCACTTTACAGGCAATACGATGGCACTGAATTCCTATCTTTCAATAGTTACCCTGAATGTAAATGGGCTAAATGCCCCAATCAAAAGACACAGGCTATCAGATTGGATTAAAAAACAAGACCCATCGATATGCTGTCTGCAAGAGACTCATTTTAGACCCAAAGACACCCCCAGATTGAAAGTGAGGGGGTGGAAAACCATTTACCATGCTAATGGACACCAAAAGAAAGCTGGGGTGACAATCCTTATATCAGACAAATTAGATTTTAAACCAAAGACTGTAATAAGAGATGAAGAAGGACACTATATGCTACTTAAAGGGTCTATCCAACAAGAAGATCTAACAATTGTAAATATCTATGCCCCTAACATGGGAGCAGCCAATTATATAAGGCAATTAATAACAAAAGCAAAGAAACACATCGACAACAATACAATAATAGTGGGGGACTTTAACACCCCCCTCACTGAAATGGACAGATCGTCTAAGCAAAAGATCAACAAGGAAATAAAGACTTTAAATGACACACTGGACCAAATGGACTTCACAGACATATTCAGAACATTCCATCCCAAAGCAACGGAATACACATTCTTCTCTAGTGCCCATGGAACATTCTCCAGAATAGATCACATCCTAGGTCATAAATCAGGTCTCAACCGGTACCAGAAGATTGGGATCATCCCCTGCCTATTTTCAGACCACAATGCTTTGAAACTAGAACTCAATCACAAGAGGAAAGTCGGAAAGAACTCAAATACATGGAGGCTAAAGAGCATCCTACTGAAGAATGAATGGGTCAACCAGGAAATTAAAGAAGAATTAAAAAAATTCATGGAAACCAATGAAAATGAAAACACAACTATTCAAAATCTTTGGGATACAGCAAAGGCAGTCCTAAGAGGAAAGTATATAGCAATACAAGCCTTTCTCAAGAAACAAGAAAGGTCTCAAGTACACAACCTAACCCTACACCTAAGGGAGCTGGAGAAAGAACAGCAAATAAAGCCTAAACCCAGCAGGAGAAGAGAAATAATAAAGATCAGAGCAGAAATCAATGAAATAGAAACCAAAAGAACAGTAGAACAGATCAACGAAACTAGAAGCTGGTTCTTTGAAAGAATTAACAAGATTGATAAGCCCCTGGCCAGACTTATCAAAAAGAAAAGAGAAATGACCCAAATCAACAAAATCATGAATGAAAGAGGAGAGATCACAACCAACACCAAAGAAATACAAACAATTATAAGAACATATTATGAGCAACTCTATGCCAACAAATTAGATAACCTGGAAGTAATGGATGCATTCCTAGAGATGTATCAACTACCAAAACTGAACCAGGAAGAAATAGAAAACCTGAACAGACCTATAACCACTAAGGAAATAGAAGCAGTCATCAAAAATCTCCCAAAACACAAAAGCCCAGGGCCAGATGGCTTCCCAGGGGAATTCTACCAAACATTTCAAGAAGAATTAATACCTATTCTTCTGAAACTGTTCCAAAAAATAGAAATGGAAGGAAAACTTCCAAACTCATTTTATGAGGCCAGCATTACCTTGATCCCAAAACCAGACAAAGACCCCATCAAAAAGGAGAATTACAGACCAATATCCCTGATGAACATGGATGCAAAAATTCTCACCAAAATACAAGCCAATAGGATCCAACAGTACATTAAAAGGATCATTCACCACGACCAAGTGGGATTTATCCCTGGGCTGCAAGGTTGGTTCAACATCCGCAAATCAATCAACGTGATACAATACATTAACAAAAGAAAGAACAAGAATCATATGATCCTCTCAATAGATGCAGAAAAAGCATTTGACAAAGTACAGCATCCTTTCTTGATCAAAACTCTTCAGAGTATAGGGATCGAGGGTACATACCTCAATATCATAAAAGCCATCTATGAAAAACCTACAGCGAATATCATTCTCAATGGGGAAAAACTGAGAGCTTTCCCCCTAAGGTCAGGAACGCGGCAGGGATGTCCACTATCACCACTGCTATTTAACATAGTATTGGAAGTCCTAGCCACAGCAATCAGACAACAAAAAGAAATCAAAGGCATCCAAATTGGCAAAGAAGAAGTCAAACTCTCACTCTTTGCAGATGATATGATACTTTATGTGGAAAATCCCAAAGACTCCACCCCAAAACTGCTAGAACTCATACAGGAATTCAGTAAAGTGGCAGGATATAAAATCAATGCACAGAAGTCAGTGGCATTCCTATACACCAACAACAAGTCAGAAGAAAGAGAAATTAAGGAGTCGATCCATTTACAATTGCACCCAAAACCATAAGATACCTAGGAATAAATCTAACCAAAGAGGCAAAGGATCTGTACTCAGAAAACTATAAAATACTCATGAAAGAAATTGAGAAAGACACAAAGAAATGGAAAAACGTTCCATGCTCATGGATTGGAAGAAGAAATATTGTGAAGATGTCAATCCTACCTAGAGCAATCTACACATTCAATGCAATCCCCATCAAAATACCATCCACTTTCTTCAAAGAAATGGAACAAATAATCCTAAAATTTGTATGGAACCAGAAAAGACCCCGCATAGCCAGAGGAATGTTGAAAAAGAAAAGCAAAGCTGGTGGCATCACAATTCCAGACTTCCAGCTCTACTACAAAGCTGTCATCATCAAGACAGTATGGTACTGGCACAAAAACAGACACATAGATCAATGGAACAGAATAGAGAGCCCAGAAATGGACCCTCAACTCTATGGTCAACTAATCTTTGACAAAGCAGGAAAGAATGTCCAATGGAAAAAAGACAGTCTCTTCAACAAATGGTGTTGGGAAAATTGGACAGCCACATGCAGAAGAATGAAACTGGACCATTTCCTTACACCACACACAAAAATAGACTCCAAATGGTTGAAAGACCTCAATGTGAGACAGGAGTCCATCAAAATCCTAAAGGAGAACACAGGCAGCAACCTCTTCGACCTCAGCCGCAGCAACTTCTTCCTAGAAACATCACCAAAGGCAAGGGAAGCAAGGGCAAAAATGAACTATTGGGACTTCATCAAGATAAAAAGCTTTTGCAAAGCAAAGGAAACAGTCAACAAAACCAAAAGACAACTGACAGAATGGGAGAAGATATTTGCAAATGACATATCAGATAAAGGGCTAGTATCCAAAATCTATAAAGAACTCACCAAACTCAACAGCCAAAGAACAAAGAATCCAATCAAGAAATGGGCAGAAGACATGAACAGATATTTTTCCAAAGAAGACATCCAAATGGCCAACAGACACATGAAAAAGTGTTCAATATCGCTCGGCATCAGGGAAATCCAAATCAAAACCTCAATGAGATACCACCTCACACCAGTCAGAATGGCTAAAATTAACAAGTCAGGAAATGACAGATGTTGGCGGGGATGTGGAGAAAGGGGAACCCTCCTACACTGTTGGTGGGAATGCAAGCTGGTGCAGCCACTCTGGAAAACAGTATGGAGGTTCCTCAAAAAGTTGAAAATAGAGCTACCATATGATCCAGCAATTGCACTCCTGGGTATTTACCCCAAAGATACAAAAGTAGGGACCCGAAAGGCTACGTGCACCCCGATGTTTATAGCAGCAATGTCCACAATAGCCAAACTGTGGAAAGAGCCAAGATGTCCATCAACAGATGAATGGATAAAGAAGATGTGGTATATATATACAATGGAATATTATGCAGCCATCAAAAGGAATGAGATCTTGCCATTTGCAACGACGTGGATGGAACTGGAGGGTATTATGCTGAGCGAAATAAGTCAAACAGAGAAAGACATGTATCATATGACCTCACTGATATGAGGAATTCTTAATCTCAGGAAACAAACTGAGGGTTGCTGGAGTGGGGGGTTGGGTGGGAGGGATGGGGTGACTGGGTGATGGACACTGGGGAGGGTATGTGTTCTGGTAAGCGCTGTGAATTGTGCAAGACTGTTGAATCTCAGATCTGTACCTCTGAAACAAATAATGCAATATATGTTAAGAAAGAAAAAAAGAAGAAGAAGAATGTAGCAGGAGGGGAAGAATGAAGGGGGGGAAATCGGAGGGGGAGAAGAACCATGAGAGACAATGGACTCTGAAAAACAAACTGAGGGTTCTAGAGGGGAGGGGGTTGGGAGGATGGGTTAGCCTGGTGATGGGTATTGAGGAGGGCATGTTCTGCATGGAGCACTGGGTGTTATGCACAAACAATGAATCATGGAACACTATATCTAAAACTAATGATGTAATGTATGCGGATTAACATAACAATAAAAAATTAAAAAAAATAAATAAATAAAAAGTAAAGAGATTTCTAAAGGAACTGACACAAATATATTCAACTAATTTCAAGAGTGTATTTAAAAGCAAACATTAGAATGTGTAAAGTATCTAATATTCTTAATTATGAATGTTTCTGCCCATCTCCTTCTCCATCCCTATTGGTACAGATGATAAAGAGCTCACCAAATATGAGGACAGTGGTTCATAAGTCAACATCTACCACGTGGGTAAGTCTAAGAGAAATGAACTTAAACTGGAGGTAAGTATCGAGAGATTAAATAAAGATGCTGGAAAGATGACATGCAAGAATTATCTACTAATCTTCCCAATTCTCCAATGCTTTCTGACACTTAGGTTTTAAGAGTTACTCACATTAGGGATGCCTGAGTAGCTCAGTCAGTTAAGCGTCTGACTCTTGATTTCAGCTCAGGTCATGACCTCAGGGTGATGGGATCAAGCCCCGCATCAGGCTCCATGCTCAGCACGGTGGCTGCTGGGGATTCTCTCTCCCTCTCTCTCTGCCCCTCCACCCCACTCTCTCTCTAAATAAATAAATAAAATCTTTAAAAAAATAAAAATAAATAAAAGTTACTCAATTTTGGGGGCGCCTGGGTGGCACAGTTGGTTAAAGCTTCTGACTCTGGATTTCCGCTCAAGTTGTGATCTCAGGGTTGTGATACTGAGCCCCATGTGGGTGGGACTCCACACTGAGCATGGAGGCTGCTTAAGACCCTCTCTCCCTCTCCCTCTGCTTCTCCCCTCTGTGCTCTCTCTCTCTAAAAATAAATAATCTTTTTTTTTTAAGTTACTAACATTTTTACTTTTAAGTTACTAATTTTTTTTATTATGTTATGTTAGTCACCATACAATACATCATTAGTTTTTGATGTAATGTTCCATGATTCATTGTTGCGTATAACGCCCAGTGCTCCGTGCAATATATGCCCTCCTTAACACCCATCACTAGGCTAACCCATCCCCCCACTCCCCTCCCCTCTAAAACCCTCAGTTTGTTTCTTGGAGTCCATAGTCTCTCATGGTTTGTCTCCACCTCCGATTTCCCTTCCCTTCATTTTTCCCTTCTTTTTCCTAATGTCCTCCTTGCTATTCCCTTCCTTGTTGTAGCCAGAACAGAAGAGGAAAATGGGAGATTATTTACTGAGCCCAGAGAAGAGTTTTAGGACCAAGTCCCTTTCCTAGGGCTTGTGGTGGGGAGACAGGGGTATATGAAAATAATTTCAAAAAAATGAAAATTTAGTAATAGATTATTATAACTGTCAGAAAAAATGTGAATGACTTTCATATGGGCAAAAGGATTATTGAGTGTCCTTTTGGTGGAATTTTGGGGGTTATCTGATTCTGTAAGAATCTGTCTTTCATTAGAATATTCTACAGCTCTGTCAAGATGGAAGTTAACCTGTAGAAAAGTAATAGTGATGCAGGTCTTCCTTGTCCATAGTAATGTAAATGGCTCCTGTTTTACGCAATGCGAATGGATTTATCAAATAAATATACAAATCTCCATAAATCCAATTCTCATTAGAAGTAGTTAAAACATCTTACTGGTCCGCTTGTTATTTGATGAGTTAAATGAAATAGTTCACATGTGTTTCATTTTATATTTGTGAAGAGATGTAATTTTATCATTTTGCAAATGACTATTTAATGAAAAGTACAAACTTAAGACACAGAATCATATGATTAAAGCTGCTGCAATGAGAGAAGAGGTCACAGAAGATTTGGAACAGCAACTTAACATGAAGAATGTTAAAAGAAAGAAGAAGAAATTTCCCAAGAAGACAAGAAGAAAGGAACCCTAGGCAGGCGAAATAGCAGGCATAAAGACTCATGAATGTGAAATAGCATTTATTCATTCAACATGAAGTGAGGTGCAAAAAAATTTAAGATACGGTTCTTACTGTCGGAAACTTTATAGTTTCTAAAACAAGACAAGTATGATTCAGTGTAATAAAAAAAATGCTGAAAGTAACAAGGGTACTGTGAGACACAGAGGAAGGGCATCAGTTTAGAAAGAGAAGGTAGGAAAGCTTTTTGGAGGAGTTACTATTTACAACGAATCATGAAAAAGAAATTATCTGGATGGAGAAGAAACAATGGACATCTGAAGCCGAGGAAAAAGCATGTGGAAGTATGAAACTCTGAGTTTTTGGCAGACTAGAAATGTTTTGAATCAGTGGATCTCAAATGCTGGTCCTTGACAAAGTTTTCAACAACTAAAAGAAAGTGTTAAAAATAAGTAATGTGGGGCGCCTGGGTGGCTCAGTTGGTTAAGCGACTGCCTTCGGCTCAGGTCATGATCCTGGAGTCCCGGGATCGAGTCCCGCATCGGGCTCCCTGCTCGGCAGGGAGTCTGCTTCTCCCTCTGACCCTCACCCCTCTCATGCTCTCTCTCTCATTCTCTCTCTCAAATAAATAAATAAAATCTTTAAAAAAAAATAAAAAAAATAAAAAAAATAAAAAAATAAAAATAAGTAATGTGGCTCTTAATCTCTGACCATAACACCCAAGAAATGGGTCATGAGCAATCCATTGCCAGAAGTATACCTTCCTATGAAATAAATGTCATACACATAGTCCAAATTGTTTCTCTACTTACTCCCCCAAGTTAATATTTAGTCAATCTAGTGTCTGCCTCAGCATCCACAAATTCCCCCCTCCCTCTATTTACTCCCCCTTGCCTTCTTCTCCCTTCCTTCATCTCCTGCCCCTCGTGATCTCCTTGATCTTTTCTTCTCTTCTGCTCATTTCCTAATAGTCCAGTTCCTTGATGAATTCTTTATGTTAGGTCCCTAGTATATGTCTCTGGACAGAAGTTAGGACTTTCAAATTAAAGTATCTACAAGACAAACAAATTTTTTTCCTGCTAATATTGATCACCTCTCCTAGATTAAGTTAATGTGCTTTTATATTAATAAAGTCTCTGTCTTTAAAAAAAATCCCCTTCTTTACTGTCAAGGATGAGATGAAAAAGGAAAAAAAGATGGGATACAAAGAAATTTCTTGTCTTCCATTGCACTATCTAGAGTGGTTTTTTTCCCCCCATAGAACTATGTTTATTCAGGTTAAAGTATCATGGTTAGTTCTGTGCTAGTGAATTTATTATTTAGAGTGTGTGTGTGTACGTATGTGTGTCAAAATGCTCTTTTTTATTTTTTTATGCTCTTTAGTTACAGTTACTAGTAATGTATTTTAATGTCCCTTTTTGGCAAAATTAAAAGTTGCCAACCCCAAGTCAGTATCCCCAATTTTTTTATTGTCCTAGTAAAATCCATAAACCAGAGAACTAGACTAGATAATGTTCAAGAGATCTTCTAACAAGATCAAGTCAAGTCCTTCTGAGCCAGGACTATGTGATCTAAACTATTAGGGCTCTGGTCCAGTGTTCTTTCTACTATTAACGTGCTAGAAGATCTCAAAATCTGCAATATATCACCTGCAAGTTGGAAAGTGTTAGTAATACAAGCAATGTCAGTGGTAGCACTGAGAAATAATAGTTTAAGGCGCATTTTGGTATTGTACTAAATTAGCATTCAAAATTTTAACCACAACATTCCTATTAAACCTATATGGCATTATATTCTCTGGACTTCAGGAAGATAACTTAGGTGATTATGCAATCTCATTTCAAGAACTCAGAGATAACATGTCTAAATTATTCCTCTGCACTGAATCCTAATAAAACAAGTGAAGCAGGTTATCTGTAAAGGGGAGTTTTTTATTCCCTTTTAATAAAAAATCTTTCGAAACCTAAGCAACATGTTTCATGAGAGCAAAAACATACTCTTCACAGGTGAAATACCATCTGTTTGTAATGACTCAGAGCCACAGTCAAGCAATCTGAAACAACAAAAGTAGAAAGAATTTTCTACCCAGTGAATTTAAATGAAAAACAAATATGAACCCAGAAAGCATGAATTCTATGATGATTTTGATGAGAATTTACCAATATACATATGCTGACGTGTTTAAATTGCAGATTTTATTTGAAAAGTTGAAACATCAGCTGACAAACAATGAACTGGGTATTTTTTCACTTTAAAAATCTTCAACTCCCGATAGAAGATGGTCCAGAAAAAAGGAACTAGCACTGTACCACTCTCTAGCAGACCAGACATCTGAGAGTCCATCTTAAGCATAATTAATTCAATTAATTAATTAAATGATGCCTCCATTTCAATTGGAATTCAGGGTATTTCTTACTGTTTCACAACAATATTTTTAAAAAATTTGATCACCATTTAAATTTCATTTAGCACATTAACAAAAATAACCTATTATATGAAGTGTTTTCCAGAATGTATTGTTAAGTGGAAAAAAGACAAGTACCAAACAACATATGTTACCATTTGTGTAAGGAATGAAAATATAAATATACACATCTATCTTTATTAAAGGAAACACTAGAAAGATAAATCAGAAAGCTGTAACATTGGTTACCAAAAAGGTGTGGATTAGAAGGGAGCAGAAGGGTCACAGCTGGGAGCGACACTTCTTTGTAAATACTTTTTTACATAGTCTCAACTTTTAGAAACATGTTAATATTCTGTCAGTATCAAAAGATCAAATCAGCAAGGATGAGAAATGGAAGGGTAAAGGGGACTAAAACTGAAAGCAAAGAAATCTAAAGTAAAATTAAAACTGAAATAAATGAACCCAACTGTATTTCAAATGAATAACAAAACCTCAGGGAAGAATGGGGGCGGGGGGTAGCTAACACAAGTGCCTTCGGTGAGGGGAGAGCAAGATATTTGTAGAATCTTAAAATTTCTCCCCACAGATGACTTACTAGTTGTAAAGGAAAAAAACTAGCAGTTGGAGAAATCATACCTTGACCAACTGATCAGAATGAACATCACAAACAAGGAGCAGATGAAGGAACATAGTGAGCCTTCCAATGTGATGTTCTGAGAAGGATAAAACCTCACTTTTGTAATATTTTGACCGAGGATGTATAGCCTGAGTCTACTTATGAGGAAACATTAGTCAAACTCAAATTGTGAAATATTCTATTTTTTAATGGCAGATGGTTAGGGAGAGTTACATTATTCAAAAATGTCAATGCCATAAATCAAAGAAAGACTGAGAAAATATAGAGACTAAAGAGGCATGACAACTGAATTCAGGATTTAATTATAAATCCAAAACCTGGGAAGAAAGTGTTATAAATGACATTATTGGGTCGAATGACAAAATTGAAATATGAATGATAGACTAAAAAAAATATTTTATCAGTGTTAAGCTTATTAAAGGTGATAACTGTAATTGGGTTACGGAAGAGAATATCCACATTCTTAGGAAATAAAACTAAAGTATCTAGAAGGAAAAGGCCATGAGGCATGGAACTTATTTTCAAGTGATCCAGAAAAAAACAAAAACAAACAAACAAATATATATATGTATGTATTATATATATATATATATATTTTTACATACATACAGGAATACACATATCCATAAGAATGGACGCTATACATGGAGCCAACAGCACGTACCCCCAGTCACTAAGGCCACCAAAGCTGTTGGAGTTACCGCCACTGCTGATTGCCCAACCAGCCAGCAGCAGAGACCATTGATTAGCTTCAGCATGGTACTCTCTTCAAGAAGGCCAGCAGGTTACCTGAGAGCAGGCGGACGTCAAAGCAAAAATTGTACTGAACAAAGTTAAACAGATATTGAGACTATTTTAATGCAAATTCCATACGGCAAAGGGCAGGAATGTTTTTAAGCACCAGGGTGATCTAGTGGAAAAGTACTAAAGGACATTAGGGAGGCAGTTGACCAATGAGCCGTGTTGTGATATTGAATCATTTCTGAGTTTGCAAATGTTTTTCTCTGTGATTAGTCCTCTGTGTTTGTTAATTGGTGCTCATCAAAGTTAAGCTCCTGTCCTCCCATACAGACCGGGTGATAGGGGTGAAATCTTCCCCATGGATCCCAGATCCTTGATGAAAACATTCCTGGGTTATAAAACTGGCAAGAAGATTTTTAAAAGATTTACATCTCAAAGGAGCACAGAAAGAAATTGCCATTATTATGTTTCCTAAAGTAAATGCTCTAAGAAAGTGGAGGGCATGGTACTAGAGTCAGGAAGAAACCTGCCTCCAGTTTATAGTCAGTCTGAAGAGAATGTTAAGGCTGGCTCTGTCACTGATTACTTTAGACTCCTTCCTCCCTGGAGGAGGCAGTGTTTTGTTCTTGGTAGAATTGGTACCTATTACAGATGTCCTTTGTCTTCCCTGACCTCATTGTTTCCGTCAGTTCCTCTGATCAAAGAATTCGAGAATGCCTAATCTATTGGCATGGTAAACTGCACAAAAGCCTCAGATCTAGGTACCTATTTAGGGCAAAGAAGGTGAGAGAAATGACGTGAGATCATAAGATCCCCTGCTCTTACCTTAAACTCCATCACCCAGAAGCAGGCAGCAAAATAGAACAGTGGAAGGGCCTGTAAAAGACTCAGATCCAGGAGCCGATTGAGGACAGCGTCCTGTCAGTTTGGACACTGTCCTCTGGGATGTGCTAAACCAACAGCCAATATATGATGAAGTGTTCCCAAATGCAAAAATACATCCATCTATGAATCAAGAGGTGGAAGGATTGGCTCCGCTCACCAGAATTCCTAATGATATATTCGCAGAATTTGTGTTTCTCAATCCCCTGACCTTAGGCTTTGCCAGATTTGGGGGTGGGGGGTAAGGAGGCAGTCAGGGAGGGGGAAAGGGAGGGAAGGTTGAAGATACAGGGAGGGAAACACTTCCACCAGGGTATCCAATGAGATTTCCACCTGAAGCTACATGCGACTCCTTTTTGGTAACCTGAGGGTCCCCCAGCCAGCAGGCCAGTAGGCAAAGAAAGGAGTTACTCTGTTGCAGGGATAATTAGCTCTGATTACTATGAGGAGCTGAGCTGCTACTAAATAATGGGGACAGAAAGGAGTATGTTTTGAACACAGTGAATTCACTGGATCATGCCTTTGTGTGTCCATTCAGAGCAATAATAATGAACAAACAATTGCTGTAATCACTGCCCAACAAAGCCAAGAGAAGGGCTCAGAACTGTCAGGAATAAGAACCAGATAACTCAAGCCAAGCTTTGTATGCCAGGGTGGTTTCTGGCAGCTTAAGTCCTGGCCAAAAATGAGAAAAATCTAGCAGGCAAAGCAGAGGATGGAGATAATAAACATCAGTGAAAGCCTTGGGACCAGCTGCAGAAGCCTCTTATAGTAAAGTCCCTGCAGAGACTGCATCTGGTCACCACCTTGAGGGACTCTATAACAATGGACTCAAAAGAAGGCATAGCAGATCTGAATGAAAGTAAGAGTGGATTGTATCAGACACCTCTTACAGTGTCACTACAAATCCTCTGGCTCCGTTGCTCTTGTCTTTTGTCCCTGGGAGGACAGTTCTGCAAGACGTTTCATAAGGCTCCGGAGAAGGTGAGCTGTAGCCCCAGTCTCTGTAATGGAGGCCAACTCAATAGTGTATCCTTCGTGTTGCCATCCTCTTTTTGCTGTTCTTCACTTTTTTTTTTTTAAGATTTTATTTATTTATTTGAGAGAGAGAGAGAGAGCACATGAGAGGGGGGAGGGTCAGAGGGAGAAGCAGACTCCCCGCTGAGCAGGGAGCCCGATGCGGGACTCGATCCCGGGACTCCAGGATCATGACCTGAGCCGAAGGCAGTCGCTTAACCAACTGAGCCACCCAGGCGCCCTTCACTTTTTTTTGATATCACTTCCCAAACATACTCCCTGTCTGAGTACCCTTGTCTAAGACTTTACTAAGTCCTAGATGAATTGCTTAATTTCTACAAGCTTCATTTTCATCACATTTACAGATGGGATGTTATTTATAAAGGGTATTTGAGGATTACCAGAGGGAATGTATATGAAGCATCTACAGCAGGATTTGGTCCAAGCAACCACTCAACAAATGGCAGCTCTTATTGTATGTCTCATTTCTGTCACAGATCACTGTAAATTACCTTGCCTCTGAATCATTTAGAGTATATTTACATGGAAAAATAGACAGAAAGCCAGAAACAAAAAATGCCCATTTGATGTGTGTTGCTAATTTATTCTGCCCTGGATCATTTTGACATGACCCAAAATAGTACAAATAGTACAAACTTATATCTGTGGCAACCAGTCCTCTCAGCCATTTGTATTTCATTCCAATAACAGTTTGAAGAGAGATGTGAATCAGGAAGGCTCTTAATAATTGATGAAGAAAATTCACGCAGAGGCGGAAGAGGGCAGGATCCACGGTCACACGAAGGAATTCACCTTAGCCTTAGGAGACATCTTCTCTTCTTACACAGAAGACAAAGAAGGAAAGAAGGGTAAGATGGCAGCTTCTTCTGTAGGCGTCCCTGGAAGTTGAGTGAATGCAGTTTCAGTTTAAGAAGGCAAGGTCATCTGTTGGGACAGGAAAAGAGAAACTGGCAAAGAAGTTTAAGGTAGAAAGATTTGGAATAATTAATATTAGATAGAAAAAGAGATGATTCTATGTAATTATTAGATTCAAAAAAGAATTGATCTGTGTGAAATGCACAGGTGGCTGAGGAAGGCTGAGAGCCAGCTGAGACTGGAGACCGTAAATGTACATCAGCGTGAAAATGTGGGTGGACTATGCAGATATTATGTAACCTAGGATAAAGGTAGGATTATGAGGCCCTAATGAGATGGGTCTGAATGAAACTCTGGATCAGGGAATGTTGAAAAACTTACTTAAAAGTTGCAAATGGATTTATTCCCTAAGAAGCTGAGGTTTGAATTTATACTTTGATACAGACTTCTGCTTAAAACAGGGAAAACGTCAATGAGCTTCAAGGAAATAAAGTGTTCCACACAACCATGTAAAATGTTGTGGTTTGGAGAACAGTTTCATCTTTAGGATTATGTTTCCTTCAGAAAAAGGTGTGGTTTTTAACCTGGACTTAGACCACCTTTTGCCTTAGCATTACTCCATATTCTTGCAGGCAGCATTGTTTGTGCAAGTTCTCACTTGAAATTAGGAATAGGGACCCTAGAAGCTCCAGGAAATGCTTGCAGTCCTGATCTTTACCAGGAATAAAACTGGAGTAAAGACCTGAAAAAAAAGACCAAATTGAGATTTTGGCAGCCAATGAAGACAGGACCAGTGTTAAAAGTGTTAATTAAAACTAAGCCTGAAAAATTAAGAATTTTTAATGTTTTATCCATTATTTCCTGGTGAAGTTTAATGATATTTCTGGGATTTGAAAACAAGGCCACATCATAATAGCTAGGGCTGAGTTTTTCCCTGAAATAAATAAGTGGA
Source organism: Halichoerus grypus (assembly GCF_964656455.1). Lineage (NCBI taxonomy): Eukaryota > Metazoa > Chordata > Mammalia > Carnivora > Phocidae > Halichoerus > Halichoerus grypus. The sequence continues at coordinate 90,624,710 of NC_135720.1, read as the reverse complement.
CTTTAATTTGCCTGAATAAAACATTTTAGGAAGAAGGATTTCCTAAGTTAAGAAGGAAGACTTGAGTTCTCCTTTCAGCCAAGAAGGAATAACAAGACCTGGATTCGTCCTCACGCCTTAAACAATTGAAAAACCAGACAATATTTATTAAACATTGATTTTCAAGACAATGGAAATCAGGCAACGAAAGACAGATCCTAAGAAAGAGGGGGGAACTGATATGAACCTATGATTGCCAAGGTTACTGCCTAGAGAGAGGTTCCAACCTGCAGCACAGTGAGGAGGAATCCAGGTAGTAGTCAGTGGTCTCTTGAAGTTGTGATTGAACTGGAAGTATGGGGAAGTTAAGGCAGCTAATGTTTTCCAGGCAGAGTACTAGAGAGGAGAGAGCTGCAAAGAAAGAGTTCCAGAGATCCAAAGTGGGTCCTCCTCCAGTCTTCAGCTGAATACTGATCAAAAATACATCAGAAAAACAAATAATCCAATTAGAATGGGCAGAAGACATGAACAGACATTTCTCCAAAGAAGACATCCAGATGCCCAATAGACACATGAAAAGATGCTCAACATCAGGGAAATGCAAATCAAAACCACAATGAGATACCTCATACCTGTCAGAATGGCTCAAATCAAAAACACAAGAAACAACAAGTGCTGGGAAGGATGTGGAGAAAAAGGAACCTTCGTGCACTGGTAGTAGGAATGCAAACTGGTGCAGCCTCGGTGGAAAACAGTATGTAGGCTCCTCACAAGTGAAAAATAGAACTACCCTATGATCTAGTAATTATATTTTTTGTTATACAAAAACTCTAATTCAAAAAGATATATACACCCCTATGTTTACAGCAGTATTATTTACAATAGCCAAATTATGGAAGCAGCCCAAGTATCCACTGAAAGATGAATGGATAAAGAATATATATACATTGGAATATATATAATGGAATATTATTCAGCCGTAAGAAAAGAATGAAATCTTGCCATTTGCCACCACATGGATGGAGCTAGAGCATATAATGCTAAGCAAAATAAGTCAGTCAGAGAAAGACAAATACCATATGATTTCACTCATATGTAGAATTGAAGAAACAAATAAACAAACAAAAATGAGCAAAGGGAAAAAGAGAGAGAGAGACAAACCAAGAAACAGACTCTTAACTATAGGGAACAAACTGGTAGCTACCAGAGGGGAGAAGGGTGGGGGGATGGGTGAAAGAGGTAAAGGGGATTAAGAATACACATATCTTAATGAGCACTGACTAATGTATGGAATTATTGAATCATTATATTGTACACCTGAAACTAATATAACAACTGTATGTTAACTACCCTGGAATTAAAATAAAAAATAAATTAATTTAACTTAATTACTTAAAAAAGAGCTCTCTCTAGCAGAGGACAGCTGTGCCCAAAGTAGTGGCAATCTCTCAAGAGGTAACAGTAGCAGAGTTAGCACCATGGTAAGATGACAGGGAAGCCAGAACAATGAATTCCCGGGATAGAGGTGAGAAAACCTTCTAAGAAACTCACAAAAATAGATGGTAGGACATCATGGCAGGGAGCTGGTTTTTTTGCCACCAGGCTGGTGGAGCTCATAATTCAAGGTATACACAGAAATAGAACATTATTTTGCAGTCACAACATGGAAAGCAAAGAAACATGGGCGAGCACTAGAAATGGAATACTAACGGGTGCTAAATTCTTCAATGAATGTCGGTATGCTGGCATTCAAAAGATGACACTATTCATCAGGGCACATGAGGGAAGAAGAGGAGGTGTGATGTCAATGGGCTGAGGGGAAAGAGGAAGGCATTAGCGGCCAGAGCTTCTACCTAGGGTGAGAGCATTTGTAAAACAGACTTGGGTGCATCTCAGAGACTCCGTGAGTCTCTTTTTCTTCTATTCTGCCTCAGATGCCTGCAAGGAATGAGTCGCTAAGTTTGAGACTATCTCAAACTTACTTTATCTGGTTCTTACAAAGGCCAATACAAAAAGAGTCGACACAGTTTACCTTGGGAACCCTGCAGCTCCTGAAGGGTCATTTCACCAGATATATTTATATTCATTTTAATTCCTCTGGCTGTATGATCCTTTACAACTGCATACCTCACTCTCTCTACAGGGCTGACAGATTCAACAAATAAAAGGATACCCAGCTAAATTTGAATTTCAGATAAATGATAATCATTTTTGGTATAATTATAGCCCCAATATCTGGAAACCCCACTCCCTAGGGATAGGAGATGTTCTGTCGGGAAGGTCGTCATAAATTAATATTTCTTCCCAGTGCTTCATGTGTCATCCTTGAACCCACATTTCACAGGTATCATGAAAATGCATCCCCTGTACCTATACCTTAGAGAGCTGGGAGCTGGTTTTTTGTCACCAGATTTTTTGCCATCCACTAGTACTCTAGTGGAAATGCTTGGGGCAGAGATATGGGCAGATAGGGCTTGGCTTGTAGGCACTATTGAAAGGGAAGAACTGATCCTGCTGATTCATGTCTAATTCCTCAGGAAAAGGGAGGTGCATGAAGCTACTTAAAGATGAGTTGTCACACAAAATTCTCTATATATCTTTAAAAGGGCAACGTACCCTATTTGAGGATCAGCGTGCTAGAGAGGTCTTCACAGGTTTGTATGTGGTGGAGGCAGAAAGAAGGTATTTTTCTCTCCTTCACTAGTGAGGCATGGTTCAACTTTTGGTAAAAACAATGAGCATAATGGCCAACATCTAATTGGTCTTACTCTGGCCTTGACAGTAAACATACTAATTTACTGAATCTTAACAGCCCTCGAGTATGGGAACTAGGTGAAGAAACTAGCCACAGAGAGTAAATAACTGTGGCTAAATAATTCACACATGATAATTTAGGACCTAAGTTATCAGCCTCTTCTTTTTTTTTCTTTTTTTTTTTTTTGCCTCATACTTATGTTTTATTAAAAATATATTTTAAAATGATAGGAAACTAGAATTACAATTAGTTCATTTTTTGAGATATGAATATGAAGCCAACCCATAGGGATATAAGTGCTATTGGGAAAGAACACTTTGAAGGATTCTGCTAATTATATTTCATATCATTACTAATCACTAGGACCCAAATATAATATGGAATGCTACCTTTAGCTCTTCTTTACCAATATTTTTAAAAGACAACAAAATACTTTTCTGGGAAATAATAAATGCATATTTATACTTTAATAATTTAGTCTCTATATATGTGTATATATATATACACACACACACACATATATGTCTTTCTTCGGTAGAATTTTATTTATTCAGGAAAAAAGCAAAAAACAAAAACAAAAACAAAAAAGTTTTCCAACCACACATAGGAAGGGTATGGGTAGGGGGGAATGTCTGTCCACCTAGGCCCAGCCCCCAGTCCATGTGGTTTTGGCAGTAATAAGTTGTGTGGGGTAATGGCTCCCAAAATAAACATAGCGTGTGTGGAGGGGGGAAAGGAGAGGGGTCCAAGGCAGTGGGGAGTGTTGGGGGGAAGAGACAGACAAAGTCAGTACTGGGAACATCACAGGTGGGAGGTTATTTCTATAATATTTCTTATTGATCAAACCACCATGGTCACCTCCTTTGCCCATTAGCAAGACTAGGTCATGACAGTCATGGTGCAATGATGTGGAAGGTAGAGTTTCCGCCTGTTCTCTTGGTACGAAGATCCATGATAAAATTTCTGTCCTGCAACAGTGAGTCCCAGATCACAGAACATTTCTGTCCCCAAACTGTTAGCGCAGTCATGAGAAAACTTGACTGGTCTTTGCCAACCAAGACACCAACTTCAGCTGGCATGATGTTGGCGAAAGTTTTGCCAAGGAGGGCCACCCAGATGGGAGGAGGGCAAGCCCTACAGCCCACAAAGGCTGCATCCTGACAGCTCCCATAACACTGTCCTGTAGATTGTGGTTTGAATGTGCGACATCTTCTCCTGAGAAATCGGATGAGAAAACTGAATTTTCTGTTCAGATTCAACGTGGATCTCCCTTTTCTAGTCTTTACCAATGGTCACATTCTGCTCAGTGTGTAAAATTGATCGTATTCTAATATCACGGCCCTCTGATCTGGGCATTTGTTGGAGTTCTGTACTTCAAACCTTTAAAACTCAATGCTCATTTAAACAACTTTCGTTTAGTTGAGGTCTGTTGAGGATGTGCTGCATGTCTCATGTGCTCCACTCCACACTCTCCTCTCAACCTGAAAAGACTGTAAGTTTCCCTTTGTTAAGTCTGGGTCTCAGGTAGTGCACCGTGCACCTCTAATACCAAAAGCTCATTTTGAAAGTCACCCAATACAGACAGAAACTCATGGGGCCAGAGGTGTCACTTTCAAAACCATCTTTTATCCTTTTCACAGTGGTGACTTGCAGTATTTAGGCCATCCTTGGACTATTCCAGGAATGCAGAAACATTTAGGATTACTTTAGGCTCTAGAAAGATGGCAATCTCAAATATTTGTTTCATTATTTGTGAGGCAAGGTATTTTATATACTTTATACATTTAATTCTCCTGATCTATGAGAATTTATTATTTATCTCTCTTTTAAACAATAGAACAGAACATTAGGAAGTTTAAAAAGGGGCCATATATTCAGTGAACCCCATAGCATAGCAGTCAAACCCCCAGACTCATGCCCCATCACCTCTGGGAAATTGCTTTAGAGATACAAGTTACCATTACATTTACTTGCAGTTTGCTTTTTAGAGGGTTTGGGGGCTCAGAGTGAGCTGTGACTTGATGACTGTAATATATTGTGAATCCATATTCAGACGTTTTCTTTAAAAAATTAAAGAGGTCTTTCCTTCTCCAATTAAAACAGGTGTGCAATTTGAAAATAGACTATTTCCTCTATCTGTCACATCTTGTTTTAGTCACATCTGACATTTAATTGGCATTGCAATAAAGTAGCATAATTTAATGAGATGAGCACAACTTAAAGATAATATATATGGATTATGTTTATTTATCTAAACAACAGGTGTATGCTCTAAGGTTATATCTTCACAGACAGACTCACTTCATTAAGTTTTGTTTAAAAAAATAAAAAAATAGTTGAATTCCAATTACCACACATACATGCATGCACATATACATACACATACATATGCAGAACCTGACAGCTCACTCTTCTCTTAACACTATTAATGTGTTCTTAAGAAATTTCAACTGAATAAAAATCCTATTTAATAATCCTATAATATAAAAAGCTGAGTCACTATAGGGGAAAGAAGGTGGAGGGTGGGAATGTCAGACACTCATAACAAAATTACTTTTATGAGAATTTAATAATATTGGGGGTTTTTTTTACACCAGAAATATATTATCTTTAAAACTCCAAACAACGTAGATAAAAACAAAGAGTAAATATAGTTTAAGTCCCCTTCTTTCCTTCTCCCATTCTCCCCTTTGGCAGCTGTAACTTCTAGCCATCCGGTGTGTATTCTTCTACTTATTTTTTTGTGCATCTATATGCATATATACATTTATCATGTGATCTAATCAATCCTCTCTTAGGTATTTATCCAAGAAAAATTAAGTAGCCCATGTCCATACAAAGAATTATACACAAATATTCATAGTCACTTTGTAAGTAATAGTAAAAAACCTGAAACAAACTAAATGTCCATTAACAAGTGAATGGATAAACAAATTGTAGGATATCCATACTATGGAACACTACCCAGCAATAAGAAATGAACTATTAATATATGAAATAAGCTTTTAGATCTCAAAATGATTATGATGAGTAAAAGGAGCCAAACAAAAAGAATACATCATTGTATAAACGATTCCATTTACATAAAATTCTAAAAAAGGTGAACTAAAAAAAGATATAAAGCCCATTAATGGTTGCCTGGGGAGGGGTATAGGAAGGAGAAAAAAGGAGAGGAAGAATACCTTGGAGAAAAAAGAAATCTCTTAGTTGATTAAATTATTCATTATCATGATTATGGTAATGGTTTAATGGGTATATGCATATCTGGAAACAGTATTTTCTTTAATGTGTAATTTATTGTATGTCAGTGTTACCTATACACCCCCCCCACACACACACACACTCACATAAATTATAGGAAAGACAGATCAAGAGATGCCCTATCAGTTGGAATTCCAAGTATTTTGTACTATCCTATCCACAAGGAAACTACAAAAACAGTTAAGATAATTTTATTTAGGAATTGGTACTTAGGATGGGAAGACCTTTATTTTCATGTCAGAAACTTCTGCTTTGGGGCACCTGGGTGGCTCAGTCGTTAAGCGTCTGCCTTCAGCTCAGGTCATGATCCCAGGGTCCTGGGATCGAGCCCCGCATCAGGCTCCTTGCTCAGCGGGAAGCCTGCTTCTCCCTCTCCCATTCCCCCTGCTTGTGTTCCCTCACTCGCTGTCTCTCTCTCTCTCTGTCGAATAAATAAATAAAATCTTTAAAAGAAAAAAGAAAGAAACTTCTGCTTTAGATGATTTGGGGGGCATATGGAGTTATTTGTCTTATTTCAAAAATCATTTCTGGAGATATATTTTTTAAAGATTTTATTTATTCATTTGAGACACAGAGATACAGAGAGAAAGAGAGAGTGAGCACAAGCAGGGGGAGCGGCAGAGGGAGAAGCAGGCTCCCCACTGAGCCAGAAGCCCTACATGGGGCTCCATCCCAGGACCCTGGGATCATGACCTGAGTGAAGGCAGACGCTTAACCATTTGAGCCACCCAGATGCCCCTGGAGATATTTTTAAATGCTTAGAAAACTTACAGAAAAAAATTCAGCAAAAATATTTACAGTAAATGTCACTCTATAAGGAATCATGGGTAACTTTTTTCATTATTCTGTACTTCTAAATTTTCTTGTAAACTTTAATAATTTTTAAAATCATTTTTTAAATACTGATTCTCAAGTTGCTAAGAATAGTGGTGGCACTCTGTTCAAATAAAACTTTTCAAGATTCCCAATATATAAAACAGATAAAAGTTACCTTGTCCAAGCCCTGTCCCTTTTGTTCTTGTCTCAAGTCTCCGTTTCTTGCTTGTAATCCATCCTTGGTCCTGATGCCAGAGGATATTTCTCTAAGTTTATCCCCCTATATACAATCTTATCGTACAGTAGTCCCCAATTTTTTCAGACTCAAAATCTTATTTTTATAAGTATTCTGAAACTCCCTTTTACCTTCTGAGATGAAATTAATATATTACCTATGTGTGTGTATGTGTATATGTGTACATGTATGATATGTGTGTATATTGGGATATAAACGTATAAATATAGGATTTATGTTTGACATAAATGTCTAAAATATATATATTTCTAAATAAATTTCACAAATGATCTCATCTAATAGTTTAGTGGCGCTACTAAAATATTGGCACAAAAAAGAATGAGGAATTTAAAATGGGAAAAATATTTTGTCTTTATTGTGCTCAAAGCAGGGAAATAGTCAAGCACGGCTTCAGACACATAACCTCATAATGTCTCTTAGTTTCTCAAACTTCTTTTCTTTCATGCATTTACTGATCAAAGCACAATATTTAGACTAAGAAATTTAAAGTATTGACTCTAGTGCAATAAAGAGATCGCTATATCCTGGAGGCAGCTTCCATGACCTATGTAGAATTTTAACAGGGCTTTGGGGAAGGAAGAGGATTTGGATAGGATATTAACAGAGAAGGCATATGGTTAAGTCAATTTTTATTTCCCTTCCTGAATTACGAGTTAGTAAACCATTAGGATGAGGATGGAATGGGATTTTGGGGGAGGCTCTTTGCAGATAAGTTAGATAAGCTCATACTGAGAAGCCTATACAATCTGCACCCATTTTTCCAACTTAATATTCCAAGGATCCACAAAAGCCCTATTTCCTTCTAGACAGGTCAATGTCTACAAATGTCTTCCACATCTTTTTTTTTTTAAGATTTATTTATTTATTTGAGAGAGAGAGAGACTAGTGAGGAGAGAGGCAGAGGGAAAGGGAGAGAAGCAGACTCCCCGCTGAGCACGGAGCTCCGTGTGGGGCTCCATGCAGGGCTCGATCTCGCATCCCTGAGATCATAACCTGAACCAAAACCAAGAGCTGGCCACTTAACTGACTGAGCCACCTAGGTGCCCATCTTCCACATGTTTTTGGAAAGAAGTTTGAACATTGTAATATAGCTTATATATTGGCTCAATATAGACATGGTTCTTATCTGCATTAAATAATAAAAATAATAAATAATAAATAATCCAAAGTTTAAAACAACATAAAACCTGATTGCCTTTTCAACTTAGAAATTATATTGTAGGTAAGATTTCAGAAGGGGAGCATCAGAGTTACACTGATACAACAGAAATATAGAACCATAGATGAGAAATGACAAGGACAGGGTCCTTCTGATGTTCAGCTGCTATATACTGTTAGTCCAATCAATCATTATACAGATTCTAGTTAATAAGAGTTTTATATCTTTATTCCATGTGTCATGAACACTTTTCTGCATGAATATCATTTATTCACAATTATTTGTTCTCCTGCCAATTTAACCATGCTCAGTTTACTTTCTTTGCCTATGTGTTTGGGGTTTGTCACATGACAAGCTTTGGGCCCTGAGATATGAGTGGGATATAATATTTGTCATGTTTCAGAAGAAGTTCCAAATACAATTGCATTGTCTGGCTTGGTCTTTCTTGCTCCTGTGCTCACTGACAAGAGAGAGACCTGTCTCAGAAGCTGCTCTTTCCAGCTGCCTTTTTTTTGTAATTCATTAATATTTGTTTTAAATAAAATAATTTTCAAAGAATACATTTAAAACCACCTAGGTATTAATTTTATGGCATTACAAAAAAACCTAAAGGCACAATTGAAGTATTCAAATAAATTATGAGGAGTGGGGGTGAGAGTCTAAGATGGCGGCCAGGTTAGTTCCAAGATGAATAGGATTTTGGAGAATACCTGAACCTGACCTACAGCCTTACACCTACTCCAGCTCAGTACAACTCTCCAGCCAAACCCTAAACCTTCATGCAATGTGAACAAGAGAAAAAATTATTGCTATTGTAAGCCATGGAAATATTGGGATTCAATTATTGCAGCAGAAGCTGACAGTTAAAATTACATTGTGTATTATTTTTATATTATTTTTTACTGAAAAAAACTGAGAATGACAGTTGTTTCTAAACATAATAACAAAATAGATATGTCACCTTTTTTAATATTGAAAAATATTTAAGCATCACTTGTTTACATTGAACATTAAAATGATTAGCTGAGGTTTTCAGCTTCTTTCAGTTATTTTGATGTCATAGTATTACCATTTCCATCAGCTGTCAGTTACTATCTTTTGATGCATATATACATCAAAGTGATGTATATATGTGTGTATAATGTGTATATATACACATACATACTAGTTTGGAAAATTTTGATATGCCATATTAATTTGTAGGATTCTAAATGTTTATTAATTTTTTCTTCATCTACAAATATCTAGTCCATGATATCTTAAATGAATTTTTTATGCTTTGGTTCATTAGCCAAAAAACATTAGGATTAGCTGCCCTGATTAAGTATGTCCTATTGCTTAGTCAAACAGTTTTAAGTGGGAATATGTCTCAAAACTGTGGAACACAGATTTTTATTAACAAATTCTTTTTTTTAAGATTTTATTTATTTATTTGACAGAGAGACAGCGAAAGAGGGAATACAAGCAGGGGGAGTGGAAGAGGGAGAAGCAGGCTTCCCACCAAGCAGGGAGCCCGATGCGGGGTTCGATCCCAGGACCCTGGGATCATGACCTGAGCCAAAAGCAGAGGCTTAACGGCTGAGCCACCCAGGGGCCCCTAATAAATTCTTTATAAATGCAATCAAATGGATCTCAAAATACTAATTCAATCTAAAAACCTGGATATAAGAGAATAGTTTCTTAATTCTTTTAATAGAACATTCACAGTATCAAAAAAAAGAACCTTTACACTATCATAGGCTTAAAAATACAAACCATGCCTTAGATATTTTAAAGTATGTTTAGAAAATATAATAAAATGATATAGATCTACTTAATGATTTCATCAGCCATTATTTAAAATTAAATAGTATACTTATCAAGAATAGTAAAGTATGGAAATTATTCCTTATTTGCAAACCAGCAAATTAGCTTGCCACAGTTTCATGGATGCTATTTGTGTTAGAGAAAAAGGACTTTCTTACTCCCAGCTCAGCAAACCTTCCGAGGCAAAGCATACTTGCGCTGGTTTTCCTTGCCCCCAAGTCCCACAGACGGAACACAGATGGGCCCAGACTGATGCTTGCACACATAGCAGTTTGCAACAGTGGAGAGAAATTCTGAACTTAGGGTATCTTAATATTTTATAACGTTCAGTAAGTATGCCTGCCCTTTGTTCTGGAGGGAGACACTCTGTATTTCTTCTAAGGCTGTTTGCTGTACAAACATCCTTAAAAAGAGTGTGAAACAAAGAGCAGTTAGTGCCTTTCATGCAACATGTGCAGGATCATAAAAGATTCACAGAAGATTGTCTCCCAACACACTTCCAAATAAATTCTAAGTGGACTTCATATAAAATAAATCAGTAAAACCAATAATTTAAGATCTAAATTTTCAAGCTATAAGAAAATATAAAGAAATATTTATCTAATATTTTGAGGGAGGAACTCTCTGAGATTAAAAATACTAAAAGAAATTACAACAGAAAAGATGGATGGATTGAACTACATAAAATTTGAATTTCAATACAGGAAAACCACACAAATACAAACAAAAGACAAGGGAGAGATCGGGAAGCTATGACAGATCAGTGCTTAGTATCCTTACTATATAAAGAGATCAAAAATAAAAAATATTAATCTCCCCTATTCCTAATAATGAGCAGATAAATCACAAAAGAAGTTCAAAAAAGCTGCTAAAGTAATTAATTCTCAACAATAATCAAAGAAACAATGTTGTTAATCAACAGTGGGCCACATTCTTTGCCTATCAAATTAAAGTGTTTTTAAGATTTCTACAATGGTATAATCAAATAAAAACATTTATACCCTGCTGATGAGAAATTCAAATGTTACAACTTTTCTACAAAGCAAATAAGTGTTATGTATCATTTTTTAAATGTTAATAACCTATGATTTAGAAATCCCTCCTAAAGAAAAAACTACAGATATAAATGAAATTTCATTCATGAAGGAGCCACACAGCAGCATTATTTATAGGAGTGAAAAATAGGTATCAATTTAAATTTAAAGAGTAAATTATGTCAACTCTATTGAGAAAAATGGGTATATACTATTTATATGGGCCCAAAGTCTTTAATTCAGTCTTTATCAAAATTAAAGTGTATTCTTTTTACAGAAAACATGAGAGAATGAGAAATTGCTGACATGAAGATTTTTGAGACTATAAAGCAAAATATCATGCATTAGTATTTACTTAGGAAAACAAGAAAGAGAAAATATACACCTTACATATACAACAAAATCTAAAATAAACTATTTTTATTGTCTAGCTCTTCTAAATCTGTTTCTTTAAAAAGGTCAAAACATCATATTCTAATATTGAACATTTTTTATGTTTTCATGAACTCTTGGCATTTTCTAACACTATGAATGCTAAGGAAGATTCTACCTGTTAAAATTTTTGTCAGAGGAAATGATGCTTGTTGGCTTAAAGTTGCAAACTTTAAAATTGATTTTATTTACTGACTTAGGAATAATTAACATGATCACATTAATCTAGTTATGCTTAACCTAACCAATACAAAAGGATTTGCAGATCCTAGAAAAAAGAATATATCAAAGATGTTCCTCTTTATAAAACAACAAATTAAATGTGACTCTGAGTTTTAAAAAAAATGAAGAATTTTACTTTTTTATAGCAGAGTACTGTGAGTTCTCAATGACATGCAGAAATATTCATGATACAATGTTAAGTGAAAAAAACAAGATTAAAAATATAAAGTGTAACATCAGATGCATTAAACTATATCTCTAAAATAATATCAGAAAGGAACTCCACTGTTACTAACAATTGTTAATATGATTTCTTATGATAGGAAAATTCATTTTTACATACTTCACTATATTTTAAAATTTTTTGCTATATTGAGCAAAAACTTACTGAAATTTTTAAGAATTCGAAATATATCAGCTTCAGATTTCTACTCTATGCAAAGTGTGGTAACACACCATCACATGTTGCAGTTTGAGAATTTCTCCATGCCCCAGTCCTACTCAATTTCTCTTTGAGAAAGAAGTCCTGGTGTTTAAAATTCTCCCATGGGTGTTTTCTTCCCTTGGGTTTCTTAAAAAAATATAAATATCTCTCCAGAAAGATAAACATCTCGGATTATATTTAACAAATTAAACTGGACAATATTGATGCAGTATGAACTTAACAGATGTTTTATTTTGGCAAGTGGAACATAAAGCAGGAGGCAGAATCAGATGGAGAAAGCACAGGAATGATAAAAGACCCCAGAAAAGTGTACAGCAAGAGACCTCAACAATGAGTTTTAGGTGTCTCTGACATCTCATCCGAGCATGGCAGCCTCCAGGATAACCTAATAGATTGCTTAACTGTTGGCTATCTCTGCAACTGTGTAGGGATATTCACAAGAATTTTAGAATAGTCTTCTATTTCTGCATCTATGTTAATTACATGAAAACAACAGTGGATGATATTTCTTACTCCGGTTTTTCTTGTGTGCTATCAAATACTGAACACCTAAAGTAGTGTGCTATCAACTTTTAAAAAATGTAGGTCTGTTTTAGTTACATGGCAGTGCATTGTTTTCTATTACTAAGTAATAAATTACCACACATTTGGTAGCTTAAAACAACACAACACACTCCTACAGGTCTGTAGATCAGAAGTCCAAAATCAGTCTCTCTGGGCCATAAAGTCAAGATGTCTTCAGGGACGCTTCCTTCTGGACATTCCTTGCCTCCTACAGCTTCTGGACGCTGCTGGCATTCCTTGGCTTGTGGCTCACTTCAACCTCTGCTCTTACCATGTCACCTTTTGTAACTTGGATCCTCTTGCTTCCCCCTTATAAGAATCCTTGTAATTGCATTTTCTGCACACAGATAATCCAGGATAATCTTGCCATCTCCAGATCCACAATTTAATCACATAAGCAAAGTCCCTTTTGTAATGTAAACTAACATATTCCCGGATTCCAGATAGTAGATGTGGGATCTTTGGAGGACCATTAGTCTGTCTACCAGAGTGTAACATAAATATTACCAAGTAATGTATTAGTATATTATTTCTTTGAAACTAAATTCAGAAATCTAAACAAGATTATAACTATTGACCACTGAGTAAAATCTAATATTCCTTTCACTGAATCAAATACATTTTCAGAATTTTTGAATGGCATAAAATAAGATTTAGAAAATTTTGTCATCTGACGGACGTAAGATGTATCAATAAAGTACATTAAGTGATTTTAAAAATAAAGTTATTCAAACCTCTCTTTTGTGAGCATTTGCGAAATTTGTAAAGGGCTTTTTCCTTTTGAGTTTTTAAAGACAATTTGAAGACTAAATGTCTGTGGATGTCAGTAATTTATTCAGCAAAGAATGTCATTTAATTAAATTGCAACTGTACCCTCAGGACCCTTTGCAAATAAGAAAAGAACAATTCGAAGTGTTTCCTCGGATTAGAAGTAAGCAAGTTGCTGGGAGACAGGAGTGGCGCCAGTAGAGAAGAAAATTAAAAGCTCTGGGAAGGTTCTAATGCTGAATCTGATTTTTTTTCCTCTGACAACACCAACAGTATGAGTAACAGAGAAGCCTGGATTCGTGCTTTGAACGCAGGGAAAGAGAAGCTCGCTGGAACCCCAACCAGGACAATCAGCACAGGGAACTCACTCCAGTGACTACAGAATGAAAGTCTGTCTTGTCATTGCTACCAGATATAGGTCAGAAAAATGCCTCCACGTAGAGAAAGAATATTATTTTTAAGAAAAATAAAGTACTTGAAATTCTCCAAAAAATTTCTCATAAGTAGTTAGGAAGAGACAAGAAGATATTTTACACTGACTTTTACAAAAGCCAAAATTTGTTCACTTTCTAAGAAACAACTCTATGGAAAACACAAATAGAATATTTCGTTAGTAATATTTAGTCAAGGGTCGCCTGAGTGGCTCAGTGGGTTAAGCGTCTGCCTTCGGCTCAGGTCCTGGGATCGAGCCCCATGTCGTCCGGCTCCCTGCTCAATAGGGAGCCTGCTTCTCCCTCTTCCTCTGCCACTCTCCCTGCTTGTGTTCTCTATCTGTCTGTCAAATAAATAAACAAAATCTTTAAAAATAGTAATAATATTCAGTCAACCTAGAAGTTTGGCAATAAGCTGACAGAAATTTCCTTGTACTTTGTTTTATTTTGTTTATCACTTTGGCATGCTACAGATGCAACCAGAATTTTATTCTGATTCAAGAAAATCATATCTCATCACTTAAGAAATATAAATTTCAATTCACAAGTATCATCAGATGTGCTCTGGGTGTCCACTGTGTTCAATGCACGAAATGTGAATAAAATGGAAGTCAGACCATGTCATCTTTGCTCAAACTCTCAGTCTGATCCAGGGGAAAGCGGAAATATTTTCAGGGGCTTACAAGGCCCCAAATGTTCTGCTGCCAACATCCCCCCTTACTTCTCTGACTTTATCTACTGCTCCTCTCCCCACCTGCTCACGCGACTACAGCTTCACCAGAGAACCCCCAGGCTGGTTCCTCTGAGGACATTGACCAACCCTGGAGCCTTCTTCTTCCAGGTACCTACTTAGCTAACACCCTCACCTCGCTCCAATCTTTGTTTACATCTCACCCTCACAATGAGGCCTACTCTGAATACCTTATCTGACACCGTGATGTCACTCCTGAGCATCTAGAACTTCCAAGGTTCCAGTCTCCTCACCTCCGTTCTTTTTTTCTTTCCATGGCACTCATGGCTTTCCAACATCCTCTACAACTGACTGATTGGTGTTGGTGTTGTTTCTCTCTCCTGCACTAGAATACAAGTTCTGTAATGGAGTTTTTGTCTCTTCTATTTATTGATATATCTCAAGATCATAGAACTGTGTCTGAAACAGAGCAGGCATCATTAACTGTATGTTGAATAAATGAATACCAACTGAGGACAGGAATTTTTTTAATTAACTTTCATCCTTGCAGTAAACTGTAAATTAGATATCATTATAACTTACTTTTACAGATGGCTAAACCAAGAACTTGCCAAGTTAAATGATTTACCTATATCAGGCAGCTAGTAAACAACAAAGCTAAAACTCAACTCAAAATCATAAACATTTTCCATCATGCCACACAGAATGCCAGTTTTCATCTTTTCTATTTCAGCAATTATTTCCTGAGTGCCTAGGCCATACAAAAGGTTACAGGAATTATAAAGAATGAAATATGGTACTTGTCCTCAAAGAGGTTACTGTCTGATAGATTTTCAAATGAGAACATGTGAAGGATAGGATGGAATCCATCTGGTCATCCAGGTAAACATACAGAGTTCTTAAGCTTTTCCCTGACCGACCTATCACAGCAAATTTTGTTGTTCTTGGTTGGAAAGTTTCAGCATAAATAACACCTTCTCTAATATCCTGCCTTTTATCATCTGAGAAAATGGAAGACCCTCTGAATTCTATTTTGTCTGGAAATGTTTCACAGCCTATAATTAGAGTATAGTTACTCTTCCATTACCCTTATCCTATTTGTTCCACAGAGTTTCTATAAGATAGTTTCTCATTTTCTAATGACTTATGGATTATGGACATGGAGAGAATAAATGATAACTTAAGTACAGTACTTCAGGCCAAAGTCTCAGACATCCTCCAAAACATTTAGAACTTTTCCTGGAAACTTAGCAGGAGCGATACATTAAGACAGTGCTATGGAATGATTACGTCCCTTCAAAATTCATATGTTGAAACAATAACCTTCGGGGGGTCTTTGGGAGGTAATTAGGTTTAGAATAGGCCATGAGAATGGAACCCTCAAGATGAGGTTAGTGCCTTTAAAAGGAAAGGAGGACAGCCCTCTCTCTCTAGACGGTCATGCACCAAAAAAGGCCATGTGTGCACACACACAATGAGATGGCGGCCATCTACAAGGCAGGAAGAGAGCCTTCGCCAAGAACCAAATCTTCTGGCACCTTGATTTTGGACTTCTCGGCCTGCAGAACTGTGCAAAACAAAAATGTCTGTTGTTTGAGTCACCAGGTCTGTAGTATTTGTTACAGCAGCCTGAACTGACTAAGACAATAAGACATTAAAAAATAAAAGTAGCAGATGAAATAACTAAAGAGAAATACCAAAAGCTTCCTCCATCTGCATCCCCCTCTGACTCTGTTAATAATGGACCTTGTCAAAACAAGGATTTTCTTGCTATGGGAAGGGAGGTGAACAAATAAGCCTTCTAGAAAAGACACTGGACCGTTTACATGGGGATTGTTCATACTAAATGTGAGAAAATATTTACTCCTTTGAGTCTAGATGTTACTCTGATTCCCCACAAGATCCTGATGGAGCTTGTAAGTTCTATAAAATCTCCTCCTAATGTGCAAGCTAGTCCAGGAGCTCAAAAAATGTATTTTTAATTTAGTGTGTGGCTTAAAGAAAATAAGAGATGGAGTGGAAAAAAGAATACTGTAGCTAGCTTGTGAAGGATACAAGACCTGGGCAAATAAAGACGTGGATAAATGGAAGTTCAGATGAAATGAGTACCAAGAACAAAAGCAGGCACAATGGTGCAAAAACACCAAGTGGAAATAAAAATTGTGAATAGTTCGGTTTAGCTGGGCAATGGGGTCTTTGAAGGGGAGTGCAGATGGTGGATAAAGGCTAAGGAATATAAATATTGTTCTATAAGCAGCTGTGAGTCACTAATGTTTTTTGTTTGGGGGTGTGACAATATCTGAACTATATTTCAAAAAGACTCATCTGTGTGTAAGAAGGATTAAATATCCATATTATTAGTGGAAAAGTAAAGAGTAAGGAAAAGATATTCTGTGTCTAAGATATCAACACATAAACACACGAAACTTTTTATAAGATGACATACACTTATTTTGTCATTGAAGAACGAAAATAAGGGACATAAGGCTGGACTTGTGCATAGGTTACCTAAATTACTCCCCTCGTCAAGAATGACTAGGTGCATGCCACCCTGTGAGACCTCAAATGTTAAAAGGATTTTCGATTATTCATTATTCTATCTGAAAAGTTCTCTGGAGAACCCACCCACTGAGAAGACCTGAATCCCCCAGCTTGGAAGAATCTGTCTTTTTGTTAATTATATGAATCCAATCCTCAGAGATATTACTCTTTTGCGTGAATAATGAAAAACACGTTAAGCTCCCATAACAATGCTATTTGGATATCAGAAGTGGGCCTCTTAGCATACCCTAATGCATAACTGCTCTGATCCAGCCACTCTGGTGGTCTCTCAGAAATGGGGTGAGCCGCTGGAGAATAAACCACACACTTAAGCTAATTATTCTATAGTTCTGATCAAATACAAATTACTCTTAATAAACTATTCCCCATCAACATTATGATGTTATACAATGTTATAAATGTCCTTCGTTCGAGAAGTCTATTTGAAGTCTTCCTTTCTTTCCTTGTCTTTGAAACCCTTAATTTCTTAAGTTTGCTTTGTGGTGTCTCTTGAAACTTGAAGCTCTCACTCCATAACTTTAAGCTATTATGTGAATTATACCTCCTCCATTCGTTCTTCCACCGGAGTTACTCCCCTCAAGAAGCTATGTCTATGGTTCTCACATCCCTATACTACTGGGCCTTGGAAGTCTCCTTTATCTGTTCATTTGTTCATGCATTTCTGGGTCTATGGTAGTTATCAGCGGTTCTTTTAAAATAGGTCACAGTACTATATTTTTTATAAAGGGATAATGATATTATGACTCACTCGTAGGTCTTAGGGACATTTTGTGTGGGGTTCATACTAAGAAAAAAAGGAACTTCTGCAATGGTAAAAACATGCCTTCCTTGTTCTCTCACTCTCTGAAACTAAGCTATGAGGATAGTACATGTGATGATTTCCTATTGCCAGATCAGGAGATATTTTAAGTCTTCTTGCCATTTATAATCATAGGCTTTACCAATGAAGCCAAAGAAACGTAGCCAGCCTCCTGCTCATATTTGCATAGTCTATATTTCCTATAAATATAGACTATTGAGAGGCTTGAATATATTAGAACTGATACATCAGATCAAATGGACAGCCTATTTAATAAATATCAGACTCAAATTCACTTATTATGTTTTCCTGTAATTTAAGAAACTTACAGGTTTTTTAGAAGAAAAAAGAAAACTCAATATGATGAAGCCAAAATTGATCTTTTAAGCTATTTTTGTATATCTAGGATAGAAAAATAATAATTCCATGGATGATGATTGTACTACCGGTGATAATTGCAAATGTCCTTGGATAGATATGTTCTTGATTAAATAGAAGTCACTAATGATCTTAAAATGAAACGTTTCAAAATACAATTGCATTTTTGAGATGGCCTACATTTTTAAAAGCAACGTAATAAGTAAGACTCAAATAAAAAACAACCTTGAAATTTTTTTGTTTTTCTTAATAGACAACAATTAAGTTTTATGATTGTTCCAGGCTTGATATGCTTCTGCTTAATTATCCTTCTCTCCTTGTCATCCTCTCTACATGTGTTACTGCTGAGAAAAAAAAAATTTTGTATATGTGATAAAAGTAATGGTTGCCTCTTACTATCTTCCACAAAAAGATTGTACTAGACACATTACATATGTTATTTCACAATAATCCCACAAAAAAAATATGTTCTTCTTATGTCCGTTTCATACCTGAAAACACAGATCTCTCGAGTTTACACAATGGTGTGGCAGCCCCAGGATGCAAACCCAGCCCTTTTGCATCACTGGAGACTCATTTGATTGATTTATACTTAACTCAAGAGAAGTTTATCAATAAATAAGATTAAAATGCCACAAAGATTTTCTCCTCCTTTTCTATATTCCCTCCTATTCTTCTTCCCACTTGGAAGGTGTTTCCAGCATAACTTTCACTTCTCTGTAAACTCTGGAAACTCTCCCCCTCCTCAGCTGTGCAGAGTACTGTCTGCAGAGGTTCCTATGGAACTTCAAGGACATAAGCCAGTAGAAATTATTCCGTAATTGTCAGAACAGATAAGCAATTCTCAAGTAGCTGCTGCATAAAATATCACTGGGGAAGTGAAATAACTAAAGAGAAATACCAAATACCAAGATAATACCTTTCTCTTTTTTTATCTTTCTCTTTTTTTAAGATTTTATTTATTTGAGAGAGTGAGAAAGCGAGAGAGAGATCACAGAGGGAGAGAGAGAAGCAGACCCCCAGCTGAGCGGAGAGCCCGAGGTGCAGGGCTCGATCCCAGGACCCCAGGATCATGACCTGAGCCAAAGGCAGATGCTTAACTGACTGAGTCATCCAGACGGCCCACCAAGGTATTTTCTTAAAAGCAGATTTTTGGGGACCCACCCTCAAGTAATTCTGTTTAGTTGAGCAAGATGAGGCCAGGAATCTGTGTTTTTAACAGCCTCCCAAGGCAATTCTCATTCACAGGCAGGTTTGAGAATTATTGGTTAAATCAAAAGCAGAATTGATAGTCACTAAGTCCTTAAGGCCAAGATTAAGAACAACTCAGCTGCACATTAGAATCACCTTGGGAGGTTTTTTTTTTTAAATCCTGATGCTCAGGCCCATCCCAGAACAATCGCAGCAGGATGTTTCAGGTGGGACCTAAAGCATCAGTGTTTTTCAAAGCTCCCCAGGTAACTGCAAGGTGCAGCCAAGGAGAGAACCACTGCTTTAAGGGGTGGAAATAATCAGTCAGAGTTGTTTGGTTTTGTTTCCCCCCAGTTCACATCTCTCTCTCTCTGTGCCTTCTTCCCCTCTCTGGGCTGCAGTCATAGAGTTGTCACCCTGAATGTGATGACACGTGAATATCTGTCGGCAGCTTGGGTCTAGCTCCAACAGGGAGCCGAGAACTGGGTCCACAGCTGCTAAGTAACCTGCCTTCCACTGGATCAGAATACTTAAGTATCCAAAACTGAAATGTCAAAGAGAAATGTATCTTAATTTCACTCATTTGCCCAACAGATAAAAGCTAAATGTAAACATTCCCTTTCACTCATTTAAAAAGAATATGGATGATTTTCTAACTTGCTCACATGCATCCACGCACAAACTCTGAAACACACACTCACACGCTTACTCACGTAATCTCCATTGCAAACTCTTTTTTTTTTACATTTTTTTTTATTTTATTATGTTATATTAATCACCATACATTACATCATTAGTTTTTGATGTAGTGTTCCACGATTCATTGTTTGCGTATAACACCCAGTGCTCCATTAAGTACGTGCCCTCTTTAATACCCATCACCAGGCTAACCCATCCCCCACCGCCCTCCCCTCTAGAACCCTCAGTTTGTTTCTCAGAGTCCATAGTCTGTCATGGTTCGTCTCCCCCTCCGATTTCCCCCCCTTCATGTTTCCTTTCCTACTATCTTCTTTTTTTTTTTAACATATAATGTATTATTTGTTTCAGAGGTACAGGTCTGTGATTCATCAGTCTTATACAAACTCTTGCTTAAAACTCTGCCCCTTTGTGTATTTCAGGACTTTGATGGGACAAAAGGAAGGTAGAAATATTAGGAGCTCTGGGCTGGACTGGACACAAAAAAGATGAAATTAAAATCTCAAAGGTCATTGAAGGTTAGAGGTAACGGTGCCCAAAACAGAACCAGTATGTTTACATAGTATTTCTCTGCTACTCCAATTCCCAAAGGATATTGTCAGTAAAAGCTTTAAGTTGAGTGGGGGAGAGGGGGAATAATTCAGATTCCTGAGAGAAAATAGGAAGCCAGCAGCTGACAGTGACATAGCCATGAGCACCCAGGGTCAGGCAGTCAAAAGCTAATGAGATGATAAAAGACTGGAGGACTATGAGTCATCAACACCTGCTGGGATTTTTTTCTGGAACAGGTTTGAATATACTTTTTATCTAAAATCTACCGCTACTCTTTTTTTTTTTTTTTTTTTTTTACTCTTTTTTTTCTTAATGTGTTTGAATCTGGTCCAAGAGTCTCTAAATCACCTGCAAGGTTGGGAAGCTTTCCTCAGTTTCTGTCAAAAGAACGTAAAACAGGATAGCGAAAGTCTGACTGGTGATTGGGAAGTAGAGAAAAATTGGAAATTACCTCCAGTTTATGTCTAAGTCAGTTTAAATCAAGGGATGGGCCCAAACTCAAGCAGGACAAGCTCACAGTTTTATGAGCCAATTCAAAATGAGTTTTAAAACAAATTTAGAACCCAAAAGGCAATTTAATTCAAAATTCCTCTAGGCAGAAAACCAATGGGGCTTTAAAACATGACAAAATGCAAATAAAAGGGCAGATTCAAGGGTAAAAATATTTTACAAGTTCCAGTGACAGCACAAAAATTCTATTTAAATATGGAATAATAGGAAGATGACATTGCACAGCATTAAAAAAAAAAAGCACTAGACTGGAAATTAACAGATCCTGATATAATTTTGGTTCTGCCAGTAACTAACAGCCCTGGGCAAGTCATATAAAATTTTCTGGGCTTTAGGTTCTTCATCCTTAAAAGAAAGGTGAGGAATAATTGGTATCTTTCACATTCCTAAAATGTTTGGTTCTGTATCTACTTGGAAGCCTCACACTTTGGATTGTCTGAAAGGTCTACCTCATTCTCATAAGTGAAAATCACATTAAAATCAAATTTGATACTTAAAATTCTTTCCCCCTAAATAGACTAAAATCCAATCTGAACTCACCCTACTTAAATTTAGTCTATAGAAAATTAATAGTATTGTACTAAAAAGGCAAGAAGTTTTCAGAACTGAGAAAATATTTCCGGATTGGTAAAATATTTTCTCTAGAAATTGTTTTTCCTCAATCCCTAAAATGTTCTAATTAAAAGATACCATGGAATCAAGTAACTATTTCTCTCTGGCAAGAAGGCATAAAATTTTTAGTAATTGCTGGATGGGACTTTTCAATCAATGTTTGACAAGCGTCCCATTATCTTCCATCTTACAACTGAACAACTTCCTCATTCTCTCTGAGTCCTTTTTCTCATCATCATCTTACCTGTCTCACCAACAGAAAGATTTCTTAGCCCTTGGTTTCTTCATGAGTTTGTGGTTCAGAAAATTGTCTTGCCACTTCCAGTAAGTTTTGCTCCTTTTGTCCAAGTGGCCTCAATATTTGACATCATAGAAGCTCCTATCTTTATTCTTGCGAAACTCATTAACTTGCCTCATTATCTTGAGGCAAGTCTTGGAAATAAGACTTTATTCTTATCAGAAATGTTATGCCTATGGCTAATGTAATGGCAACTATCCAGTTTTAAAATAAATAAAGATACTTGATTTACCATGCAATTCATGGAAGCTAAAAGGTGAATCCTATCGTGAATCTCCATTGATTTAGAGTAAAGCACAGGGAAGCTTACCATATAATTCTGTTGTAAAATGCTATTGATTTGCTGTACGATATATAGAAGCTCATGGTGTGGCTTTATTGAGAGACTCTTATTCACTGTGCAGTAGCATGAAACCAACTGAGTCACTTGATAGTGAAACCCTCTGATTTAATATGGATCCCAGAGGATTTTATTGTGTCACTCTAGGGTAACAAAACTTGAAATTTCATTAATTCATTGTGAATGTCTCAGGAGAAGCCCTCCGTAGCCTGAGATATGGCTCTAACCAACCATGAACAGTAGCAAGCACAGAGTTCTGTATGGAATTCATGAAAAAACAACCTCAAGAGAACAGTTTCTGGCATAAGATGTGTGTTGCTAATCTTCCTGTTAGTAAGAAAGATGAAAGATTTTATCCTCACAAAAAAAAGTGTTAATACCAAAGTTCATAGTATCAATTTGAAAGGAGAAATAACAATGTGATCATTCATTTTAAGATTAGCTTTATCTTATAAATACTTTGAGATTGCTTGTGAATATCTTAATTTGCTCAGGTTTTTTTCTATTTAGAAAAGTCTGTTAATCACTATTTGAACTACGTAGAAACTAAATGAGGTAGCACAAAACAAAATAGATTATTATACTGCGGATGATTTTTTAAAGTCTTCAGGAAAAAAGTCTTACAAGATTTTCAAATTTGAAAATTATATAGAAAAAAGATAAAATGTATAAAATTATATGTTTCTTGGTCTCAATGCTGTCATCAATTCATAGTATTTAATTTCTAAATTTAATTATAGGTATTCCTCATTGGATGGGAGAACAATTTTTTGTTTAAAAGATTATAAATCTATTACTCTTTAAAATAAGCTTGTTTTCTTTGAAATCTAATAAAATGAGCTCTTTTCAGAAGAAACCCCAGTGTCAAACATTATCTTTTTGTGTATGTTAAGTTTTTGTCCTTTATATAAATTATTCAAATCTGCCTTTCTCTTAACGCTGCATATTTCTTCTTAGACCTAACATGAAAATTATACTTGGTAGTAAGCAAATGAATGAATAGTCTTGCATTTCAGTCCTTTGTATTGTTCAAGAAATACAGGGTGATTTAGTATGCTAGAAAGATTCCTTTCAACTTCACAGGCAGATGAAAATCCATGCTACATAGGATTTCTTCCAGAAAGTTCCATTTGCAAAAGTCGTCCTCTTCTTACATGTGTGTAAAATATAACCATGAAGAATAATGTTTGAAGGACCGCTTGAATCTGACATACTATTATATTTTCTGTCAGTCAGACTACCTCTGAAGTGTGTTACAAGTAATAAAGTAAATTTTTAAAAACTATACACTAAGAAAAGAAAGAAGAAAGAAAGAAAGAAAGAAAGAAAGAAAGAAAGAAAGAAAGAAAGAAAGAAAGAAAGAGAAAGAAAGAAAGAAAAGAAAGGAAAGGAAGGAAAGGAAGGAAAGGAAAAGAGTAAAGAAAGAAGAGAAGAGAAGAGAAGAGAAGAGAAGAGAAGAGAAGAGAAGAGAAGAGAAAGAAGAGAAGAGAAGAGAAAGCACTCCCTTATCCTGTCCAAGAATTATTTGCAATGGGAAAGAGGAAAACAAACACAGAGGCCAGAAGACATCAGGGTTAAAGCTTAAAACTGGTCCCTATATTTGCTTCCTTTATACAACCCCACCATAAATGTCTCCAAGAGAACTCCTTTTTTTAAACCGTAGCCCCCAGCTGGGGAGGTCTCAAACCAGGGTAAAAGGAAATCCATGTTTTCTCTTGTCACAAAAAATAAATAATACTATGATTTGTTTGCAAATATTTACCGAATGTTTAACAAACGTCAGGCACTATTTCAGGGGCTTTCCATGCATTAACTAATTTAATCCTCACATTGACTTTTGAGGTTTTATTTTGAGCCTCCTCTAACAGATGCAGAAACTGAGCACAGAAAGTTTACAAAACCTTCACAAGGATACAGAGATAATGAGAGATAGAGCTGGAACTCAAGCCCAGAGTCTAATTCCAGAGACTGCACCATGGAAGACTCTGCACTAGGCTGCCCCAGTAGGCATAATGACTGCACTTTCCAAATTGCACATTTTGTGTGTTTTTATGTGGAGGCTTAGATCTATTGTGGATAAATACATTTCTTTCTCTCTCATTCCTGTGTGTGTGAATCTGATATGAATAATGCATTTCAGAAATTTCAGAATCTTTTACGGGAATGTGGACAAATGCAACATGTACAATGTGTTTCCTATTGTGAGTGTATATCCTGACCTAGCTGTTTCTGTCCTATGAAAAAAATGTGCTTATTATTACAGAGAATTAAGAGGCATTAAGAGAATTAAGAGGCATTGCATAACCCCAACTAGTACCAAACAAATACCATGTGACTTCTTGATCATGCAAGAATTTTGCCTCCTGGGAATATCAGATAGCTTAATAAGGTTAAATGTCCTGCCAAACCCAGTAAGTTGGGAGCCATTCAATCAGAGACTATTCTTTATTTTGTAGAGTCTCTCTCCTTCCTTAAAGGAGGAAGTGATGAACTGAAGTGAGATCTTTCACATGTCAAGAAGCTTTTCACTGTCTTAGCTGCAAACATGATTAATAGTCCTCACATTGGCCCTAATAGCACAGCAGATAACGTACTTTTTTGAAGCGTGTAAAAGCCTTTTTTGAGTATTAAGAAGATATCCTAGGTGTGAGAACAGCTGTTTGGCTCTGTAGCAGTTTGGAATAGCAAATGTTAGCCCCAGGAGCACAAGAAACTAGAAGCAGGGAAGTCGCTTCTCAAAACCAGCAGAGACTTTGTGTATTTTCCCCTTAGATTTGGGGCTTATGGAAATCTCTGTGAACTCCTGGACAGGTCTTGATCTTGCAGGTCAGTGCTTTTCAAATCTAAGCACGCAGAGGAATCCCCTAGAGTGCTTGTGAAAATACACGTTCCTGGGCCTGAGAGTTTGCATTTCTAAAAAGTTCGGAGGTGAGGTAATGTTTCTGCCATTGCAAGGATCCCTTTGAGCAGCTCTGAGCAGCACTGTGTTAGGGCATCCTTATAACTAATGTGATTCTCAAAGCTGCCTCACTTTCTCGCTATTTTTTTTCCTCTTCTCTCATACCAGTGAGGCAGAGAAACAGCTCTGGGAACCACAGGACATGCAGAAATAATTACTGTGCCCTGACCAAAATACCAAAACAAACTATAAGGCCACCATGCAGCATGGGGCTTCTTTGACTGGCACATGAGTATGAAAAACGAGTATCCCTGAAGTGAGAGAATCATTCTATCCCACTGTCTCCATGAGCTCCAACTGTGGCAAGCGACCTTGCCAACTGAATCCTCAGGGTGTTGTTTCGTACTAGAAAGAGAAGCCAAGACGATTTGAAGTAGACTGCATGTGGGGTCCAATTCAGATGCTCTCTGCAGATTTCAGTCAAGACATTTCTTTATTCTCTACTCAGCTTTCAGTTTCTGTTCATCTAACTCATAGCAAAGTTTTCAGTAACTGTTAGATGATTAAGTCATACAATCATTCAGTGTCACATTTTTAAAGGAATAGGCAAAGAAGCTTAGCACAATACATTTATGAAGCTTCTTAGCAATGTGATCTGACTTTATAGTCTTTTTTTTTTTTCTTAAGTAGGCACCACACCCAGTGTGGAGCCCAGTGCACGGCTTGAACTCACAACCCTGAGATCCAGACCTGAGCGGAAACCAAGAGTGAGACACTTAACCAACTGAGCCACCCAGGCACTCCTGTAGTCTTTTTAAGTTAAAAAGGGGGACAGGAGGAGGAATTATTGTAATACACCTGCTGCTATGGATAAGGAGGATATCCTTATTTTATCACTGGAGGAAACATGGTTCAAAGAAATTAGGTTACTTGCCCAAAATCACATGCCAAAAACAGAGAGCAATGGTGGACCAGCTGCAAACCAACGTGTGGGATAGGGTGACGCCATAGCCAACGCTGCCCAGGGGACTGTGTAGGCCCTTCCGTGGATGGAGGACGTGACAACTCAGAGGACCCTTAGTGCCAGGAAAAGGTGAAGCAACACTAACATGGACAGATGAGAGGTATTGGGGTGAGGGGGGAGCCCTGACTATGTGAGGAGAAGAGGCCACACGTCTCACCAGGCCTCCTGGGCTTAAACTATGGATGGCAACAGATGACCAGTAACCTGGCATGACAAGGGACTCTTCTAGTAGGAGGCCAGTGAAGACTGAAAGAATAGTAGAGGACTGATGTGTAGATTTTTACGCCAAAGGTCATGAGTTAAGCACTGGATACTGAGTTTGAGATGCCGGGGGGCAGGGGACATACAAATGGAAGTGCACTTTGGGAAATCAGTTTGGCAGTCGTCTGCTTGTAGATGGCAAGTGAAGGGATGGGACTTACCATGGACACTCACTGGCTTTTCATGTCATCCCGCAAGGATTCCCCCTTCTCTGTGCCCCACCCCCACATTGTAATAGAGAAAGCCATTATGACTGTACACTGTCACTTCTCCCTTGCAAGCCACAATTAACTGCATGAGTGGGTACACTGGCTGAATGGAACCAGACAATTTGGAATTGGACCTGAGAAGTCCAGCTTCAGGCAGGTGCTTATTGAACATAAGAGATAAGAATTTGGTCTGTGGTCCCAGCAGCCATTCTCCATTGTACAGAGAAAGAAACAGAGAGAGCCAGGCTACGACAAGAGAGAAAGCATAATGCTGGCATATAGAGAAACACAGGGATGAGAACAGAGACGTCCTGGTTTATCTGCAGTGCTTTGGTCCTTGATTAGACCCATTTCTGGGACCTTGCTGCATCCAAGTTCTTATGGCCCATAAGGCAAGGCATACTTCTACCTCTACCAGAAAAAAAACCCAAAACTTCTCTTTTATTTAATCAAGTTCAATATGGTTCCCATTACTTCAAATCAAGAGTATTAATCAATAAAAAGTAAAACCAAAAATAATAAGATTTACAGGGACACATTTTAGAGAGGAGGGGACTTTTAAGAGAGAGGAGAAGGATCCTGAATAATAACCAACAATAAATATCAGACAGAAGACAGAAGTTCACAGGAGATTGAGAAGTGGGGAGAGAGAGAAGAAAACCTAGAGCCTCTTACAAGTCAAGAGAAAACCATTTCAACAAAAAGGCAGAGGTCAGCTGTGTCCAATTCTACCTGCCAAGCAGTCTTGAAACATAAAGAAGGCGACATGGCCAGTGGCTTTAACAAGAGGGAGGGAGGTCACTGCTGACCTTGGTGAGAGCAGCTGGAGCAGATGGGTATGGACCTGTCAAGAGTAAATGACAACAGGAGGTAGAAAGAGCAAGGGTGGGGCGCCTGGGTGGCTCAGTCGGTTTAAGCATCTGCCTTCACTTTGGGTCATGATCCCAGAGTCCCAGGATCGAGCCCAGCATAGGGCTCCCTGCTCAGTGGGGAGTCTGCTTCTCCTTCTGCCCTTCACCCCACCTGCACATGCTCACTCTCTCTCTCTAATAAATTAACAAAATCTTAAAAAATTAAAAATTTAAAAATTTAAAAAAAAGAAAGAGCAAGGGTGTGTAACCTAATCAAAAATTTGATTTAAAATTGGAGAGTAGGAAGGGTACTTGGGATTAATAACAATTTCTCCCCCCTCTTGGGATGTGTGTGCATGTATTATACACATGGGAAATGGGTCAATGTGTTTAAATTCTGATGGGAAAGAAACATCAAGAATGGGCCATACAGGAGCTACAGCAGAGAAGGGGCAATTGGTAGCAGGAGGGCCTGAGAAGGCCAGAAGAGCAGGATCCTGAGAATATCTAAGAGACGCCTCTTGCATTAGGTGGCAAAGCAGAGGTGAAAGGCCGGTTCCCTGTCAGGGAATGAAGGAAGGGGAAGAACCCAACACAGCTGCTGTTTCTTCTCTCCTTCCTAACCACACTGTTTTCCTTCTTCAAGTCCTGGAGACACGGAGCTTGATAACCCTGCCATCCTGGGGGTTGGGGGGGTGCACGGGGTTGGCGGGGGGCACGAGGTTGGAGTCAAGGACATACAGACAAGATACAAACAGCCTGGAGACATGGAGCCTGATAATCCTGCCATCCTGGGTGTTGGGGGTGGGGGGGGACAAGGTTGGAGTCAAGGACATACAGACAAGACACAAACAGCCTTTTGTATTACTTGATCAATGGCATTCTCCTCTATGCTGTTTTGTTCTCTTCTGCAACATCTATCTGTCCTCAATCCATAGACATTTATAAATACGTCTTATTCTCTCATTGAAGTTGAAAATTCTTTGTGAAAGAGAAACATATGTTGTCCAGTTTTATACCTTCGTCTTCACTAATTCACGTGCAAATAGCTCTCAAAAACTTATTTAATAAGTTAAGTAGAAATGCTGTTTAGGATCTAAGTCAATAACAATCTAAAAATCTAGCCATCTTTTCTCACTTCTGACACTAAAGTTTAATTGTAAAAAGGTGAGTTGGCATATATGTTTTCTAGTGATCTCAGAAAGAAAACTAGCACTTTGTGGAATTTATTTAATTTATAGATGTTTTAGAGGCTTTTATAGGCTGATTCATTGAAATGAACCTCCAAATGAGTAACAAATTATAGCTAGGTTTTTATCATTCCTTTCATAGCTTATTAAATATTAAACATTTCTTCTTTAGTCCTTTTCAGAACTATTTATTCCAAATCCATTGCAGAGTCATCCAGAATTTTAAAAACCTGGATTAATTTCAGGCATCACATAATGAAGCTAATGTTTCCATGGTTTCATATTTCTAATGGCTCTTGAATCTACCCTTCAGTGTCAGTAATGTTATATCCTTCCAATGTTCTTTTCTTCTCTCCCCTGGCCCCAATATTGAGCCTGTACTTAATATCTGTTAACCTGAAGATATTCAAATGCAAGTCATGTGATTGGAAATGCATTTCTGCTGTTAGTATTTCTAATACATTTTTTTCAATTTCCATTCATTTAAGATCTGGTTACTTTCATGTTTAATATTAGGTTTCGTGATGAATTCTGAGCCAGCGATCCTGAGTGTTTGGTGGTACGCTGCCGCCCTCTAGCTTACTTTTGCAAAGTTCTCCACAATGTAACAATTTATTCAGCAAATCCCTTCTATATGTCCAATTGACAGATAATCCATTCGTTTTCAATGAATCATATGTTGGAAGTTCTCTTTGTACAGCTATTAATTAAAGTTATACATTTCTTTCCTTTCCAGATAAGATTAAATTATCAGTTAATCAACTGATCAAATTATAAAAGAAAAAAAAAGTCTTAAGAAAGAAAAAACTTTCTCATTGTGTGCCAGATTCTCAGCCAATTCTCTTTTCACCTTAATTTACACCTTTTCTCTTCAGGTAAGCTGACTGTTTTAAAAATCAATGTGCTTTCTTATCTTTTATTCCTTAAACAGCCAGAGAGAAGTATCAAATCTTCTATGCTCTCGGTGAATGCTGAACACTTGTCAAAGGATATTTCTGAAGATGGAACAAAATAATTTCGGTTCAAATTCCAAAGACTGTCAGAAACTTCAATTGGGTGTTCTTTATGTTCAAAAAATTATAAAACTATTTAAGGCTTGAATTACTATTCTTGTCTGAGAAAAGTTCTGAAATGGATGCTGTTGTGACCTGATACTCCTTTGTGATGAGATCTTCCGATCTGGATAGAGGTATCTGCTATTTATTACCTGAACAATTCCACAATTGGTTTGCTGGGATTTATTTGTCGTTGAACATATTGACTAAACCTCAGTGCAATGACATTAAATTGAACCACATATTAACAAAAACGGAAGGTATGTTTATTTAAGTATCTACCTGTACTTTGGTGCCCAAAAGCCTTAAAATTGAAATATGATGTGCAGCTTAATTTTCAGTGTTGTTCTTGGCTGGAACTGTGTAGAGAATGACATTTGGGTATAGCGTAGAGACCGTGATGCTCCAAGGATGGAAACCTGGATCAGATTCTCGCTTCTGTTAACACTTAACTTCTGAGTCTTACCTCTCTTACACTTAACTAGTAAACTAAGGGCAAATATCCATTTGCATTTAGTACAATATTTATTTGCCTTTATTACAATAATTAAAAAGTCATGATATGATTCTCTACTTCCTACACTTAAAATAATGACCATACCATGCTCATGAAATTGTAGAAACTGTCAAATGAGGCAGTGAATGAGAGAGCACCAGCATTATGCATGCTCGGTACAAGGAGCCTAATAAAACTTTGTTTAATCTAAATCTAATATAAACATTAAATTGTTCCTACTCTTCGGATTAAGGAGCAGTCTCTGCTTTTTATCCCTTTTCCCCTTATCAAAGTTTTCCCCTCACGGACTGTTTTGTTTTGTTTTTTTTGTCTTTTTGCAAATTCTAGCTATTTTAAGCAGAAAACGAATTTATTAAGAGATATTAGGTAAGTCACAGAATCTAGGAGGGTCAGAAAATCAGGTTTAGAAGCTACGCTGACTTTTGCACAGAGACCCCAAGCCACTGTCACCGAGCAACTGTCCCACCAATGCCACCCCAGGATGCTACCACAGGGACTCTTGTCACAGCTGCTTCCTCAGATTTACCCAGAGTGGAGTCCATGAGGGTTGAATGATTGCATCACGATTGGCAGAGTCTGCACCACGGCTGCAAGACGACCTGGAAAGTTGAGGTTCTAACTTCTACCTTGGACGACGACAGGAGACAAAAGGTGAGGAATTCTACAAACATAAGAAAGTTACTGAAGGATTCAATGTGGCCAAAAAGCATGATCACTCCACTCTGCTCTCTGTTTTTTATGATCCCCATCAAGCTGATCAAATTGTTTACTCAAGAGTTCCTAGAAATAGAGAAGCTGAAGAAGTTCATCTAATGGCAGAAATTTCAGGGCTAATAACAAACCACAAATCATTGATTCTCTCAGCTGTCCCCATTTCTCCTTTTCACTCTCTCTGGGCATGAGAATATGTGTGACAGTATTACACTATACAAGGATAGAACTGTATTATGCCTACACTATATACAAATTGATTGATTGATTGGCTGACTGATTGATTTAACATATATTGAATTCCAAAACATCTGCAAGAGATAAGAAATATAAACACAAATAATAATAAGATCTGTGCCCTTCATTCTTGAAACTCACATCCTACTTGGAAATCCATCCTATAAACTGCCAACTATAGGCGACCTGAGAAACACTTTAACAGAAGATGTAGGGCATTGTGCATGTATGTAACGAGTGGAGACACTTGGAGTAGGAAACCTAAGATTAAAGGTACTGTCCAATAATACCTATATTGCAAACATATTGGCAAATCTATTTTGTTAAACAGGAGACTGGAGATATGTCAATAAACTGTTGTACATTGCTGATAAGTTCAGACCTTACTGTGCACTTTCAATTTTTATTCATATTAAAGTTTTCAGATCTTTCATTGCCTTCAAATCATCATTTCAAGCTTCGTTATTATTCAGACTCTGTAAAATGAAATTTTAGATCATAAAGTGTCCTTGAAAATAGAAACTTCTTACTATGATACTAATGTTTTAGTTTCTAGTCTTAAAACATTATAGTTTTTAATTTACATTTCTTATGTATACTCATTTAATAACCAACTTTAAATTCAGTAATCACATTTTCCCCTAAGCTTTGATTAGAACAATTATAGTAAATGAAAATAAGAAAGTAATTTCTGTAAAGAGATTCATAAAGCATCCTTTTCCAGCCATAAAGCATCCTTCCAAATAGTTTTTTTCAGCATTAGGTCTACCAAAAAAAAAAAAAAAAAAAAAAGATTCTGTTCTGCTGAAGATAAACAGATCCAAAATGCTTTCACTGTCTGCTCATCTTCTTTTTCTGGGTCTAGCCTGGTACGAAGGCTTAGCACACAAAATGTGCCCAATAAATGCTGTTGAGTGAGTATCTGGCCCTCTTGCTAAGACTAAAAAGGTAGAAGCATCAGCAGAAAGTCTCCTTAGAGGGGCGCCTGGGTGGCTCAGTTGGTTAAGTGTCTGCCTTTGGCTCAGGTCATGATCCTGGGGTCCTGGGATCAAGCCCTGTGTCAGGCTTCCTGCTCAGCAGGGAGTTTGCTTCTCCCTCACCCCCCCATCCCCCTCTCCCGGCCACTAGCCACTCTTGCTCTCTCGTTCTCTCTCTCTCAAATGAATAAATAAAAAATCTTTAAAAGAAAAAAAAAGCCCCCTCTGAGATAGAAAACTTGGGACAGATAAAAGAGATAGAAAAGAAACAGATAATTGAATTTTTTACACCTACCCCATTTTTCTTTAGCCCCAAACTTTACTCTTGGTCCATGTTTACTTTGGGTTTACCTTACAAAGCAAGAATATACATCAGCATACACCTAAGGGAAATCTCTATGAAGATGGCCACACCAACTTACTGATTGGTAACACATGGCTGAATATTTTCTGTCAACTCACTGTGGTACAATTAACATTGAAGATATTATTCTTAGTTACATAATTCCCTCACACCACCATCCTGAATATTATGTTTTTTTAAGTTATGCTAATATGATGTAAGGGGGGGAGGCTACAAACAACTTGATCAGCAGAATTTTTATAACATCTTTTATCTATTGTGGAAAAGTCAAGCCAAAGCACTAGCCATGTTTCATGAAGGCCCATGGACGACCAAGGTGTCTCTACAGCTCTGTTAGGGTGGGAGACAGTACAGTTTTTTTACATGTGTGGATCCCTCTAATTCAGATTCTCCTCTCCTCTCAAAAAGCAGAAAGACTGAGGGGCACCTGGGTGGCTCAGTCAGTTAAGTGACTGACTCTTGATTTCGGCTCAGGTCATGATCTCAAGGTCCTAAGATCGAGCCCCGCATCATCGGTCTCCACACTCAGCGGGAGCCTGCTTAAGATTCTCTCTCTCCCTCTCCCTCCGCCCCTCCCTCCTGCTCAAGAGTGCATATTTGCTCCGTCTCTCTCAAAAAGGAAAAAAAAGTGGAAAGATTGAGGAAGTGGTCTTTCATTGTTTATTCTATCTTTATTCTTTCATCCCCAAACTCCTCAAATATTTCCCCATACACATACATACACATACAACCAGACACATGCACTCACACACACACACACACACACACACACAGTCACACTCGCAAGTAGGAAGGTAAGTTTTGTCACAGTAACAAAGACAAAAATTACTGTGCCTTAAAGGAGATAGTTTATTTCGCTCCCTGGTAAAAATCTGAATGTAGGCAAATCTGCTTTGTGAAGCAGAGCTTCCTCCTTGTTACTCCGTCTTGCCTGGGCTCCGTTCCCAAGGGCATTACTCTAGCCACAACACCTGCAGGTTAGCCAACTGGAAGGGCAAAGGCAGAAGGATAGAGAAAGGGCAGGAAACAGAGTATCTGTCCTTTAAAGAAGTTTCCCAGAGCTCCATACAACACTTCTACTTACAGCCCTTTGGCCTGAATCTAATAACACAGCCACATTCAGCCACAGTGGGAACGCAGAAATGTGATTTTTATTTTCCATAGTCTGTTCCCAACTGACACATTTAGGTGTTATTCCTGAGAACAGAGGGAGAATGGATATTGGCAAATAACTAGCAAGCCGCCATGGGTTTGGGTCTTCCCAACTATCCTTCCCATGACAGAATGAGTGGGATTTCATCCTCACATGGTTCAGGGCAAATTCCTTTTCTTCTCCACCCACCCTGCACTCTCTTTTCCTCTACCTTTTAATCCACCAAGAACATTATTCTTATGTATCCAGACACACTTCTCCTGCTCAGGGGAGCAAAGAGGGGATCAATTAGTGAAGGCCAGACGACTTTTACTATTTAAGCTACTGGGTACTATGAATTTGAATAGGAGGATCTGAGCCAAATCTAATCCCCTGCCTTTGTGTTTGCTATCTAAATTGAGACCACTGTCAGTTTTAATTGAACATAAAATCTCCTGTTTGATCCTAAGGAGGAGAATAGCGTTTTCGTTTGCTAGTCAGTGGATTTTGGATTTCTTCCCCAAAGAAGCTAAACTTTAGTGATAGTTACAACATTATCTCATTCAAATGAAGGTCTGGAACATTTAATATTTTCCGGGACATATCGACCTCTGTGGGCAGCAGAACCAGTCATTTAAATACAAATTTAAGCTACAAACATAGCCCTGGTTATGTAGACAGTTGTTCTCACACTTCACAAAGCACTACAGGTGTCTTTGAAATCGTAGCTTTGAAGAACAGAAGAGAGCATGAAGAGCCCTCCCATCCCCAAGCACACACCCATTCCACCTGTGTTTTATATCTGAGATATGATATATGAGATATTGTTTAAAGAAAAGTTTTCATGACTTTCAAATATTTGACCTCATTGTTCCCAGCCAAATTTTATTTCTTATGGATTTGTTTCTTGTGGACATAATGTCCTTGAAATTCCTAGGAGTTTCAGGAGCTAGTAAAGAAGGGTACAAAGAAGGGATATAATGTGAAAGCTTCTGCTAACTTGTCATCATGACATATTTTTGAAAACTTATTTAACTTATTTAGAAAGATCACAATGATGCTGGCAAAATTTGCTCCACAAAGCAGAGCTTCCACCTTGTTACTCCGTCTTGCGTGAGCTCCACTCCCAAGAGTGTTCCCCTAGCCACATTCCCGGCAGGTTAGCCCATGGGAAGGGTAATGGCAGAAGGATGGGGAAAGGGCAGGAAACAGAGTGTCTGTCCTCTATATGTCTAGATTAGTGAGATTGTATTAGTAAGCATTTTTGTCTCCCTGGCAGTCACAACATATGTGCATAATTGAAATTCTTTTTTTTTTTTTTTAGTCATTTACACTTTGCTTTGTAATTCTTAAGGCTTTTTTTTTATTGTGTGAATGTATCTGTTGCCTGAAATAACTGAATATTTCTATCTAGGTCAACATACACAGAGGAAATGATGACTGACTGACAAGACCTGGGAAATTTGCATATTACAGCTGCACCACAACTTTATTGTTTGTTTCTACTATCAGAATCCTCTCGGCGGTCCCACTTCATCTGTCAAATATTCCATGGGGACAAAGAAGAGCGAAAGCCTATGTAGTCCTTTTGTTGTTAATTATAAAAATCCAATCTTTTCTTCCTGGGAGATCAGCTACTTAAAAAAAAAACCACATCTCCAAAAGAATAGTTAAGGGTTCTAGTCTAAATAAAATATTCTAAGAATTTATTTCTCTCAGCATCTGTTTCTTCATTTTCCAACTCATATTTTTTCATGGCAACAAAATAGCGAATAAAAGTTTCCCCCAGGGCCTGTCTCAGACACTGATCTTCCTCCAGGGCCACAAGAGCGTCTTCCAGTTTCAAAGGGATCTC
Source organism: Halichoerus grypus (assembly GCF_964656455.1). Lineage (NCBI taxonomy): Eukaryota > Metazoa > Chordata > Mammalia > Carnivora > Phocidae > Halichoerus > Halichoerus grypus. The sequence goes on along the minus strand of NC_135720.1, from coordinate 90,588,871 downwards.
GGAAGATTTGGCCTGATAGAAGTCTGTGCTGACATCCGGACCGGCCAGGACACCATCACTGCTTTGAAGTCCATCCAAGCCTGCAGCAACGGTCGCCGCCAGCACCAGGTATGGATTTGCAGTCGCTGAGCCCAGTTTATTTTCTATCCGGGTGCCTTTCTCACCATGACACTTGATATTAAAAGCACAGCTGTTATCATTGTATCCCCACGTTGTAGGCACACTATCCTTGAGGTCTTTACTCTCCTTGGAATAACGCTTTCGGCAGCTAACAGCGGGAGCCATCAGGCAGCTGAGGGCAGCAGAGTGCTTCAAGAGCCCTGCCAACCATTTTTTCCCAGTGATCGTGAGCTCCTCAACTCCGGAATTGATGCAGAACATATTTTTCTTCCCCCCGACATCCCAGAGACTGTGAGACAAAATTCCTGAATTGCAGAATCCAGTCTCGATGAAAAAGCTAGCGATGTAATTATATTTCCTCGCAACTTCTTTGACACCTGTTCTGAGGGTGAATGCATTATCAGCCGCATTGATGCCAAATTCGGGCAAAAAACAGATTTCCATCTGACCGGGCCTGGTAGAGGAGGAAAAACTCTCGACATTGGCTCCGGTGTGATACAAGCCATCAACGAGTTCCTGGATGAAAGGCTGGTCATGATTATTTAGCAATGTTGAAGCAGGAAAAGAGATGGTCTTTGAATTGATAATTTCGGGCACAGCAAAAATGCAAAAATCATAGATGAAGGCAGAGAGCAGGGAAAAGCCAGAGTCCTGCAGCTGGTTCAGCTGGCTCTTGGCGATGTACCGTGGGGAAGTCAAAAGAGGCTCCCCAGTCACAGTGAATGTGTCGCATATCACTCTGGCAGTTCTTTCAGCCCACGGCAAGACCCGGAAGGTTGAGAGCTCGGGCATCAGGACGATGTCACTATTAAAACATGTTGCCCTTATGTGATCCACTTCCTCGTCCTTAGGATTCGGTATCAGTTCAAGATAACCTCGGGGCATGCAAACGCCATGGATCACTTTTTCCTAAAGAAATTGAAGGACAGAGCAATCAGGTTTTGACACTTGAAAGCAAACGAAAGGGTGGGGTGGAGGGGGGCACACATTGCTAATGAGGGAAAAAGAAGTCTTTAACATATGTTGATTAACACTAGCTTAATATCAATAAATTTTAAATATTTTATTTTTTAAGATATATTTATTTATTTGAGAGAGAGAGAGAGGCAGAGAGACTCTGGAGGGCAGGGCAGAGGGAGAGGGAGAGAGAGAATCCTCGAGCAGACTCCCTGCTGAGCATGGAGCCCTCACACAGGCTTGATCCCACAGCCCTGAGATCATGACCTGAGCCAAAATCAAGAGTTGGTGGCTTACTGGACTGAGCCACCCAGGGGCCCCCAAATTTAAAATATTTTAAAATAAACCCCTGAGTTACTGTTACAAACAACTCTTAATATGTTTAGCCTTCAAGGCTTTATATGCTTTGGGGTCTGAAAATAGCAGTCATAAATAAAAGGTACAATGATAAAGAAAATGTCTTTATAGCAAATGACAAAAGTAAAGCCTTGTGAAATTACTTGAAATGATCATAACCTAGTCCTTTTTAAAGTACTTTTTATTTTATGGCATAGTTGCTAGTATCTCAGATAAGGTTTTATTTTAGCTTATTCTATTGTAATCCCTATAGTTAACTGAGAATTCTCAGCCCTTCCCAGAGACCTGACGGTGGTCAGGCCTAGGACACACAGGACAGTCATCCTAACGAGGAGCCTGGTCTGCTGACAGCTGCAATCCTCTCTGCATCCACTTCTACAACCCACTCAGAATGAATACATCATAGCCTCCCAGTCCCAGAAACTTTGCCTGTGAGTGTGGACCTATCTCTCCAAAGCTATAGTTCCAAAACGTGATATCGCCTTCAGGTCAGCCACCCACTGGGTGTCACCAAATCTGACTTCTAGGCCTAACTCTTTCATTCGCCACTTGTGCAAAGTTTGGCAAATCACTGGACTAAGTGCATCGGCTTCCCGGTTTGTGAAACAAAAGTGTTAGACTAGAAGGTTGCTAAGGCACTTTCTAGTCATAGACCTCTTGGTGTCAGTGGACTTGGTCATTTATTTAACTTTTGCTATATGCCAGACAACGGGGACATGATGAGGTTATAAAGTTGAGCAGATACGTAAAACAGTTTCTAGAAATTGTGTCATAGCAATATAACAAGGCTTTGTGGGTTGAAGATTACATTAATAGTAGGGGAATTGCTAGCTATAAGGTTTGGTTCCCATGATGTCAGTGTGTATCATGAGGTTAATAAAACATACTAACATTCTGTAAGCCAAATTGTTTCTTCTATTACCTCCAATCCCAAAGAGCATAGCTCCCAAAGAGGGGCTGATGCTAACAGAGACCACACTGGTCACTCTTCTCCTTTGACTGCAAGCCATTGCCTCCCTCACTTGCCACCATCTATCCATATACTTTCAAATGCCATTTGACTTGGCTGATCCAAATCTGCTTTTGCCGGTAGTAAAGTTCGGAAAGTCAAGCACTCTTCAGTACCTGCTTAATTTTTTCAATTCCCTCAAGGACCTGTATACACACACACACACACACACACACACACACGCACAGAGGCATTGTGGAATTTTTGAGTACTTTAGTATGAAATCCTTTCATGTGAATTTTTACTATAAGAATGTTATTTCCCTACTTTTCAATTTTTTAGTTTGAAAATCTGTATGTTAGCTCTGTATATTCCTAAAATGAAGGGTAATGTATTTTATTCATGAGACTTCCAAGAGTTCCTGCAATTGAAATCTGTGTTTGTATTCACCTGGTTGTGAACAATAGGGAATAACTTGTTACCATTTCATTCCGCTAGGCCTTCACAAATTTAAAGAATAGGAAAAAGTCACACTTCATTCTTCAGACTATTTAATCTCTATTTTTCTGAGCACTCTTTTTTAACACTGTCATTTTCTTTCTTCTTTTTTGGACATTCTGAATTCAAATGACTCTTTATTAGTGGTGGGAAATACATAAATGTACATAAACATGCCTTGCTCATGACAACAAATTATCTTAAAGTGTGTTTATAAATATAAAGCACTAGGACAACTTCATACTCTAATATAGATCACCAGGGATTCAATAAAAACTCTTGCAAAATAGCTCAAATCTCTATGATAACGGAAATTTGGACCACAGTAAAGGCCACCAAAGAATTAGTTATAAATTCTATTGCAATATATCATGTTTTGATTAGATCAAAGAGAGAAAGAATCCACATTATCTGCATATAATTTAAATGTAAAAAACTAGTCTTTTACTAGAACAGAGACAGTGTAAGTTAGTTGTAAGGTTTAATCAGCTAATGTTTGTAAAGCATTTAGCACAGTGCCAGGCATATGATAAGTTTTCTTTAAAAAGTAGATACCATCATCATCAGAGTTTCCCCATCTGGCCTTTTCCAATTACATAACAGTCTTTTCCTCTATTCTTAGTAGGTGGCTTATTTTTAAAAAATCAATATTGTTTCTTTAGTAAGGAAGAATGCTTAGCTCAAATAAAGAATAAAAAGAAATATAAAAGCTGAACTGGGTGAGCCTAGCTGGCTCAGTCGGTGGATCATGCAACTCTTGATCTTGGGGTTGTGGATTTGAGCCGCACGTTGGCTGTAGAGATTACTTAAAAATAAAATCTTAAAAAAAAGAAAAAAAAGCTGAGCTGGAGGCTGTAGGTGCAGTAAAAAAGGGAAAAGAAGGAGGAGGAGCGGGGAAGGAGGAGATTGGAACTGGAAGTGAAGAATCACAGCTGGACATCCCAGATCTGCCTCTAATTGCCTGTATAATTTTAAGAAAGCTTTCCTTAACTTTTCCGGGCCTCATTTCACTCATCTATAAATGAATCATATGGATTATATTACCTCCTATATCCCCCTTCATGGTCTAACTATAATTTTTAAATTGACATTTTATTTTCCACAAATAGCAAAAGGTTTAAAAATTACTTTAGAAAGATTGAAATTACTTTTCACTAAGTTATAGGCAAATTTAAATCATGGACTCCATTCTTTGTTTAATGAGTTCCCCACACAGAATTGTATTTATATCAGACACATGTTGTTTATATTGTTTTGCACAGCTGAACTTATTTTTTATGTCCATTTGCAATAAATTTTCCAAAATGAATTAATTTTAAATTACAAATACTCATGATGTAAATATTCACTATTACTTATACCTTCACAAGTTCCAAAATGAATTTAAAGTGTTTTGTTAAAAAATAAATAGATACTATGTGATCATTAAATGAGAATAAAACAATGACTAGGTAATGAAATGAGAAAGTGAATTTGTATTAGCAAACTAAGGCTAAAAATAAATACAGCAATTGAGAGGAAGTATGATAAGTTATATTAAAATTCTTATAATAGACAAACTTTTTCCCTGTGTAAACTCCAGAAGAAAAAAATTGATTCTAATATATTGGACATTGAATGAGATAATGGAAAGTATTTTCAATAGTATTAAAAAAAAAAAACCAATGCAGACATTTTCTTTTTATGTCAATTATATCAATCCCCAGCAAGTGTAGGGAGCATATTAAATTATATTTTCATAAAAGAATTTCTTTAAGGAACTAAAATAATATTCTAAATATGTAGCTTTTGAGATGCCATTAGTGGAATAAATGATGAGGGTTTGACAAAAACTGAATAGCAAACAGTTTTATATTGAGGTCTCCGGCAAGTGCCTGAAGTGCCAGTTGTGTTTTCTTACTAATTGAAAGAAATTCAGATAAATTAGATTCTCTGCCTGTTCACAGTAAATTTCACATTTTCTTATCAAAATTAACCAACATGTATTCTTGCCTGGATGAAGAGAAAACAATGTCTGCAGGCAGGTCTAAAGGATTTCTTAAGAAACAAATTTGGGGGGGGTTGTGTCTTTTTTTTTTTTCATTATTATTAAGTATAGTTGACATACAATGTTATATCAGTTTCAGGTGTACAACATAGTGATTCGACAATTGTACACATTATGCTGTGCTCACCAAGATAAGTGTAGTCACCATCTATCACCATACAATGTTATTACAATATTATTGACTATATTCCCTTTGCTGTACTCTTCGTCCCCATGACTTAATTATAACTGGAAGTTTTGTACCTCTTAATTGCCTTCACCTATTTCACCCATCCCCTACCCCTTACCCTCTGGAAACTATCAGTTTGTTCTCTGCATTCATGAGTTTGTTTCAGTTTGTTTGTTCATTTGTTTTGTTAGATTACACATGTAAGTGAAATCATATAGTATTTGTCTTTCTCTGTCTGACTTATTTCACTTAACCTAGTACCCTCTAGCTCCATCCATGTTGTCACAAATGGCAAGATCTCATCCTTTTTATGGCTGAGAAATATTCCATTGTATATGTATACCACATCTTCTTTAGCTATTCATTTATCAATGGACACTTGGGCTGCTTCCATATCTTAGCTATTTTAAATAATGCTGCCATAAACATAGGGGTGCGTATATCTTTCCAAATTGATGTTTTCATTTCTGAAGGGTAAATACCCAGTAATAGAATTACTGGATGGTATGGTATTTCTACTTTTAATTTTTTGAGGAACCTCCATACTGTGATTTTCCACAGTGCTTACACCAATTTACATTCCCATCAACAGTACACAAGGGTTCCCTTTTCTCCACATCCTTGCCGACACTTGTTATTTCTTGTCTTTTTGATACCAGCCATTCTGACTGGTGTGAGGTGAGATCTCATTGTCATTTTGATTTGCATTTCCCTGATGATGAGTGAAGTTGAGCATTTTTAAGAAACAAATTTGAACCTGTTGGAATTCTTTTAAAAAGTATTTTTGAAGATGCCCAGTTCTTCCCAACATAAAGCAAATGAGAAAATTACAATTGGATACTAAAGTGATAAAAGTAAGATATACCTTAAAAATAAACTTAGAGGTTGCTTAACTTTGGTACTTTCATATATAATACTAACAGATGTCCCTTCCTTCTAAGAAATGTTTCAATGACACAACAAATCCTTCATTAAAACAAATACATGACATAAACTGAAAAAAATCTCAGAAAGTCTCAAAACATATCCAAAAATACAATATTTCTTGATATCACTATTTTCAAGAACTTAATGATATTTATTAAGTCATCCAACAACAATAGAGTATTTTCTTATCAGAATTAGAACCTGAAATGGGTATGTTTTTTATCTAGCAAATTCTTTCTATTTAATCTTTTTTTTTTTTCATTTTATATTTGCTCTTGGGTCTTCTGTTGCAATTTTCTCATGTCAAACAAAATATAATCTCCATAACTGCAGTAAGAGAGAAAAGATAATTCTATGGAGGGAAATTATTCAAGGCCGAAAGTCTAAAATTACCTGTCTTAATTAGTTTTGTATTTCTGTTGGGTAAAGGAATTGCTATTTGGGCCCTGAAAGTATATGTTCAGCTCCTTACAGAGCAATAACGTGTTTGGGGAGGGACAAGGGAAAAAACAAAATAAATTATTGGTTTTCAGCTTTAATTACTGTATAGATTACAAGAAAATAAGAAAGAGTAGTAAGGACCATTTGCTTGCTCGTGGTCATGAAATTACATTCAATCATAACTCTACCTGTAAAACTCACTTGGAAAAACTGTGCAGGGATACTCTTAGATCTGGACACACCATGGAGGTCTGTTGCTTCAAATCGCACAAACTGAAGGTGATTTTTGGACATCTCTTGTTTAATGTGCTTCATTCTAGAGGAGATATAAGGTGTGGTCGGAATTTGAGTGCCGTCCCTGGTGTTATCTGTAGAATAGAAGATGGCCCTAAGTCATTAGATCATGATGAACTGAAAAACAAACGGAGGCTACAGAGTAATGACTTAGGCATCATGATTGTTAACAAAATCATCATATACTCATGTCATTGACCTACAGTTGGAGATCTTACCTTTCTTACTCTGCTTTTACCATATTCCCAAGAACGTGGTCTCTAAACAGCCTAAGAGATTGTTTAGCACTTGGGGCTAAGGGTAAGTTAACATTATTTGAATAAGCATAGAGCAATATCATATGTAAGTACTTAACGGAAAATGCCTTTGCTTGTGGAAGGTAGGATACGTTTGCATGACTTGATAGCTTAGGCACCATACAAGTCTGTATCCAGAGGACTATCATCAAAAAGCCTGAGCTTCTTGAACTAACTGGTAATACCTAAATTAAAAGTTCCCGTATGATTAAAGGCAAAATTGTTTGGTTTTTGTTTATCTTCTGCGGATTTGCATTTTTTGTTTTTTGTTTTGTTTGCCAAAAGGGCTTTATAATGGCATCTGAATCTAAGACATCTACATGTCTCTGTCAAATTTAAACCTTAATATGGGTATAAATGAGCAAATAAAATTGTTTTTCAAGGATGAGAGTGTAAGAGATGAAAAGTCTAGACTGATTACTCAATTTTTAAAACCAAAAACCTAAATATGTATATTTAAGATAGACTGCAAATTCTACAACTTCAGAGCTAGAAGAGAGTTTGGCAATAAATCACCTAATCCAACCGACTTGCTGGCTTGAGTCCTAGAGAGGTACAACGAGGTAGTCCAAATCACTCTCACTTCATTGCCAAAACTGAAGCTACAAACCAGACCTCTTAACTCCCAGTGGGTGACTCATTACCATAAAATGAATGAATATATCCAAAGCATATAAAAAGGTCAGGCACGTAGTACGTATCACAAATGTCAGCTACCGTCCAAACTTTCAGAAGAGATTGCAGACCACAGAGATTCAACACAAACACTGACACCGTCTGCCTCCCTCAGAATCCTGCCTGTGCCCTAGACGCTTTCTTACTTCTCTGAGCCTGGGCTTTCTCATTGATACAATATTATCCACTTCATAGGTTTGTTGTGATGATTAAGCAAGTTATTTAACAGTTCCTAGCAGACATTAAGCACCATATAAGTGCTTCTTAAACACATAAAGTGAACACAATTACTCTACCCCTGGTAATAGTACCATGATCATGTCTGAATCTGAATACCCATCAATCTGTCACGTCACCGATGTTGAGCACCTATAATTTTAAAGTGATACCTGAATATCCTTTTTTGAGATATAATTGGCTTTAAAAATAAGCATAAAGATTGACAGTTTAAAAACACAGATTAAGTAGTTTTTAAGTACATGAAGCATGAGGAAAACAAATTACTGGTTCCACCTATACAAACATATTAGAGATAATGTCCTGTCACTGATACATTTGGCTACTCTGAGACTCCTGAGGCTTTATAACTACCTTCCATTTAACACAAACAATTAAGCTGTAGCAATTAAAATGTTTCATGCTAAATTAGCAGTTGCTGTCTTCCCAACCTATCCTGAAGAATTGGGTGTTCTGCCCAAGTTGAACAATTCTCCTTACAGAAAATAAAATAAATAGCATTTTAAAATATGGAAAATTTCAGACAAGCAGTATTCTAAAAATAATATGGAATCACATACAAGCTATAAATATTTTAAAAACATAAAAAACATAAAAAAAATCAGTAGGCATCTCCTACTAAAGGAGCAAGGTCATGGGCTCACCAGTAATATGATCACAGACAATCTTATTAGTTCTTTGCCTTATCTGTATCTTCTAATGTTTCTACAATAAATATGCATTCTTTTAAAATAAAAAAAAAAATGCATCCACTCAAGATAGGTTGTTTAGTGACCATGTACTATTTATATTGGACATATCTCTAGGAAGAAGCCAGAAAAAGCCCTGCCCCCATAGAGCTTTTATTATTGAATGGAAGAACTATAGACAATACATATGCCATCGAATGCAAAGGCAGAATACTTTGCCACGGTTAAAAGTGCTGAAAATAAATAAACATAATCACCTGGAGTATTAATTCTATGAGACTTGATCACAACGTAGACAGGTCTAACCCCTGATTCACTTGAAGGTCGCCAAGTTGCACTATGGCTGGACAGTAAGTATTAGTTTGCTAGAGCTGCCATAACAAATACCACAGACCAGGTGGCTTACACAGAAATTTATCTTCTTACAGTGCCAGAGGGTAGAAGTCTAAGGTCAAAGTGTCAACAGTGTTGGTCTCTTCTGAGAGCCTCTCTCGTTGGCTTGTAACATGATCTTCCCTCTGTTTGTGTGTTCTAATCTTCTCTTCATACAACAACACGAGTCATGTTGGACTAGGGCCTACCCTATAGACCCCATTTAACATTAATTACTTCTTTTAAAACCCTATCTCCACATACAGCCACCATGTGAGGGATGAGGGGATAGGACTCCAGCCACCTGTGAATTTGGGGGAGATGCAATTCAGCCCATAGTAATATATCATCCCATTTCCATTTTCTTCAGAGTCCTCATCCCCACCCACCGTATTGTAGAATCACGTGCTTACTTTCTTCCTTCCCCACTCGCATATCAGTTCCAGGAGAAAAGGGGCTCAGCTTTACTTGTAGCTATATCCCCAGTACCTGCAGCCATAGAACCATATCACAGATGCTCAATGACTATTCCCTTAATAACGGGGTGTGTGAGTAAATTAATTAATTAATACACCCTGGGTGATTTGACCTTGTCTAATTAACAAGTGGAAATTGGCATCACATATTTCAGTAAGTATCTTAAGCATCATTTTATTCATTTGAAAGTTTAATTCTTTCATCAAATATGAGAACTCTATCCCATCTAATTTAATTTTCAAAGAATCAACTACTCTTACTGAATCATTGTCTGAATTTCTTTTCTTCAAATAAATCATACTTGTTAGTTACAATTAAACCTTTTGGTCAGACCTTCCCAGATGCACATGATGAATAGCAGGCAGATAATTGCTAGTTTGGGGACTCATTTGTTTTTCTTACAGTATGGTTCCTGGGAGGTGTTCTCCTTTCCCATCCCCTCAGAGGACTAATAAATTAAATCAATCTGCTTTTACAGAGGAAGTTTTCCTGCTGTGAGTATTTAGGGGAAAAAAATAAGAAAACACTAAAAAAAATGAAAAATTAAAATAAAACCTCAAAGCTCTATAGCAACTAGAAGGCCTTGGAGAAATGTTGTCTGTGTGTGACAAGCCATGGTCACTTATAAAAGGCAGCTTGAATAGACATTGAGCTTTCAGAAATACCAACTCAAAAAGGGAAAAGTACATTCAAGAGTATATAAAACAAGGGCCACAAACTCCAGAAGAGCCAATGTGGCCAGCAGATGTCTTCTTACTAGTTGTCCCAGTGTTTGGAAACTTTTAAAATAGTCAACACCTACATATCTGAAAATTTTGTACAAAAATCTTGAGTTCAAGCTTCTCTTGAAGACACTAAATTTGGTAACACTGGGTGGTTATTTCTCCATAGCAACCACTGGCTAGAGCTCTGAGGTGGCCTGAAACAGGGCATATATCCTCTAATCCAGGATTGGCAAATGTTTTCTATAAAGGGCCAGAGAGTAAATATTTGCAGCTTTGTAAGCCATACGGTGTCTGCTGCAACTTCTCAACTTGCCATTGTAACACAAACGCAGTCATAGACAACACGTAAACTTTATTTACCAAAAACGGCCAGCAGGCTGAATTTGGCCTGTGGGCCACAGTTTGTCAAACTCTGTGCTAGTTTCTCTCTCTTTCTTTTTTTTAAGATCTTATTTATTTATTTGAGAGAGAGAGAATGAGAGAGAGCAAGCACATGAGAGGGGTTAGGGTCAGAGGGAGAAGCAGACTCCCCACTGAGCAGGGAGCCCAATGCGGGACTCGATCCAGGGACTCCAGGATCATGACCTGAGCCGAAGGCAGTCGCTTAACCAACTGAGCCATCCAGGCGCCCCTCTGTGCTAGTTTCTCACAAGCCAGCCTCACTGACCGTTTCCTTACACCAGCCCATCTCAGTCATTTGTATTATTTACTTGGCCCCTGTGGCATTTGGACTGATAGTGCCTGACGCTAGGCTGTCGGTGCTCATCTTCATTTCACGGAGAAATTCACGAAGCCAACGCACAGAGAAATGCAGAGATGAGAGATGCCATGATAGGTAGAACTGCCCACAAAGAAGTTCACATCCTAAATCCTGAAACCTGCAGAATATGTTAAACTGCAGGCCCAAAAGGACTTTGCAAATGCAAGTAAAGCTATAAACCTTAAAATAAGGATATTGTCTTGGTTTATCCAGAGTTCTTAAAAGCAGTGAACTTCCTCCAGCTGTAAGCAGAAAAGAGGTGTGGAAGAAGGAGAATTTCGAGAGGTTCCAAACATAAGTATTTGAGGGATTGTCTTGGTCCTGAGACACCGGACCAGAGAGAGGCTTCCAGGAGCTATGGGCCACCCCAGTGGACAGTCAGCAAGGAAACAGATACCTCAATCCTATGACCCCAAGGAATTGGATTCTCCCAACAATCTGAACGCACTCCCTAGAATCTCTGGATAAGAATCCAGATGGCCGAGACCTTGACTTCAACCTTGCAAAATCTGAATCAGAGAAACCGGAGGAGACAGCCCAGACTTCTGGCATATAGAACTAAAAGATAACGAACTGTGTTCTTTTAAGTTACTAAGTTTGTAGTAATTCATTATGCTGGCAATAGAAAATGAATATGTATGGAATCCTGACAGCATTCACTTCCAGGCTCTAGTTCTTCCTTAGGCCCTGTGTGTCATAAAGAATTTAACCTTGTCAAAGGAGACCTCTTTACCCTTGGCTCCTGGAGGATAATCTGGAATGTCCTGCATGACAAGAGTGTCTTTGTGGCTTCTGGGGCTTCTGGGCCACATTAGAAAATCTAATAATGTCACTTATCCTGGGAGCTTTGAGTCATGTGGTATCAGCTTGACTCCCAGAGAAGTTGGAGACTGAGGTCAGCCACATGAAGCCCCACTATGGAGCCCCCCAAAAAATTCTGGACACCAAGTCTCAGGTGAGCTTCCCATGGTTGTCAAAATTCCATGCATATTTTCACATATCATTGCCAAAAGAGTGGTGCTGTCCATGACTCCGCTGGGAGAAGACAAATGGAAGCTCCATGCTTAGAACTCTCCCCACTGGGTCTCTTCCCTTGGCTGCTTTTCATCTGTATTCTTTCACAGTAATAAACCATAACCTTGAATATAATAGCTCTCAGTGAGTTCTGTGAATCCTTATAGCAAATTATCAAAACTAGGGTTAGTCTTGGGGAATTCCCTAACTTGCAATTGGTGTCAGTAGTGAGGGTAGCCTGGTGGACAGTGGCCTTCTAACTTCACACCCTGCTCTATTTCTACCTTTCCAAACCTTGTTTGTTCAACCCTGTCTTCACAGATTCCCTTATGGAATAAATACCTCATTTTAACTAGTTTGCACTTAACTTGGATCCCAAAGATTTTTAACCAATACTCTGATAGGCCAAAATAGTTATATCACTATTGATAAGCCAGAAACTTAGAATAAGAAAATTCACTTTTAGAAAAGACCAGAAAGATCATATATTGCAACCCCTCCATTTTCTAGATGGGCAGCCTAGTGGTTAAAGAAAACTATAAAGTCTTTTATAAATGATAGGTGTATAAATTCTTCTGACTCCCAGACTAACATTCCTCAGTCAATGCCACATTATCTTTAATTCAAATACAAATTTGGAATTGGTGGCTAGAATCATATGTCAGTTTGTTTCGGAGTCCTTACCAGTATGGTTGGAGTTTGTGTTAAATTCACGACAAGGAGCACTGGCTGATGTTTGGAGGGGTGATGGTTTTATCACTGTTGTCTGATTCTCGGAGTCCTTGTCATCTTGTTGCAGATGAGAGTCTGCCGAGCCAGGTCCCACAACTGGTTTGCTCACATCCCCCACCTTGTGGCACACCATTTGGTTTCTGATCCTTTCTTTAATAAATAAAGAAAAAAATGTTAAAACACACTGCCTTTGTTTTCAACTGTCTTTTAACATGATATGGAGAGGAATCTTTGAGAAAATAATTTATTCCCAGGCAATGACATACCAAATGAAGGGCAATGAGAATGGCCTGCCCTGGTTGTGGGCCATAAAGGGGTAAGTTGTCCGTAGAAAACTTAAACTCTGATTGCTTTTTACTGTTACCATGCACTGGCCATTCCTACTGCCCCTGCCTTGGAACACCACTGTTCCTGGACTGAGTCTCTTGTTTGATTAACTCCTGGTTCCAGCACTGTTTCAGATCTATTGAGTCTAGTTGGAATTCCAGCAAGTGATATGAAAACTTGTTCCACATCTTTACTGTTGTCTCCCAAATCCTTAGTAATGATCTTTACACTTGGTCTCAGAGAAGAAATAGGATTCCCTTCTTACATATATGTTCCTTCTGTTGTGTTCTTTCTTTTTTCCCTCACTACCATCCTAGTTCTGCTCCTTTTCAATTCTGAATATTTTGAATGGTTAATTTTATATATTTACGTTAAACCTTTACATTTGCTATCTTTTGTGTTGGCTATGTAGAAATAAATTTTAGTTCTTTGTTTTTGCTCCTCCCTTAGATGAAAAGAAAAATTTTATGAAAGGAGAACCAAATAGAGATTGTCACTGACATCATATTCCTGAGGGATCAAAGTAGCGAAGATACCTTTTGAGTTGGATATATCCGTTTCTCCTACTTCAGTTGGGAAAACATGCTGTTTTGTGACTTTCTTTCTTGTTCTTCTTAATTTACTCATCCTGCTGGCTTCAGTCTCATTACCTTCATCTCTCGTATCCTGTAATAATTCATAGACAAAAAGCCAAATAACAGATCTTGCATGCAACTAAATTTGGATGTCAAGAAAGTATGACAATTGGAGAGCTAAGTTTTCAAGGGAATATAAGAGACTTTGATAATGAGGTAAATTTTGTCACTTCCACATGCTCTTGAATAATTCAAAATTAAGAAGCCCAATATTCTGCTTACAGTCAGGATATTCTGTGCTCCTTTTGTATGTGGTATGGGAGTGTCATTAAATAAGTTAAGATCTTGTCCAACTAGTGAAGATTTCTATCTTTATTTTTTACTCTGGGATATTTTATATTATTCATTCCTAAAAGTATTTTACCAAACCCAATTTGGCTTCAACGTCCTCTTTTTATGATTCCCATCTTTTTTAGAATCTCTAACCTTCTGACCAAAAGTACAAGTAGCTGAAGAATTCGATTTTATTCTTTTTTCTCACCCTCATCCTTATTGCATCAATATTTACTTTACTTCAAAAAAGCAGTTACATTCACAAAATACTATTTTTTTGTATGTGTAAAACAAGTGTTATACTCAAACAGTTTTATAGCTTGGGAAAATCTAAAAAATATTTTCAAACAAAATAACCTAACTTGTACAATCTAGTTCTAATCCTTGACAGAACTCCTTGATAGACCTGCCGAGGACTATTCCCAGCAAGGAGGTGGGCAGTGAAGCAGGGGCCAAGGGGGGAAGAGCTCAGACATCTCTGTACCAGGAGTGGGTGGCATCACCCCTGCCATCCCAGGACACAAAGCTAACACTGAAGAAAAAGAAAAAGAAAAAAAGCTGACATCGATATTTTTAGGTTTTTTACAAACCCTCCTTATAGTTTGAAGGGAGAAGAAAGGGGCAGGGGCAGGGTGAAAAACCATAGTCTAACATTTTGAGCTATTGTCTTTTTGAAGAGCAGATTCTGAAAGGCTCCATATCTTGGAGCAATTCTAAATATGTGTCCAGAGCGGTTGCTGGGAACAGCTGTACCCATTTGTCAATACCAATTCAGCCTCCAAAAGCTAAAAGAAGAAAAAATAATTTAACTTGTATTTATATGTAATTATGACACATTGTTATTATTGTTACTATGTTTAAAAAGATATATTTTGTAAGATAAAATCTTTTTTTTCATTTTAAAATTTCACATCTTAGAAAATTTTGTTCCCTTTTACTCCAGATAATTTTGTATTTGGATGATGTGATACTTATTGTGAGATATAGTGGTTTATTTTTTTCTAGCAGTTTATTATTTTATTTAAATATTTTTCCAATACACTTCCGATAGAATTCTGACAGTGATATACTACCCTTATTGTACATATTCACCATTTCTAAAATTACATTGCCAGAAATACACATTATGTAATTACATTTTTGATAAGTGTTTTTATAAATACATGACCCTAGCTTTATTAAGAAGTCTTGTTTAGGGGTACCTGGCTGGCGCAGTCAGTTAAGATTCTGAGTCTTGGTTTCGGCTTGGGTCTCATGGGTCCTGAGACCGAGCTCAGCATTGGGCTCAGCGGGGAGTCTGCTTGAAGATTCTCTCCCTCCGCCCCTCCCCCTGCTTGCACGCACTCGTGCACTCTCTGTCTCTCTCAGATAAATAAATAAATCTTTAAAAAAAAAAGGATATGTTAAAAAAAAAAAGAAGAAGATAGCAGGAGGGGAAGAATGAAGGGGGGGAATCGGAGGGGGAGACTAACCATGAGAGACGATGGACTCTGAAAAACAAACTGAGGGTTCTAGAGGGGAGGGGGGTGGGGGGATAGGTTAGCCTGGTGATGGGTATTAAAGAGGGCACGTTTTGCATGGAGCACTGGGTATTATACGCAAACAATGAATCATGGATCACTACATCAAAAACTAATGATGTAATGTATGGTGATTAACATAATATAATAATAAAAAAACAAAAAAAAAGGAGAAGTCTTGTTTAGAAATGAAATACTTGGTCAGGTATATAAATACAAAAGGAAATTGAACAGACTAACATTTGTGTTCGTTTTACCCATTGGGGATCCTCTCACATACAGATTAAAGGAATCAAATGAGATAGACTTTAAGATTTCTTTCAGCTTTAAACTCTAACCTGCAATTGAATAACAATGTGCTAAAAGTGAGCACTTTGTCAGGCACATTTCTCAGCGTAAACCTCAAGGTAATAGAATCTCCATTTTACAAATGAAAAAAGTGAGACCCAGAATAACTTGCCCAAGACCACAATAGTGAATGAGAGATGCAGGTTACAAACAGGTCTTCCAATTTCCAAAATGCCATTCTACTTTTTAAATGCCAGAGATTTGAGTTTAGAGAAAGTTCATTTTAATAACATTCACCTGCTTTCATATAGACCAGACCAAAAGGGAAAGTTTAAGAAAAAACCAAGACAATTCACCTAGTTACTAACCTGAGATTTTCATCAGTAAAGGTCCAAGAACTAAGTCATAATAGATGCTCCAAAGAATTTTTTTTCAAATGAAGAATACATTTAGCTCAGTCCTTTGAATTTTTTTTTTATATACAAGGATGATCAAAGTATAGACACAGCTCTAACAGCTGAACTTAATTTATTGGATCCCTGGCTTACCCTGCCCCCGGTAGAATGTTTTTATTCTCCTAAATCTTTCAATTGTATTTGGTTACAATATGATAATGTTTCAGTAAAAAAGCCGACTAGCCAAGATTCATGAAGTTTGGGTTCTAATTTTGACTTTTCCACTAAGTAGCAAGTTCTTCTGAAGACTTGTTATTTTCATCTGTAAACTCTGCTATAAATATAAATATACCCAGCAAGTATATTATATATATATATGTAATATATATATAATATATAATATATATAAAATATATATAAAAAATATATATTTTACAAGTATTTTCATAACCAGACAATATTTTATATTTCATTTAATACAACAACATCAAGGGAACATTTATTATTACCTACATTTTGCCAAAGCAGATATAGATCCACAGGGGTTAAGTGATTTGTTCAAGGTCATATGACTGCCAAGGAAGAATGGGAATTATTTGAGGAGCTTCCCACATCATTATAGCCAGACAGTTGAACTGGAGTAAATTTCACTTCTGTTATATAATATTATCTGTATGACTCGTAAAAACGTGTTGACTCAACTTCCTCAATTATATATTCTTTTTCATTTGCATATTTTTTTATAACTCTTCTCTGTATAAGGCTTAAAACCATCTTAAGTCACTACCAGCTTAAACTTCATCCATCCAGACAGTGAGGACTATGGGCAGTCTCCTATGGTAAGGCAAAGTCAAAGAAATAAACCAAATAAAACATGGTATCTTTCATAAACAGTCTTATAATTTAGTACAGGCAATCAAATGTTGTTATAGAAGTTTAAGGCTTCCGTGTTGTAAAGAAAGGGACATAGTTTAGGGTCACCCTAGTTCAGAGATAGCAAACTCAAATACCAGACAGATAACAAAGAGACGCAGAGGGCTGGAGAGTAACCACCAGAGCTGAGACCTCTTTCCGGGAAGAAGCCCCCACTTGGCTCCAGCCTATCACTGCCATGACAAAACATGGACCCAGTGTTGCCAGTTTTCCAAATTTCCAATGAATGCCAGAAGTCTGGATTTTTGTGTGAAATTTAATGATTTTTTTAATGTTGGCAATTAATTTAAGGTGTAAGGTAGGGAATAAAGAAGAAAAGAAAGTTTCTCAACTTCCACACAGCCAGGTCTCAAAAAGACTTGAATGCAGTTCAGAATATGCAGCCTTTCGGGGCGCCTGGGTGGCTCAGTCATTAAGTGTCTGCCTTGGGCTCAGGTTATGATCCCGAGGTCCTGGGATCGAGCCCCAAGTCATCGGGCTCCCTGCTCTGCAGGAAGCCTGCTTCTCCCTCTCCCAACTCCCCCTGCTTGTGTTCCCTCTCTCGCTGTGTCTCTGTCAA